>NW_024104567.1:0-579573 GCF_003945595.2 Pipra filicauda | reverse complement strand
ATAACAGTGGTTACAGGGTAGAAAAGGCCCTACAGAGTTTACTATCAGAGCAGAGGGCAAAGAAGCTCTGATTGTGTTGTGAAGTGTGGTTTGGGATTGCCTGAGCCCCGGGAGGGATGGAGACAGGCACTGCTGCAGGCGTGGCTGGGAGGTGTGGGGCTGCCTCCAGCCCAGCCCCACAGGAGCCACCATCCAGTCCCAGGTCCAGAGCAATGCTCTGAAGCAGCCTGGCCCTGCTGTGTTTAACCTGGCTAATGAACAGCCAGGCAGAACGTGGCCATTCAAGGACACCGGGTGAAAACAGCCCTTCTGCCTCTGCTTACACAGCACACACAGCTGGGCCATTCCCACAGCCAGCACTCAGGGACAGGCACAGGGAACAGCCAGCTGGGGAGCCCAGAGGATGGTGCCCATCCCACCTCCTCTTAAAACTCCCCCCAAGCAGGAGCTGACCCCAGAGTATCCTGTGGTGTCTCTCCACAGAGATGTTTTTGCATCCAAAGGCAAATCTAGGCAACTGGAATCTCACTTTGTTCTTGTGGCATCCATCAGAATTTGAGTCAGGTGTTAACGTGAAACTCTGAGGTCACAAAAAAGGCCTCCTTGTGAGTCTCATACTTGAAGACTCCACAGGTTTGCTACAACCCTCTCTTACTTGCCCAGAGAGCAAGTGCTTTTTCCTCCAGGGCCAGCTGCAGTGGTTTTACAGCAAACTCCTTCATTTCATTGCCCAGTTCAGCCTCCCACATCCCCAGGATCCTGCCTGAAGTCTATGCATGGCTGCTGTGATGAAGAACAGGTCTCAGACCAGGGTATCACCCCATCTCTGCAATGAGAGAGCATCAAAACTCCGAGAGAACAGTGTGGCTGTGGCTGAAGGGATCCCTCCTACCTGAGAAACACCCCTGCTAAAACCTCAGCCAGAGGCTCCCTCTGACCAGGGGCTGAAGGCATCAGGTGCTCTGCTTCCCCCAAGCCAGCAAAAATGTCAGGACCAAGAGACTGAAGGAACTGAGAGACTGCTTTGCCTGACTGCACATGGGCTCCTGGTGGTGGAATCCAAGGGCCAGAGAGCACTGGTGTGGACATGCCAGGACAGGAGGGCAGGCTCAGCTGCTCCAGGCTTGTGCTCTGCTCCACACGAGGTGTCTGTGGGACCCCCCTCCAGAGCCATTTAGAAGGAGCAGTTCAGGACTTGTCTGTGGCACTGAAGAAGAAGAGAATGTCTCCCAGTTTGGAAACCAAACATAGGATGTCCTTTGACAGAGACTCATCTCTCCCAGTGTGAATGGCTTGATTCTGGACAGACACAGGGAAGGGGTGGAATCTTAGGAGAATTTCCAAATTTTAATGGACTGGCCCTGAGACACCTGTTGTGGATTTTAAGCCAGCTCTGCACAGACAGGAGGTTGGACCAGAAACCTTCAAAGGTGCCTCCCAAACTAATTCTTTCTGTGATTCTTTCAGCTTCCTGAACTTTTGCTCTTTGCAGACCAGCAAAAAGGGCCCATCTATAGGTTCCCACCTAAAGCAAGTTTGGGGGAACCCAAGAACTGGATTTTCCTGGGTGTAAGTAGAGTTGGGTTTATAGCATGGCTTTATTTGCATGGCTCTTGGAAAGCCAAGGCTTGACATGTCTCTCATACATTCCTCCCACTCAAGTTAATATTATTCTTCTTGTGAAGAGGAAACCACTTATGGCTCTCATGAGTGCTTCTCATCAAATTGAGTGAACAAAAAAGTGAATATGAACTGATCTTAGGTAAATGAAGTCCACTTCAATTGTCAGTTAAGGGTTCAAAGCCATTTAATTAACACACTTCAGCTTCACCTCCCTGTACACAGATCCGAAGAGACACCTTTCCCCCACTTCCATTGCTGCTCAGCAACTAAAAACCCCACTCAATCCACACGGTATTTGAAGTCCTTGATGAATCTCACCTAAGTCCATATCCAAAATCCTCTTCTGACTCAACAGACCAGGACATTTTCCACCATTTTACTAGCCCTGTACTTTCTTTCTTTCTCTTTCTTTCTTTCTTTCTCTCTCTCTCCTTTTCTTTCTTAATTTCCTTCTTTCCTAATTTCCTTCTTAGTTTTCTTGCTTCTTTCTGTCTTTTTCTTCTTACTTACTTTTTCTTTCTTTCTTCTTTCCTCCTTTCTTTCTTTTCCTCTGCACCATTTGAATGACAAAGGTTTCTGATTACAGTCCTCTTGGGGAATCAAACACCAAGGCTGCTGCTCACTTACTGACCGGCAGATTAAGATGGATAAAGGGAGAGATTTATATATTGACTCTGTTTATGTAACTCATGTGCAAGGCCTGGCCAGGAGCAAAGGGGGATCTGACCCACATAAATAATAACGAGCAGCATTTTTAAACTAAATCATCTGGAAAATTCACAGACGATTCCATCAGTTCCTTCTATTGTGTCACCAGAGGGTCATAAATAATTCAGCCTTGCTCAAATATTTATGGAAATCAATTTAGCCCTCAGTTCAATGCCACCTCCCTGAGAAAACAGTTTCCTTTTCTATGACAAGTGCAAACTGACTGCCCTCCATCCCACGAGCCTTCCTGAGGCCAAGGGCACCTGCCGACTTTGAGCAGCGTGTCCAGGCCCACCCGAGCAGGACCCCAGGCAGCTCTGGGACCACCAGGAAGATGGAGCTGCCTGGAGAGGTCTTCCAGGAGAGGAGCAGGTCCAGCACCTGTCCCCCTTCACTGTGACCATCCTAAACTCCTCAGTGGGGCATCTGCTCTGGCCCAGGGTGCCTGTCAGCTCCAGAGCCAAGGGACAGCCCTCGGCAAAGCTGTGGGCACACGAGAAGGTGTGTCACCTGCTCCTGTGCAGGTGACAACTGATGTTCCAGTCAACAAATCCTGGGCAGGAGAGAGACTCCTTGATGTGATCAAAGGTCACAAAACAAACTCCCATAGGAGCCAGCAGCCCTGGGGAGCTCCCTGTGCCCACTCCCAGGGCAAGGTTCATGGCTCTGCCATACCCACTGTGGAGCAGCTGCTGTGCAACCTGAGCCGTGACGCGACGCGGCACTCGCAGCTCGCTTCCTTCCTCCTTCCTTCCTTCCTCCTTCCTTCCTTCTTGCTTCCTTCTTCCTACCTTCCTTCTTGCTTCCTTCCTCCTTCCTTCCTTCCTTTCTTCCTTCCTCCTTCCTTCCTTCCTTCTTCCTTCCTTCTTCCTACCTTTCTTCTTTCCTTTCTTCCTTCCTTCTTCCTACCTTCCTTCTTTCCTTTCTTCCTTTCTTCTTCCTTCCTTCCTTCCTCCCTCTCTGGCTGGCACGTGGCAAGGACTCCTGAGACCTCACTTGCCAAAAGCAGAGCAGCCACACAGGCTGCCCATCATGACAAGCATCCAGGAAGATTTCCACCCCCATGGTGAACCCACCCTGGCCCTGAGCACCTCATTGATCTTTCTGGAAGCTCAGCAGGTCTGTGGCTATTCCTGTTTCTTGATGAAAAACTCACTTCATGTGAGTCTCTTCCAGCACCTTCATTGCACAAAAACAGGACAAATTCCCAGGGTCAAAGAACTGTCCCCCTCTGTACACCATTCAGGGGTGCAACATGTTCACAGGGTAACTCAGCCACCACAGAGACTGAGGTCAAACATCCCACCAGCTCCACCACAGAGGAACTGGGAGCGGCCACACAGCCCATGCCTGGACAGAGGAGCCACATCTCCTCCAGCCTCTCTGTTCCCTGCAACTCCTGATTGCCTCTCAGTAGGTCACTTATCTGGCCTCTCTCCAAGTTTCCGGGCCCATTTCTCTCCTGTGGTGCACTTTGCCTGGAACAACACACAGAACTGTGCAAAGCCAGGACACAGCTGGAGGACACTGGGACACCTCTCCTGTCTGTCCCAGGCAGCAGAGCAGAGACCTGGGCAGACACTGGCTGTGTGCCACCCAGGGACCTGAGGTGACCATGGCCATGCTGCAGGGAATGGGAACCCAGGGACGGAGTCTGGGAGAGATTATCCTCCTGTTTCCACTACAGGAGTATCTCTGCACCAAAAGCACCACCCTACGAGCTCTGGTGTGAGCACCTGGGGCAGGAACCAAGCTCTGGGCAGACCTCCCAGAGTATGGCCAGGGTCACTGACAGCCACAGAGGTTCCCTGCAGCCATTCACAGTGTTTCAGATCCCCCAGTCCTTCAGGGTAAGAAAGGCTGAAGGACAGGGCAGAGGGAAGGTGTGACTGGCAGCTGGAGGGGCTGTGGGAGCTGCTGCTACTGAGGGCCAAGCTCTGCACCCTGCGGGCTGAAGGAACAGCAGAGGCACACAGTGTGTGAGGAGGGTTTGTGAGCTTCTCCAGCCCTAAAACGATAAGAAAAGTCACAGCCTTTCTTCTTCCCAGGCCTCCATCCAGCACACTGCATCCTGAGTTTCCTCTGATTTTCCAAACCAGGCAAGGACTGGTGTGTCTGATCCTGGGCATGGACGGTCACAAGGACCCACATTTCTGACCTCATCTGTGACTGGAGCTGTTCTACAGAAATATGTTACACTGGCAGTTCTTTCTTGGGTCAAGGATGGTTCTCCAGGGATCTCTGAAGTAGAGACACATTGATCAGAGCTGCCTTAGAAATCTTTTTCCAAAGCCCCTCTGCTTTTCTGCAGCCTCTCATTTGTAGCAAGAGGAAAAGCACAGGTCAACCATGAGCAAGAGGCCCAGGATGCCATTGCTCTGAACAAGGTGCTTTGGTAGGACACATCCCTCCAGAAGCCCAGGGGCTGTGGGAAAGGCAGAGGACCCAGCTGGGTGTAAGATCCAATGACAGTCCAGGCACCAAAAACTCAAGCTCTTTTCTGCAACATATATGAGCAATGGGGAGAAGACATCAGGCTCAGGCACTCAAGCATCATGTGGAATGTCCTGGCTCTGTCAGATTCTGACACTGCCTCTCCTCATTACAAACTTTGGAAGTCTCTGCTGTTATTCAGTTCACCAGCATTTGAACAATCAAAATCAGCTTCTGGCAATGACCCACAAATTCAAATCAGCTCAAGCAGCAGAGGAAGCAGAGGCTCTTGGCTTGTGCTGAGCAGAAAGCCGCAGAAAAAGGAGATCCTCCAGCTGAAGAGTCACAGTCCTCCAGGCAGGCGTGAGAACTGTCACTGCTTAGTGGAGGACAGCAAAGCTTGCAGTGATGGTCCACAGGGGAGACCCCAGAGCACTGTCTGCCATGCTCCATAAAGCAAAGGGGAGCTCCATCCAGCTCCATCCCGAGGGATAGAGCCAGGAGGGGTGACTAGTCCATGGGAAGACTTGTACCTGTGTGCCTTTCACCCAAGCAAGCCTGGAGGAGATGGGAGCCCTTGCAAAGCTGGTGCCACCTACCTGCATTGTCAGATATGATGGGGTCAAGATTCAAAGTTCAAATTCCCAGCTTAAGAAAACCAGGGCTAGAGAAATTACCTCCACATTAGTACTGCTCCTCTACCATGTCTTCTGTACATAAAAGCAAACCCCAGAACAGAAAAAAAAAATCAAATAAAAAAGTGCCACAGACCAGGTACACAGAGCTCCACATCTGCTTTCAGAGGGCTTCACCCAGTGTCAGATGTCTCAATACAGGACTGGCAACTTTCTTCTGCATTTCAGACTCTCTTTTTTCACCCATTCTTGTCTCCATCCCTGGAGGGATTTAAATGCCATGTGGATGTGACACTTGGGGACATGGTTTAGTGGTGGCCTTGGCAGTGCTGGAGGAACAGTTGGACTCAATGATCTTAAAGGTCTTTTTCAACCCAAACAAGTCCATAATTCTATGGTTTTACTTGACATCAGTGCTGAGCCACATCCCACATCTGCACATCTGTAGGTATGGGATTCCCTTTCCTCATCCTCGACGTGGGGGAGCCCAGCTCTAGTTCCCTCTCCGTCTGAAGAACCATTTCCGACGTCTTGTGGGACGGGGAAGGGGGACTCCAGAGACAGGGTTTTTCAGGCCCCGAGCCTGGAGGGGAGAGGTGCCCTCCCCTCCCCCCAGCACCCATGTGGCCCCATGGCAGGCACAGAGACAGCACACCGGGCGTGGAGAGGAGGCAAGAGAGAGTTTATTGTTGGGAAGGGGTTTATAAGGCTTTTAGGAGGGTCAAAGGGGAACCAATCACGAGTTCAGGGTCACACAAAAGAAACCATCAGGTAAGGGGTCAACAGCCAATAGGAAGGGGTTTAACAAAGGACCAATGGGACGCCTCAGGACACCTTTCCCAGGACATTGCTGCATGGGAGATAACAGTTGCTGTGGGGGGTGTTGGGAAGAAGAAACACGTGTTTGCAAAGGGACCACAAAGAGCCATTTTAAGACATGTTTAAACAAGTTTCTCATCAGGTATAGTGCTACATGTAGGTGTCACTAGATGAGAGCACAGCTGTAGCTCCAACACAGAGAAGCATCAGTGGCCCACACAGGTGACGCTGGCAAGGGTTTGCATGTGCAAAACCTTTACTTCAGGTGACCCTCCCAGAATCAGGACCCCCCCACTCTGCCTTGCCTGCACACCAAAGAGCAGCAGGATGCACTCTGCCTGCAGCTCCCACCACAGAGGAACATTCCTCCCCAGCACACCCAGTATGGGAGACAAAGGATCAGGATGTGCACAGATGCTGCTAACATGGAAGAGGTTCACTAAGGGAAATAATTAGCCTTTGTTAGGACAAAATCCAAGGAAAACTTTCAACAAAAAGTTAGGCAGAATCCTTTTTTGTGTTTTGCTCTCCTTGCATGGCAAAGTTCCTCCCCTGTCCAGCATTTGTGATTTAGCCTTGGAAATTGTACTTTTCTTTGTCTGACTGGTGATTCATCGCAGGCTGGAATGAAATGGATGTTCCCGGGCTGCAGGGCCCTGAACTGCCCAACATTTGGGATGCCATCTCATGATTACCCTTAATTGATAGTCTACTGTACAAGTGTCTGCCTCTGCACTCAGGGTAAGGACCTCACCTGGGCAGTCTGCAGAGCCATTTCATGACAGTACGTGCATTAGTCGTGTTTTATTCAAAAAAGGGGTAATTTCTGCCCTCTTCTCCTCCAAGCACAGGAACACAGTCAATCTCAAAAGAGCTGCTTGGCTTTCTCCTCCCTTCTCCAGCCTCACTTCTTGGCTCTTAATAAATTATTCAACTTTCCTAAATATGCATAGGGATCTCATTAACAACTAATTTTGCTTATTTAAACCAACTGCATAATCAAACCACTATAGTGTTTCCCCTTTCTTATAGCCATGAATTATTCATGTGCTGGGAATCTGCATACAAATTTATTGATTCTAAAATGGGTGCCTTTTTCAGAGCCTGGAAAAAAGAACCCTGGTTATTCTGGTGTTGAATATTTTGGCCCAAACTCCCATTTAACAAAAATCATATGGTGTTTTCCCGGGAACAGCCAGCAGACAAACCCATAGCATCACCACATGTACCTGGAATTCCTGAGTGCAACAAAAGAGAGTGTTTCCAACACTGCAATCAATAATTTGCAGAGTCTTGACTTGCAGGTTTTTCCCAGAGGGCTAAGGGGTTGTTGTTGCAGCATCCATGTCACTCTGACTTCTTGGTGCCTTTGGATTGTTCCACACACACCACAAACAGACCTGGACATCTTGTGAAGGCATGCAAAGCTACCAGCATCCCTGGATACAACCTGGGCTTATCCCACAAAGGGAGCACTGAAGATAAAAACATGTACAAGGTCAAGGTGGAACATGGACCAGTGTGTGCCTCCAGCCCTCAGGCCTGCTCAGCCCCTGTCACAGAGGGGAACAGGGCACTGGGGACCCCCACATGGCCCTGCTCATGCACACCCTCAATTCTGTACTGGCCTGTTGCACCTTGTCTCATTCTGAAGCTCTTCTGTAGAACTGTGTTTGGAGATCCATCCCCAGAGCCCACATCCTTCTGGCACAGATCCCTGAGGAGCTAGTCCCATTCTGCTCACAGAATTACAGAGGAATTCAGGTCAGAAGGAACCTCTGGAGGTTTCTGGTCCAACCTCCTGCTCAAAGCACAGTCAGCTATGAGATCAGACCAGGTCGTCACTCCTTTACCCTGTCTTGTCTTGAGAACTTCCAAGGGTGGAGGCTGCAAAAACTCTGAGCAACCTATTTTACCACTTGGCCATCCTCATAGTGGAGAGGTTTTTCCTCATATCTATTCTGAAACTCAATTTTTCAACTTCTGTCCATTGTCTCTTGTCTTCCTGCAATGCACTATTGTGAAGATGGGGGTCTCCCTGATTAACTCCTCCTTCTCAAGTGCTCCTGGTTGTGATTACTCTCCAGCCTTCAAGGCCTGCCTAAATCTCAGGCTGAGATCTGGAGGAGCAGCCTTAATGACAGCCACAGCATCAAAAAAGCTTCTATAAATGTCTCCTGCTCAAGAAGGGCATTTTTGGAGAAGGCTTTGACAACCCCATCCCATGGAAAGGGGATACAGTGCATGTTAGAAATGGAGCCATGGAGCAGTGACCTTCAACTCATCATAAACAAGGGAGGATTTAGAAACATCTGTGCATCCTCTCGTAGGTGCCCCCAGGTCCTCTGTCCCTGGCAAATCATACCTGCTGGTGGCTGGGATCTGAATGGGAGGTGAAGAGTGCCTCCATGTTCTCCAGCTGGAGTTCTTGGTATGAACCCCAATAGAGGCAGCTCCTTCCCAAGGTATGCCAGGAGCCTCCAGCCAGCAGCAGGTCCAGCACTGCCAGGCAGAATCCCAGGGAATGCACATCGCTTGTGCTTGCAGGGAATTAGCCACTGGCAGGAGTTCAGGTGTGGCAACCTGAGCAGAGGAGCTTTGAGCTGCAAGTTCCCCAGGAGCTCTGATCTTTGCCTGTCTGGGGGCACTCCAGGCTCAGGACAGTGCTCACATCTGCAGAGTCAGTGTCCCAGAGCTCCCTGCTCAGCCCTGGCTGTAGCAGTATCCAGAGGGAGCCTGGGTTTGCTGCCAGGATGGAGATTTCAGTTCATCTGCTCCAACACTGTGACCAAAAGCAGGGCAGCAGCACATCGAGCCCAGGGACATTTGCAGTGATGCCATCCAGGAGAAGACACCGTGGCAGGGCTGACTCCAGGACATGTCCCTGCAGCCTCTGGTTCAGCACACATGGATTGGTCAGAGATGTCCTGGATGGGGCACAACTGCTCCTCCACAGCCCCCAAGCCTCTGCTGACAAAGCCACGGCTCCTCTGCCCCACGGGCCTCATGGGTTCCCACACTGAACACACATCAGATGGTTCCTTTCATTTGTCTCTTGAGAACTGGTGAGGCTCTTCATTTGTTTGTGTGCTTTTTAAGGAGGAGGTTGCTGCTTCTTACTTCTTTATGATAAAAAAATCACTAGCCGTGGGAGGAACATGAATCTGTAAATGTTCTTTTATAACACAACAGAGTCCTGAGACAAGATTTCCTTTTTTTCCTTTCCCTGTATCTGGCTGGCTCTCTACCTACTCATCTGCTTGGCTGCACCTTCTCAGGGTGTCACTCAGAAGCAACCACCACATGGGCCAGTCTGAGGGCTGGATCTGAATCTCAGCCCCTACCCGTCCTGCAATGGTCTGGAGTTTTCAGCCAGGACCTTTCAGGGAGGACTCAGTGATGATAGCCACAGATAGAATCACAGAATCACAGAATCATTTAGGTTGGAAAAGCCCTCTAAGATCATCAAGTCTAACCAATAATGCAGTACTGCCAAGCACACCATCCATGCAGGGATGCAGGATGGCTGCTGACAACCCTCATTCTGCACATGCAGCTCGAGGCAGTGATGGATCCTCAAGTGGATCTGCTCCTTACTAGCCCTGCAGAGGTGCCAGCACATCGTGTCACAGCAAGGTCACCTCAGAGCTGGCAGGACTACACCACACTGCTGTGAGTCACTCCTGGCTCTGCCAGAGCTCCTCACATACCACTTGGAGAAGGTAATCACATTCAGGGTGACCTCCAGAGACCAAAGCACTGTGGAAACGGCAGGTGCTTTCGGGCTGTTCTGAATGTGTTCTCAATGACCCGTGCACCCAAAGGCTTCTCCTCCCAGCTTGAAACACCCCTGATCACAGGCCCTCCTGCTCATCCCCAGAAGGCTCAACCCTGCAGTCCCACCAGGTGGGCTTTGCTGAAGGACTGAACAGGACTGCCCTGTCTGCAGCCTGGACAGCAAGGGGGGGTGCCTGGGAGGGTGATATGGTTTGAAGCTAGCTCCCTGCCAAGTCTCCAAACCTTACCACAAGAAGTCGTCCCCCCCCGAATCCTCAGGGAGAAGAGGGAGAAAAACAACCAAGAAAACCCAAAACGAGAGAGAGACAGCTAAAGTAATATATATAAATATATTTACACTTATGTTACAGTTATATACAATTGAAATATATATACAATTTCAAAAGGAAAAGGGAAGGGGAAAAAGAACAAAACCAAAATAAAATATATATATATATCAATTAGTAGCCCGAGATCTAGCAACTAAAAGAAATTAGTAAAAGAAATATCTCACTACTCTCCTTGGGACAACTGAAAGTCGCTCTGGAACGATCGCCAGCAACCTCCGCCTCCCAAGGTCGGCAAGGCCTAACCAGGCCTCGCTCCCCAACAGGGCAGACTCAACAGCAGGGAACCTGCACCTCCAAGCCGCCGGAAGGAAAGAAAGTGAAGGCCTTTCCTCCTTTCTTCTTATAGTCTGGCTTACATAAAAATCGTAGGGAATACTGGGTAAATCTGGGCCCTTCCTTGGTTACAAACTGGTCACCAAGGAAGGCCCGGACCAAACTACCACAGAGGGCCATGCGGGAAGGGCAGGAAATACTGAAAGTAGAGATGGAAAGGCACTGGGAGGAAAGGGTAGTACAGCACTGGGAAGCTGCTTCTCACAACGATGGAGCTGAAGCAGCTGAACTGGTTGTTTGTAAACCTGGGTCCTGTGAATCTTTGGAAAAGCATTCAGTAGCCTGAGTGAGAGAAAACCTTCTCAAGAAAGAGCAAACATCCCTGCTCTGATCAAACAGTTAATGATCCCAGGAGGATCTTCATTTAATCAGAGCAGCAGGAACTTGACAAAAACCCCAGTAGTGCACCCAGGGACACATTAACGCAGCTCCTGCTGTAGCCAGCTCACACACAGGCAAAGCTCTGCAATCCTGGAGCAGCTGCACAGCCATCAGTGGGTCCGCTTGAAGCACAGCTGAATACATGTTCTCAAGAGCTAATTTTGTACAGACAGCAGCCCTGAAATAGCAGCCTCTGGGAAACATAGCCAAGAGGCAAGGAAAAGAGACCATTCCAAGCCCGGGTGCTGAAGGAGTTCTTGGCAGCGTGGCAAGGAGGGTTTGGTTACTGTTGAAGCAGCAAGTTTGTGCCCTTGTCTTTTGCTCTGTGAGGTCCAGTGAAACCAGCTGAAAGGCATCCAAGTGGCTTCAGCTGGGAGAGTGCTCAGGTGGGGCCCACAGGATGAGTCACCTTGCAGAGGACAATCCATGGGTGAGACAGATTCTATCTTGCTCCAACAGTCACACTCCTGTGTGCAAAGAGCCTCTGTGTCAAAAGTCCCATTCACCTTGAGATGAAAATCTGCCCTCTACAGCCCCTCTCCACCCTAAGAGGAGAGGAAAAAGGTACCAGCATGCTGGGTTCACACAGAGCACACTGCTGGTGGGCACTGACAGCAGGACAAGGAACATGGAGTCTCATGCAGATGTTTACATGCCTCCAAAAATTCAACCTGCATAAATTTTATGAGGGACAGTTGAGTATATATATCTCAATATAACTTCAGGTGCATTCCTAGAAAAACTCAGAGCTTTTTTTTCCATTTTAAGGTCAGGCTTCTGGCTCCATGTGTGTATCTTCAGTCAGTCACTGTTCCTTTGTTCCATTCCCCTGCACATTATGAGAGCTGAGGGCATCCTGTGATTGCAGTGCAGAACTGGTAACCAGGACGCCTGTGCCCTGTGGAGGGTGGAGAGGGCACTGTCCTCGACTTGTTGGGTTACCCAAAGCCTCTTGCAAACCTCGTTTTCTTAGCTGGAGATGGTTCTATTTACCCACATTCATCAATACAGTTTTACAACCCAGGTTAATGTCGATTTCCAAGTGACCGGGTTTAAGTCTCATCTTGTCCTCAGCACCAGTTCAGAGCTTCCCTCTTTCCCAGCACTTCACAGGGTCAACTGCAAAGCAACACAGGAGCATCCAGAAGCTGGTACAGGTGGTACCAAAGCACAGCTCCTTCCTGTAGCTGCTCCTCAGAGTGTTCCCCAGGACAGACCCCTCACACAGTACCCAAGAGGAAGGAGATCACTTGGCTCCTCTGGATGCCTTTTAGCCATGACAGCTGTACCTCCTGACACATATTTCAGATCTGTGCTTCACAGATAGGTGGCTGACCTGCTTTTGACACCTGTGTCCAGGCAGAGCCCAGCACACATCCCCCCTTCCCCCTACCCACGGCTTAGTAGGAGCAGATGAAGTCAGAAATGTTATGAGAACAAATATACAAACAGGTTATTTATTGTTTACGGCTTTACACATGTCTGAGCAGCTCTGTTAGGGCCCAGTGGGTGTGTGCATGGTGCTGCCCCTTCCCAGCCCACCTGCCCACAGCCACCACTGCCCTCTCTGCCCACCCCATGGAAACAGGGAGCGGCAGGGAATGGCTGGATTCCATAAGAAGCTGAGATCTTCATATAGGCATCATTAATTACAACTTTTAACCTTTAATTATAGGTTCCCTTGGTTTCCACTGTATATTTTCAGCTAATTGCCTCTGTGTTTCCATAGCACAGACATGAACTCACACTCTAGTGATGGCAGAACCTCATCCCAGACCAGCCTTAATGATGTGCCACCCATTTACAGGCACCTAGAGAGAGCCCAGGTAAGGAGCCACTGACCTCACCCCCCTGCTTACAGCACCACGTCTCAAAAATGGCCTCAAGTGGCTTAGGAGAACAACAGTCTCCTTGAGATCAAGAGAGTTGCAGAGTTGAGCCTTTGGAGCCAGTAATCCACAGGGAAGGTGGGACCTTCAGTCACACAAGATACTGTTCCAGTGGAGCTCCTTCTAAATGAACTGCAAAAAAGATCTGATCTTATGCAAAACTATGCAGATGGAGCTGATTGCTCTGAGTCACACCCTGTGTGCTTCCCTCAGTGCCCACAGTTTCACGGGAATGGGGAGGGATGCAGTGCAGCAGGGACAGCACAGGGACTTACCTGGTAAAACTGAGTCATATCATGACATGTCCCATCCACATCCCTTTGCTGTGGTTCCCTACTCCCTTCCCATTCTCTGTGATGTGGTGCTGCCCTTTTCTGGGGAAGGCATAAAGCTGCCACGATGGGTTTCTTCTCCCCTTGGAGCAGTGTGGCTCCAGGCCTGAAGGGGAGAAATGGCAGGGCACAGCAAGAAGGAAGCATCCTTGTTTCTGCACTAATCCCAGCACTCCTCCAGGAAGCTGGACCTGCAGATCTGGACCTTAATTAGGACTTCAAACACCCCTCTGAGCACCATTATCTCTGCTGTGGAGAGCCAGCTGCCAGCTGCTTCCTCCAACCTGAATGACAGGTTGTGTGACCCAGGAATGAGAGCCCACGGCTCATTTTGTAAAATTGACCATTTCCCCCCAAAGAGCCTCCCTCAGAGCTTGCCAAAGGGACAGGTCCAACTGGACAGGAGGCACCTGGCCATTCCCAGAGCCAGGGGTGATCTCTGTGAATGTGCCCTGTCCTGCCCTCCCAAACACAGATGGGGAAAATGCCTTGCATAGAGCCACTCCCTGCCTTCCCTGGAAGTGAGCTGGGATGGCAGGACGTGCCCATGGGGTGAGTGTGCAGGATCCACACTACCATGGTGAGGAGCAATGAGCTGAACCCAGCCTTGGAAGGCAGGAGCAGCAGCTGCCTTACCCAGCCTTACCCAGCTTCCCAGGAGAGCCTGGCCAGGTTCCAGCCTCTCCCTGCCCTCTCCACCCTGGCACTAGGCATTACAAAATCACCTGCAGATGCTTCCTGCAGTCTTTTCACGTGGATTATGCCAACCCTCACTGCAAAGGGCTTGGTAACTTCCTTCTGTCTTATCATATCTAGTGCACAAGACACTGACTGGCTCGAGAGAAAAAGGAGGAAAACAGCCCAACTATCCATGCTCCTGAGACTACCCATGCTGTCAGAGCACACGTTCCCAGCTTGGCAACACAGACCTGCAGCAGGACTCCCAAGGACCCCCCAGCAGCCCTGTGACCCCCATTGTGCCCCCAGAGTGGCCACATTGATTAGGACAATTTCGAAAGAGAAAGGACGAGGGGTGTTCATCTCATGGAGCTCAGCCCTCTGTGGTTCTGGGCCTCCCAAAGCGTGCACATCACAGTACCAGGAGTGATAAATGTGTCTTCATTTCTGTGAGGGAAGAAGGAGAATACACCCAGCACAGTAGAAATGTGGCCACTCCCTCCTGCACTCTGCCCTACTTGGAGACAGCCAGGATAAATCCCACTGACTCCTGGCTCCTTCTCCTCCTGCTCTGCACTCACTCAGGCTGGCACACCACTACTCACACGCAGCAGTGTCTGTATCACCTGCTCACCATCAGCTGCAGCTGCACAGGGCTGGCCCAGCAGAGCTGTGAGATTCCTCTGCAGCCGGGGGGGGGGTCTTTTGTCTAAACCACCTTCCAAACCACACAAGAATGCAGTCCCTCCGAGATGGCAGGGGATGAATCCTCACCACTGGGCTAAACTGTTTGTGTAGGTAGGTGGGAATGGGACCTTGGTCCCATCACGCTTGTGCAGCAAAGGTGGTGGGTGGAGATCCAGAAGCTCTGCCAAGCAGCACAGTCCAAGGCTGACACTGCATTCTGCAGCACCATACAAGAGGATAAACTCCACATGCCTCAGGTTCTCTGTCTCTTAAAAATGGGAACAATGATAATTCATTGTTTTGGAAAGTGCTAACCTGGATAAGAAGTTCTGTGCATGAGTCTTGCAAGTCTTCCTGAAACATCTCCTGGGGACAGTCTCCTAAGACTCACACGTCTTGAAGGGGGGTGGCTGCCACCTGGGGCATGGCACCTGGACCCAGGACAGCTTGCCTGGAAACCTTGGCCTTTCCTCTCTGTGTTGGTCACTTGGTAGCACCAATGCTTCTATGAGCCCTTCAAAAGGAGCATCCTCACTGCCTCGCTGAAGAAACAAGCTGCTGCACAGCCACAACACTCAGGAATCCACCTCTCCTCCATTGCTGTCTTGTCCAAGTGGGTCCTTGGCAGGCCCCAAGGCAGATGGTTGCAGCTGGATATTACTTAACCCATCCACTGTTCCCTGAGGAGAGACCCTTTGTATTTTGGCTTCATGTCACAGAGGAGTCACCCAGGGAGTCATTTAGCCTTGGGCCACATCTGTCCAAGCACAGAGCTGGTGTCTGGTCCTTAGGGCAGCATACAGCCATGACTGGAAGACAGAGAGTAGGACATGCTGGGGCTCAGCATATGGACCATCCTGGCCTCAAACACTGACAACCAACTGGCTCAGGGACAGGTGGATCTGCCCCTGGCAGGTGGCACCCATTGGTTCCTCTGCAGCTTGGAGAGAAATATCTATGTGACTGTGAAAATTCATCTTGGCCCTGACAATTGGGTGGAGAAAAAGGGAAGAAAGCATCTGTTTCCTGCAAATTGGAGCCTTCTCTCCTGTTTGGCCTCTGCACAGACCCCTTGGGTGGGTTATACAGGTGTGGGGTCATCAGGGGCTGCTGCTCTGCTTTCACAGCCTTGGGTAGACAGCCCTGTACGTGCAGGGTCAGGGACAGGGCATGCACGATGTGCCCCCCCCAGAATCCCCCCAGCCTCCTCTCTCTGGCTGTGCAGTTCCAAGTGCCCCAGTGATGTTTGCATTCCCCCTCCACTGAGCCACCAGCCAGATGTCCCCTGGCTGGGGTGCAGCCACAGCTCCTGGCAGAGCCACATTCCCAAGGCAGGTTGCAAAGGGCCAGTGGCACAGATGGGAGACAGAATCACAGAATCATTTAGGTTGGAAAAGACTTCTGAGAACATCAAGTCCAAACTTTGACTTATCACACCTTGTCAACTAGACCAGAGCACTGAGTGCCATGTCCAGTCATTCCTTGGACACCTCTAGGGATGAGGACTCTACCACCTCCCTGGGCAGCCCCTTCCAAGGCCTGACAACCCTTCCAGTGAAGAAATTCTTCCTGATGTCCAACCCGAATGTCCCCCAGCACAGCTTGTGGCTGTGCCCTCTGGTCTGTCACTAGTTGCCTGGCAGAAGAGGCCAACCCCCACCTTGCTATAACCTCTTATCAGGGAGTTGTAAGAGTGACAAGGTAATCCCTGAGACCAACACCTTGTGGGACCTCAACAGTGACTCCACTGGGTACAGCAAGTCTTGCTGCCTCACTGGAGACCTGTACCTGGGGTCAGACTGCATGGCATCACCACGGAAAGGCCAGCCTGAAAAGTTCTCACCAGAGATGATAACAAAGCACACAGACACACACAGCTCCCTCACCCCAGGGCAGCTCCGCGTGCTGTGTGTTCCAGCAAAAGCTCACAGGACAATGATAGGGCTGGGAAGGAACCAGAGGAACACATCAGCTGTGCCATGCCAGTTCCTGCCTGGCTGCCCCACCTCAGCCACTGCTCCCTGCCACTGCTGGGACATCCTGCACCACTGCAGGATGCCACCCAGGGCCATTTTGCAGTGTGACCACCCATGGGATGGAGGTTTCTGCTGCACCTGCCCAGACTCTTGTCCAGTTCCAAGGGCTTTCTCTTTTTTCTGCCCTGCCAGTAACCCTGATGCTGTGCCCTGCAGCCTGTGGTCACTGGGAATGGCCAGGCCTCCCCCACCACAGCACCTCATCCCAGCCATGGTCTCTTCTGCACAAGTTTTAAACCAGTTCCCTGTGGCTCAGCCTGTCCACACTCACCATGGCCACAGACTTCACTCAGCTTCTTAACTCGCACCACACTGGATGTTGCTCAGCATCCAAAATTGCAGGATGCTTGTTAAGCAAAGGGCTGTCCAGCTCTCATTAGAGCCAGGACCAGAACCTCTCTGGCCTTGGGAGGGTCTAGATGAGTCCTCTCTGGTTTCTCTGTCTACACACATTCTTTAGCTCATTCTTTAGCTCTGCCAGTCCCAAGGGTTTTCATTCCCATGTAGGGAAATTACCACATTTGCCTGTGTCTGTTACAAGCATCAGAATGAAACTCCTTGAATTCCATCTTGATGGGATGCCACCCCTAAGGGACTAAAAGTTTTTCTTCACAGCAGTCTCTGTCTGAGCCATACAGTGAGTACTTGGAGATTTCCCCCGTGTTTACCTGGAGATTTCCCCAGTGTTTACCTGGAGCTGGTAATAGCTGCCATTCAGTTGGACTGCACGAAATCAAAGCCCTTATTCAACATTTCACCAGAGCAGTCCATGGAAGCTGATCCCCTCTGGGTGTGCTCTGTTCCCCAAGCCCCCACAGCCACCCAACCTGCTCAGCCTGCAGCCCAGGGAGGAGCTGGACCTTTGCTCTGTGTCCTGCTCCCACTGGGCAAGCAGGACACCAGAGGTCCTGCAGAGGAGAACAGACCCCACAAATCTTAGATTTCTGCATTGCTTTGGCTTGAACCAAACTCTGACCCATCACAGTACATAATTCAAACTCTGCAAGTGACTTCCCAGGGTAATGAAAGGGGAAAATATGGGCATTGGTATAAGACCAGTTGATCTGAATGTTGGGAAATTAAATAGCACATGAATTTCATCACTGACAGCCACAGGACAGCATAATTGTTAATTGTACTACTGGGATCACTGAGGCATAGTCCATCACATGTCTTGGATGGTGGAAACCTCTGATTCATGTGCAGCAGCAGCCAAATACCCCATCCCACAGCTTTAGCAGAGAAGCCACCCCCAGGGGTTAGAGTCACAGAATAGTTTGGGTTGGAAGGGAACTTAAAGCTCATTCCACCCCCTGCCATGGGCAGGGACACCTTCCACCAGACCAAGTTTCTCCAAGCCCCGTCCAACCTGGCCTTGAACACTTCCAGGGATGGGGCAACCCCAGCTTCTCTGGGAAACAGAATAACAGGATCATGCAATTGTTAAGGTTGGAAGGGACCTCTGGAGACCACCCAGTCCAAGCCCCCTGCCAAGGCAGGGGTCACCTAGAGCAGGTTACATCTAGGTGTGTTTGGAATGTCTCCAGAGGGGGAGACTCCATGACCTCCTGGGCAGCCTGCTTCCAAATGGAGACTGGCTGAGCAACAACACCTGCCAGCTCCCTCAGCACCCCCGGGCACATCCCACCAGGGCCCATAGATTTATGGGTGTTATGTCTGTCTAGCCAATCTCTAACCCAACCCTCTAGGAGGGTAAGTTTTCCTTTCTTCAGCCTTCTTCTCTTACCTCCAAGGTGTGGGACTCCTGAGGCCAACCTCAGCAGTAAAGACTGAGGCAAAGAAGGCATTCAGTAATTCCACCTTCTCTGTGTCTTCCCTGCACCAGAGCCTCTCTAATCTCACAGGGAAGAATTTCTTCCTAACATCTCATCTAACCCTTCCCTTTCAGTTTGAAGCCATTCCCCCTTGTCCTGGGAAGGGGTTTGGGGTTCAGGGACTCCTGCCTGTTCAGGGCTTCCCTTGGAAACCAGAACACAATCATTCGTCAAAGATAGAAGCAGGGGCTTGAAGGGTATCAGATACCTCCCACCCAGGACAGCTCAGTCTGCTCATGACTGTGGGATTCAAAAGATGCTGGGCAAGGAGGGGCCTGTCCCTGCCCTGATCAGTGCTGTGCATTTCTGAAAATTCAAGGAGCCACTGGCTGGGCTGTGAAAAACCCCCATTTCCCTGCACCTCAGTGGTGCCTCTGCTTCCCAAGAGGCTCCTGCCTTTTCCTGACTTCACCTGATGAACACCTGCCCCTTCCTGCTCTGCTTCTCAGCAGCAAAAAGACAGCAGATGATTTGTAATGAAGGAATTAAGGACAAGATTTTTAAGTGAGCCAGAGGCAATTTGCAGCCTACAATCCACTGAAGTTCAAACTGTTGTTTTCAGTCAGAAAAGTCCTTTCAGCAGCACCAGCACAGTGTCTGACTTTGCTCCCCAGTGATGAGAATAAGTCCTTTGCTTTCCCAGTGGGCGTCAGTCCCACCCTGACTGTGCAAATGGGGTGCAACCTGTGCCTGACTTCTGCTAAGTGCATTCAAAACCCATATGATAAAATGTTTAGATGTCATGTTCAGCTTCATTATGTCACATTAAGTCATGTGTTGTCACCCTGTAGCATGTCAGCTCACAAAGCAGCCATGTCCAGGTGACTCAGTCGTTTAGGCTGAAATATGGTCCCCTCTCCCCAGGCATTCATGTCTGGGTGATATCTGAAGAACACAGACTATTTTGTAATTCTCTGAGTAACTATTTTCTAGGTGCAAAAATGAAATTTCCAAGAATTTACAAGAAAACTTTTTATTAGTACATGAGATAGCACTAACACAGAGAAGATCCATTATGAAAGTGTCTGAGTGGTGTCAGGGATCACGTCCCCCACCGATCCCATCAGTGAAACTGCACACACTCCCAGCCTCAGACACAGAAGAAACTCTCTGAAATCTCAGGGAGACATTATCTTTCAAGAATATTTTCTGAGAAATAACAGACCTGTCTGCCTACAGCTCTGTCTGAGAAATTTCCCTCTGCAGCAGCTATCACTCCTCCCAACACCCAGAACTGTGTCACTCCTTCTTGTCCTCAATTAGCCAGAAGCCATGGCACCGTCATTAGGAAAGCTCATCTCTCAGAAGGGTCACTGCAATTTAAACCTAACTTTAGCCCCAACTTTCACATTTGCTACAATTCTTTGTGCATAAATAACTTCTGAAATTGTTTTATCATCAATTTTTGAATCTGGCCACCCCATCTAAACAGACTTTCCTGGCTGCTCCCCATCCGGAGGTCTTTACACCCCTGCTGTTTGCACTGGCTCTGTGCAGTGCTGCTCCTTGCAGGTGGGAACCCTCTGTGGGCAGGTGAGAGTTTCTCTCATTTTTCACATTCTGCACCAGAGCTGTGCTGAGCACAGCCGAGGAGCACTAGCACTGCTGAAGAGCTGGAAAAGAGTCACAAAGCTGATTATAGTCTGTCAGCTTCCCTAACCATTTCCAGCAATTAGATTTAAGGACTTTCTTACTAAATTTACAGAAATTGCTTCCTTCCCTCCTGTTCCTCTGAGCAAAATCAGCAGAACCTGATCCCAGATCTGCCCCCTTGCATTGTCAGGACAAACAGTTCCCAACCCATCCTGGTCAAACTGCACTTCCAGACCTGGTACAGCCCACTCAGGAAGATCCAGCACCCAGCTCCCCCAGGGCCCTGACCTTTACCAGTAACCCAAGCAAAGAGGTTTACTTTCAAGCCAGGTGCATGTTATTCAGCAGGTGAAGAGCATCAGCTCACAAGCAGTAGGAGCTGGACTCAGGCCAGGGACAGTGTGGATTGCTGCCAACCAGCTCTAGGGATTTGTGGGCTGATTGCTTCCCCTTTCCCCTCAACCCCACACACTCAGTCCTCTTGCAATTTAAACCCCTCCAAGTCTGACAAGGCAGGACTCACCTGCCCCAGCCCCTGTGCCACAACCCTTTCCCCTGCACTGGGCACTGGTTCTGGCCCTGCAAACAGGCCCGGGGCTGATTTGGCCCAACACAAAGCACTTTCTGCAAGATTATTTTCCCTGGATTAACTCAGCCAGCACTGGCACAGAGGCAAGCAGGAAGATGCCACCAAGGGCAGGAGCCTTGGCAGGGTCACAGAAGCCTCCTCTCAGATAAGCTCTGGCCATGTGAGATGGATGCATGAAAGAGAAGATCTCTGCAGGGGACAGTTCATTCCCTTCCCGCCTGCACTAAGTGTTCCTTCCCTTCTCCCCGTGCTTGGCATAACACAAGCTGTACCTTTCCATTGCAGAACACGTATTTTTTTCCTCTTGCAAGGGACCAGGCAACCCTGTGACACCAGGCAGGAGGCAGAAGCTGTACCAGAGTCCTTGTTTCCCAGAGAGTCCACCCCCAGGAGACAGAGCAGCAGCAGCCATCCATGCTGTGTCCTTTGCATGTCAGACACAGAGCTTCTGGAAACGTTCCCACATCACAGGGATGGCACAAATCCACCCAGAGCCTGAGTGGACAAACACGGACCTGCCCAGGCAAGGGCTTTGGGGATCTCTTGGGCTGGAGAGTGTGGGGAGGAACCTAAAGGTCTGTCTTCCTGATCAGTTTTCTCCCCAAGAAAAGTTAAAGGCTAAACAACAAAGCTGTCTCTCAGCTCATCCT
Source organism: Pipra filicauda (assembly GCF_003945595.2). Taxonomy (NCBI): domain Eukaryota; kingdom Metazoa; phylum Chordata; class Aves; order Passeriformes; family Pipridae; genus Pipra; species Pipra filicauda. The sequence goes on along the minus strand of NW_024104567.1, from coordinate 558,225 downwards.
GTTTCTTGCAAGGTGAGTGGGAATCCAGGAGTGATTTCTCATGCACTATTTTGCCATTTTTGCTCTGCAAAGAAGAGGTTATGGATGACAGAGAAAAGTGGCTGTGTGGTGATGTGCAGAGCAGAGCAAGTGCTGCTACCACATCCCAAAAGGAAACTCTAGCTGAAGCAGTTCTCATTATTTGCTTTTTAGTTGTTTTACTCAGCACATGTGTTCAGCTGGCAGGAAAGCTCTTCATCACAGAGTAACTTCCCTCAGTGATGGGCTCAGGAAACCTTCCATCCTCTGATCTTGACAAAAAACAAGCTGAGGCTCAAATTGCCTTCCTGTCTCTTCAGTTTTCCCTGAAGGGGCACCTTGTCAGTGGAAGAGCTCTGGATGGTTTCCTCACACCTCCCTGCCTCCTGCCCCATCCTACACGTTGGTCCAGGTGGACACTTCACGGGGAACACGATCAGGCTGGGGATAGCCAAGACTGAAGCCCCAGCACAGGGACCTTCTCCCTTTGAGGAACACCCTGTGGAGCAGCTTTTTCTCTCTCTGTGCCAGTTCCCCACATTCCCTTTTCTTAGGAAATGCAGTATTTATAATTTAGAAACATTCTGCCAACACATATCAATTCTGGCAGCTTTTCAATTTAAAAATCTGTCACTTTGCTCCCCCTGCCCCGCCTGATCCCTGCTCTGGTGTCAGTCTTGGTTTTACTGTAAATACAGTGTTGCCACTTCCAGTCAAACAATATCTGAAGTTCCCCATACCATCAAATTGGCTTAAAGATCATTTAAAGTATAATTTTTAAAAATTATGGGAAAACTGACTTGGTGTGCTTTGCCATCTATTCCTGAGCCTGAAAAGGTTCATTTCTGTCCAAGTGTCTCCACCCAAGGCCCTTTATCCTAAGTGACAGCTAAGGTTCATCTTGGCATCTCCTCCAAATGGAGCTTCATTGGGGACCAGAACTTGCATGAGTACAGATTTTGTTTTCAGTTTGAGCCATGGGGTTTCCCAAATACAAAACCCCAGGCGAGTTCCCCTCACAATGGCATGCAACCTCAGCGTAGTGCTTCCTTCTGACTTGGGCTCTGCCTGATGCAGCAAAACCCAGCAGCTCGTGCAAAGGTGGTAAACCAGAAACTGAGAGCAGGAGGTGAGCAGTGCCTGGCTGGCTGAGGAAAGGGATTATCTGCCCTTCTTGGGACTACACCTGGAATATGGGGGTCAGCAGACCCCAGTTCAGGAGGGAGGTGAGGAAACACGGGAGTAACAGGTCCAGGGAGCCAGAGCACAGGGCTGGAGGGAGAGGCTGAGTGAGCAAGGCTGAGCCAGCAGGGCTGAGAAGAGTCTGGGGGCAACCGAACAGCCCCACACGGAAAGGGAGGTCTTCACCTCATCTGCATCTCAGAATATTTCAAAACTAAGCTAGACAGACACAACAGCTTGATCCAGTGCTGGGAATAGTCCTGCTGTGGATATAGTGCTGCTCCAAGTTGAGGCTGGACTGGAGACCTTCAGACATCTGAGAACAGTGATTCTGCAAATCTCCTGCCCCTGCTATGAATTACCCGTTACTCAGTGTCACTCAAAGTTTCCAGAGCTGCCAAAAATATGAAAGAGGAACCCAAATAGCTGTGTCCCTCACAGATGCTGTCAGGGTTAGGTATTTTATCGGTCTCCCAGGCTGCAGCACTGCTCAATAGGTGCAAAATATTGTGGAGAATTACTGAAGAGGCATGTAGAATACAAAAACTTTTCCTTGTGGTGCCCACAAATGAACCAGGCACATCTCCCCAGCCTGTGGGAGATGAAGGGAGGAGAAGAACTGAGGAGACCAAGTGCTTCCCACAAGCCCAGCACATGCTTCCCTGAGCAGTTCCTGTGCTGCCCTGGGAGTGAAGCCCAAAGCACCCACAGCAGCACCACCACGGGGACGGGGCTCTGGCCAGTCCTTATACTCACCCCAGCCCCCAAGAGAGAGCTCCCATTTGGACACAACCCAAGCGTGGGTTGTACAGTGGGGCCCAGTGCTCATGAACCCACCCTGGAGTGATTATCCCACCTTTCCCAGTCTGCCCAGCAGCTGTTGGGCTCCTCTGTACAGTCCGATGGCAGCAGCACCAGCTCCCCTGTGCCCCAAACCGGCTGCCCTTCCAGCCTGGACATCTCTGTACAAACAGCTATGCAAAGCCAAGGAGTTGGCAGCACTGGAAGCAGCCAAAGGAGATCTTAGAGAGGGTCTAGAGCTCGGCTGGAGCCTTCATACCATCAGTGCAGCACCAGAGAACCTCCAGCAACCTTGGAAAGCACAGGGTGGCTTGTGGGTGTCTCACCAGGTAGTTCCCACCTCCAGTTTGTAGGCTGGGAGCAATCACCTCCGACAGTCACCTGTTCCTCTCCAGGAGTGTGCCCCCAGCCACTGTCCTGCACAGCCCCTGACCCCCACGGCCCCTGTCCCGCACGGTCCCTGTCCCGCACTGCACAGTCCCTGACCCCCACGGTCCCTGTCCCGCACTGCACAGTCCCTGACCCCCACAGTCCCTGTCCCGCACGGTCCCTGTCCCGCACGGTCCCTGTCCCGCACGGTCCCTGCCCCCCGAGGCCGCCGGCGGCTCCTCCCCGGCCGGGGAATCGCTTCCTCCCCGCGGAGCCCACAGGAAGCTCGCTGGTATTTATAGTGCTCTGAGAGCATCTTGCACAAACTCGGGGAAAAACCTGCACTCGGGCACAAACAACGGCTGTGCACCCAGGGCTGCACCGGGACGTGTTCTCTGCACCCTCCTGGGCCCTGGGGGCGAGGTTGTAGGACCATGCCCAACATACAGACAGGATGAGGAGCCTTTCCAGGACTATTCCTGCTCTTCTGTGCTGTCTCCTCCTCACGTGTCCCTTCCATCTCCATCTCCCACCATCTGACTTGGGTTCCTCCCTCCTCCATCTTCCTCTTCCCTTCCCCTCATGCTCTGTGTGATCAAAGTGAGCTGCTCCCACCTGGCCTGGAGCAAGGAAAGTAACCCCCAAAACACAGAGGACTCGACTGCACGGGGGTGAGAACAAACCTGCTGCCCTGTACTGTGTGAAGAAAAGTAGAAGAGTCAGAGCGACTCATCGACAAGTGGCAACATGTATTCATCTCTCCGGGACACAGGGAAACTGCAGAGAGTGCAAAGACCCCTACTAGAAATTTGAAGATGTTGAGTTTTGAGTTCCATCTCAACCGACATGGAAACAAAATTTTGCATTTATTGTTTTAGAGAATTCCAAGTTTGAAATTCCAAGTTGAGGTCATTTTCTGCTATCACAAAAGGCAGGAAAATATTGAGATTTCAAAATATCCTCTTCAAAAAGAAGCCTGGAAGTGTTTCACTCTGAAAGAGTTCTGAAATAGGTTCAATTACAACTTTGAACTTTTCTTTCCTGAATGAATTCTGATTCATCTGGCCCAGTTCCATGATTTCGTGGTAGGTTTGTGTAAGCTGAAGCAATACCAGTTCCAGGAAATTTTTCCCAGCCAGTTCTGGCCCTAACATGAGTCCTCTTCCAAGCCTAGTAATGTTCATTTCCAGTTCATTCCCATCTGACCTGGGGGTATCCTCACCCTTCACTGTGTCCTGCAATCAAGACACAATGGGTGATGATCTTCCTGGCACCTCACCCCAAATGACCCCACCAGTACTTTTTCCCCCCATTTCTCTCAGTCCTGCAGCTGGCCAAGTGTGCCCAGCAAAGCTCTCCTGTGGATGGGAGAGGCCCACAGCCAGGATTACCCACCTTCCATTCCAAAGGGATGCAGAGGCACACAGAGCCCGTCCTGAATGTGCTCAGAGAGCCCTTGGAGGAGCTGAACTGCTGCATCCTGCCCCAGGCTGTCCCTCATGGGTAAAGCTGCAAGCCCCAGATGACCCATTTGTGGCTGGTTGTGCTCAGTCTGTGTCTAGAAGTGCTGTTGTTACCTAAAAATCATGTCAGGGAGCCAGTGCTGCCTCTGGCACAGGAAAATAGAGCCTTTGCTACATCACCCAGCTGAGGAGATAAGCCACTTATTCCTTGTTCCTCCACCATGAACATGGAATTGGCTCTCCCAGCTGAGCTTGGAATGGTCAGCATGTACTGGGTCCACTGGAGCCACGGGCCTTCCTGTGTCACTGAGCTGTTCCACCAGGATCAGACCCATTCTAGGGACAGGCAGGCTCTCCTGTTTAACAAACCTGCTGTGTGTGAAAACATTTTCCCAACGGAAAAGTGTTCTTTGCCCCCTCCTCCTGCGTCTCAGCTTTACAGCAGCACAGCTTAAGGAGAGAGAGCAGAGAGAGCTCCACGAGCATCAGCTCCAGGGGGAGAGGCTGCACAGCATCACTGAGCAGCTGTGCTGAGATCAAGGCTGGAGTTTACCTTCCAGAAATGATGTCTAAAGCCTGTGTGCAATGGGGAAAATGTTTACTTTAAGGTCACTGTCTGCACTGTAGGGCTTTCAAACAGTGTTCAGTGCAGAGCAGAAGGAAGAACAGCAAGACTCTTATCTTCCTATTCCAGGGCAGGCACAATTCCCAAGAATTAAGCAGGATTGAGTGAGACAAGGCACTTAGTAGCAGTCTCTGCATGCAGCTGTCATGACTGTGCTGGTGTAAGAGTTGCCCCAGCTTACTTGTCCCAGCTCTCACGGCTCCACTGACACCATTTGCTCCCTTCCAAATACCAAGGTGGCACATACGTACCCTGCAGAGCCCAACCAAGCCTTGCTTTGAGGGATTAACATTCATCCCATGTTTCTCCCTTGGCACCCCCAGGCACTGGCAGCTGGGCAGCACAGCTGGCTCCTGGCAGTGCGGGCAGAGGCTGAGCACAGCCTCACTGTCCGTGGGCACAGCAGTGCTCATGACCCTCCCACAGGCATTTTGGAGGTGTCACAGGGCTGATTTTGGGTGTCAGATCATTACAGCACTGTTTCTGAGGATGTCAGACCTATAGCAGTGCTGCTGGTTCAGGAGTGAACCCCAACAACCTCCCATGCTCATGGGACCACACTCAAAGCCCACCAGGACAGGCCCAAGGAGTTGCATTTCTGGAGGGCTGCAGTCTTCAACTTTGTTCACATGCAGTCTTCATTTGCATTGAAACCAGAGCTGGTTACAGGCCACATGGTTGGAAAGGAAACCCATTCACAGGATCACCAAAGATGAGAGAGAGACAAAAAACTGACTCAGTTGCTTTTTTAAGCAGGAAATGAATCAGGAACAAAAAGCCAGTGCAACTCGAGTGCCAGCCAAGTGCAGGGTCGGTAATGGCTCAGCAGGGCAGTGGGAAGTGGCACAATCCCAGTGCTCAGCTCTGCACGGGGACCTGCTCCCTCCTCTGCACCAGCAGCTCCTGGACCTTCACACAACCGTCAACACTTCCATCACTGCTGTATCCCTGCAAGGCAAGACAGTTTCTATTCTCACTCACACCTTGAATCCTGGAGTCAGTTTTGGGCCTCTCGTGGCAAGAGAGATATTGAGGGTCTGGAGCATGTCCAGGGAAGAGAACAGAGCTGGAGAAGGGGCTGGAGCAGCAGGAGCAGCTGAAGGAGCTGGGGGAGCTCAGCCTGGAGAAAAGGAGGCTCAGGGGGGACCTTCTGGCTCTGCAACTCCCTGACAGGAGGGGGGAGCCGGGGGGAGTTGATCTCTTCTGCCATGTCTCAATTGAAAGGACAAGAGGAAATGGCCTTAAGTTGCACCAGGGGAGCTTCAGGTTAGATATTAGGAACAAAAATTCACTGAAAGAGGAGTCAGGCATTGAAATAAGTTCCAGGGACGTGATGGAGTCACCGTCTCTGGATGTGTTCAGGAGGAGTCTGGATGTGGCATTTGGGGTGATTGTGTGTTGACAGTTGGACTTGAAAGTCCTTCCAGCCTTGGTGATTCTGTGATATTGCAGATGCTGGGTCCTCAGGAGGATCAAGGTAAATGCTCAGCACTGGGGCACCTCATCTTAAAATATGCAGCTGCCTAACTCCTGACACCATTGCTTCAGTTCCCAGGGCCGCTTACCGTGACAAGGAGTCACATCTCAATTGCCCTCAGCAGCCATGGATAGGGGAGAACAGGACAAACTTCTGTGAGGACCAAGCATGTTCAAATCCGAGCCCCCCTCAGCTGTCTGCTCCAGCTCAGGGCTTCCTCCTCGGGATGGTCCTTCACAGGGGTCATTCCTCTCCTGCAGCACACCTGCCTCTGACAGCACCACTGCAGGGAGCCCTGAGGCTTGTGCTGCTTCAGAGAAAGGAGGGGGCAGATGACTAAGTCTATCTGCACTTTCTCCACTTGTACCATCCCACCCCATCCCATCCTATCCCGTCCCACCACATCTCACCTGTGGTATCAGGGACACCAACACAACAGGAAACCAAGAAGGACTACACTAAATAGCATTTTACTTTAGAGGCACAGTACATGCAATATATGTGAAATCTGTGCTACAGCTCCAAATTCAGGACTTTTTTTTGGATTAGCAGAACTTGTCATCATGGCTGCAAGGAGCTGACTGTTCCAAAATACCGGCAGGGAACATGGGAAAGGCTTTTGCTGTGACAGAACTCAAACTGGCGTGGATATTGCCATTTTTCTGGTGTCATTCCTCAAAGCTGAGCCCACGGGGACTGTCATCAAACACACCACACTCCCTCCTTTAGCCTGCTGCCCCTCTCTCAGTGCATATTTTCCATGGCCTCAGATTCTCCTGGCAGAGTGCTGAGATGATCTGCCTTTGCCTGTAAACAATTCTCTCTCCATCCTCTCTGGGAAAGACCCAAGCTGAGGCTGCATCTTGGAGATAGCTGCTAACACAGGAATATTTGCACAGGTCTCTCTCCTGGAGCCAGGCCAAGCTGCCTGTGGTTTGTGGCCGGCAATAACAAACGTTACAGCAGAAGACAGTATTTGTTTAACTGCTTGTTCTGTCAATACAGCAGCTTGCAAAAGCCCAACGATTGCACAGCCAGAGCTGGTGACATGTCGGAAATGGTCTGTTCTTGCACCAAGAGCAGGGGCTGTTTTCCTGCAAGCATCTGCCAGGCTTCACTACCCTGGAGACCAGGGGGGGTGAGGGTGGGCTGGGGGTGCTCCAGGACCTCTGCTCCCCTGTTACACTCTGAGCTTGGAAGTCTCCAGCGTAAGACTGTGCCCTGCCCTGCCTGGGTCTGGCCATGCCTTCAGCAAAAGCCTCTGCACTCCAGTCTTGCCCTGTGGAAGCCCAAAGCTCCATCTATGGGATGCTCAGTGAGCCAGGCAGCTCCTGTCAAGGTGCAGCAGTGTGAAGCCCTGGAAGGAACAACCACCAAGATACATGACCTTCTCAAAATGCAAATAATGACAAGTCTCAGGAAGCACAGGTCTCTGCACAGTCTTTTTTTCAGCCCTCAAGGAAGCTCCTTCAGGATGCTCCACGTGACATCCAGCAGTTTGGTGTTGGTCCTCTCTTGGCCTGAACTGTAAAACTACCCATGAGTTGCTCCACTCTGGACACTCAGCAGACTCTGACACAAGAGATCCTACAGGTTTTTTGGACCACTGAATCTCATAGACTGGATGTGGCATCACCTTGAGAAAAAACTTTGGGTGAAGACAGGCCTGTCCTCCAGCTCCAGCTATCCTTGCATTGTCCTATTTTAAAGTTCTCACGAGCTAAAGAGCTGTCTTCAGGCAGGAAGATCTTCCTTGAGTCTCATGTGAATCCTCCTTGCTGCGGCTGAAGCCTCTAAGTCAGCAGTTGGGCACCATGATCATGGCAGAAAGATTCATCCTCCACCTTCCCAGCAATCCCCTGTGGATTTGAAGGCTGTTCTCCTGCCTTCCTCTGCTGTCCCTTCTCCAGAGTAAACACCTCCAGCTTCCAGGGCCCTGCTGGTTATTGATAAACTTAAAACACTCTTCAGTAGATCCACATCTTTCCTGAAGTGCTGGGGCTTCAGGAATTCCCTCCCCAAAGGTTCCCCATTCACAACCATCCTATCAGATCTGCTCCTTTGTGCCAGGACCAGATTGAGCCAAAAGTCACCACACATGTTTGTGGGATTGCAGCACTGGCTCAGCTCCCTCTGTTCAAGACAGGTTCATACCCCAGAGCAGGAAAGGTTCAACAACCAGAAGTCCCAGTACGGGGTTGACCCTTTGACCAGAGGCACAGCGTGAACTCTAAGAAAACCTCCAGCAGACAACTCTGTATTCATTTCAGCTCCTGCTGTCTTGCTGATGTTTTCTCAGCATCTGGCCACAACACAGTGCCAGGTGGAGCATTATCCATTGGTATTAGTACATAGCCTAGAGCCCTGGAATGGCACAGGTTGCAAAATCAGAGAGAATCAGAAGTGGTGTGTTTTCTGGAGCAGCAGGTCTAGCAGGTAGCTGTGTCTGTGGGCTCCTGCCAGAATGCAAGTAGGTTCTCTGGTGGAGCTTGGGAGTTCAAGAAGTGTTTGGACAATGCTCTCAGGCACGTAGTATGATTCTTGGGATGTCCTGTGCAGTGCCAAGAGTTGGACTCAATGATCCTTGTGGGTCCCGTCCACCTCAGGAGATTCTGTGGTTGTTTGATTCTAGGAAGAGGTACACACAATGTACCTGGCACACACCCAGGACCCTATCCCTGCAGAGCACTTCCATGGCCTCCTTTGCAGCCCAAGCCCACTTTCCTCTTTGTGAAAATCTTCAGTTTCTTTCTGTGGTGGCTTGAGTTTGCAGTGAACTAGAATTGAAGTGTTGAGCTGGAAAAGCTGCCAGTTTGCTCCTCAGAATAGCAGCTCTATTTCCTAAGCCTTGTTTATAAACTACTGCTGTTTGGGGTTTTTATGACAAAGATAGTGAGTTCAGGAAATCAGTAGTGGCTTCTGTTATCTGGAGCACAGCCACACAAGAGAGGGAAAAGGGTGTCACACTCCAGGAGCCTGTTCATGGAAACTGGTATCTCAGTGCTTTGCCTCTTGAGAGCCAGATATTTATAACCCCTCACATATTCTCTTCCTGCTCCTTGCTGTCACCAGCTCCAAAACTTGCTCATACTTTTTCACTTCACAAAAGGACCAGCAGGGGAAGGCTGCCTGTCTCCCCTTCCTCCTTTTCCATGTGTAATTCATTGCTCACACCTTGCACAGACCAAACACCAGGGATTGCAACAGCTCGGGTTGTCTCCAGTGGTCCTTCCTACCTACTGGTGTGCTTTGTCCTGGCCTTGGGGGTTCTCCCATCGACCCAGGCAATGCCTCACTTTCCTCTTCCCAGGCACAGCCCAGGTCCACACAACCCCTGACATGGCCCACACTGCTTGGGCAGCTCAGCCACAGCAGAGGGACCCTGGGAGGGGCAGGGGGGGATGGACAGACACAGGGTGGGCAGAGCCTGGGTGTCACAGTAGCCAGAGAGTAAGTACATGGGCACCCACAGTAGGTCCAGCTCCCTAATGCAGACTGCAAATATATCAGTGAGACATAGCAATGAGCAGCAGAACCCTCCAAGGCATCCCCACAAGAAGAGAAGTTGCTTGGAAGCTCAAGGAGATTTCAGAGAAGCAGCACCCAGAAACTTCTGCACAAACTGCAATACAGCAAAGATGTGGAGTTATTGGGGCAGGTCCAGTGTGGGGCCAAAAAATGAAGGGATTGGAGCATCTTCTATATGAGGAGAGGCTGAGACAACTGGGACCCTTCATGTCCAAGAGATGGTTGTGCCCTGAAGCACAGAGCTGATGAGGACAGAGGACCCTCTGGCCCAGGAAGAGGAGCCCACAGAAGCAAAGGACAGGGCAGGGATGCCAGAGCAAGGCTTGCCGAGCTGGGAGACTTTAGGGCTCACAACAGTCTGTCTCTGCAGAGGCCACCTGTGAGATCTGTGCTCCCAGTCCTGCCGTGACAGCGAGTGTGGGCAGCCCCTGTGAGCAGTGCAGACCTTTGCAGGGATTCACACCTTGACCTGAAGGTTTGGATCAACTTTGTTCTAACACAGTGCTCTGGCCAGAGCCCTCCAGGGTGCAGCTACAGACTTTACCACATCCCAGGTACAGTGTCTTAAGGCAGCTGCTCTGGGGACAACAGCTGAGTGGGAGTTTGTTGCCAGCCCAGCCCTGAGAGAGCAGCAAGGGCATTCAGCTACCAGAAAAGCTGCCTGTGTGTGGACCCCCTCACCTGCATTGTCCTCTCCTTCTCCCACCATCACCTAGCCCAGAACACACCCAAAGCTCAGGGATCCAAATGCTGCTCATGTCCAAAACATGGGCAACACCTGCCACATTCCTGAGCAGTGACACTGGGGCACCCAGTCACAAGCTCAAAAGCATTCCCCTGTGGCCATAAAGCAGAGACTATGACATGCACGCCAAGATCGAGGTGAACCCATGGAACACCTGCATCTCCCGTGCTGTCTCCAGTGAATGGCGATCATTCCAGGAGTGCCAGCAAAGTTCGTGTGCTAAGAGTGTCACCTGCTACCACACCTTGAGAAGGAAACTCCATACCCACCAGCACCAACTATCCCAGCACCACCATCCCTGAAGCCCTGGCAGGAGGGCAGAGCAAGGAACTTCAAACCTTTCACAAGCCCACTGCGTGGCCATGGCAGCAGGAGGAGGGTTTCTCTCCCTGCCTGGCACTCCTCTGCTTTCACCAGCTTGTCCCTTACACAACAGATGCCTTCAGCAATCAGCGTTCCCAAAAAGGGCAATTGAGTTTTAATCCTGACAATGGCAGCAGCAACATGAACTGTTTTCCTAACACCACATATGCCAATAGCTCCCATGGATTTCAGTGGATACTGGCCAGGGACGTGCATTTTCCAATAGCACGTGTTTTCAGGTTGCTCCCAATAAATGAATAAGTCACTTAAGCATCCAGACCATTTTCTTCATACAAAAAGAAAACCTGTCCCCGTGACAATTGGCCTTCCTCTGGCCACAAGCCCCCCTGCTTGGGCTGACCTCCATATCCACTGCACCAGGCCAGCAGTGCTGCTTGAGCCCACTGCCACTGCCACCCCAGTGACATGACAAGATGACTGAAGCCCAGGCAGGCAGCAGCAGGAGGGCTGCTCGGTCAGATAGGCACAGACACGCTTCTCTCACCACAAACACCAACAGATGTTTTCTTCTTTATTTCTAAAATCAAGAGGAGGTCCTGCTCCCTGTCAGCTTTTACCACGATAAAAAGGAGAATGGATGACGCAAGAAAAAATTTGTTCTTTATTTCTTCAAAATGAAACAAACATTTTCATGCGTAAGTTTTGCCATTAACCAAAAAAATACCAATTGGTGAAATCCCTGGTTTAGCTGGCAGGTTTTTCTGCTGAAGCTTGGCCTGAGAAGAAATGTACTGTCCATCTCTGGAAAGAAGTTGTTGCAGATGAAGGAAACAGCAACATACCCCCACAAATATCTTCTCCCCAGCACTGTCTGCAGCCTCCCGAGGTGCTTCAGGTTCTGACAAGGGCCCTCACTGGTGCCAGCTCTGATGCCAGCTCTTTGCCTTCTCTATATAACCAGTAGTAGTTTCTCACACAGCAGTAACTCACAGCTCTGTCCTATCCTATCCCAACCCAATGAAGACTCAGGGAATGTCACCAGCCCACAACCCAAGCCAGGGGCCAGCAGAGTTCACCAGAGGCTGCAGGAAGGGACCAGCTGGAGAACAAAACCTGGGGGCTTGTCTCCCAAAGCCCAGTGAAGGGTTTAAAGGGGAAGCCATACAAGGAGCAGCTGACATCACCTTGCCTGTTCAGCCCAGACAAGAGCAGACTGAGGGCAGAGCTCAGCAGGGGCTGCAGCAGGAGGGCAGCTCCGAGCTCTGCTCTGGGGGAGCAGGGACAGCATCCAGGGAACGGCTGGAGCTGTGTCAGGGCAGGCTCAGGTTGGATCTCAGGCAAAGGTTCTTCCCCCAGAGGCTGGTTGGGCACTGACCAGGCTCCCCAGGGCAGTGGGCACAGCCCCAAGGCTGCCAGAGCTCCAGGAGGGTTTAGAAAACACTCTCAGGCTTGTGGTGGGATTGCTGGGGCATCCTGTGCAGGGCCAGGAGTTGGATGGATGATCCTTGTGGGTCCCTTCCAGCTCAGGAAGGTTCTATGGTTCTGTGAAGGCCCTACCTGCTGCAAGCTCAGCCCACAGGCACACAACCCTCTGTGCACAAAACACACATGTGAGAGCCTGAAGGTCTCCTCTGGCAGCAAAGGCTGTGCTGCTCTGCCCTGGCTTTAGAGGAGCTGGTGGGAGGGCAGGTCCCCAGGCAGCACCAGGGCTGTTCCCAGGGGCACAGACCAAGAGGAGCAGCTCCTGCTGCAGGCAGCCATAGGACTGGCACAGCTTCACATGGCCACAGCAGAGTCCAGATCTGGTCACTGCAGAGCTGAAGTCCAGCCACCCAAACAGGCCCTGCACGCAAGACACACTCCACACTCCAATGTCTGTCATGCCAATCAGGTGACAACACCACGATTTGTTTTCAGGAATACTGAGCTAGTGAATAACAAAAATAGGAACCTGACAAACAGGTCCCAGTGACCTGGATCCCAGGCAGCTCTCCCAGGATAAAACTTTCAGTTGCCCTGAGTCACCTGCCCTGTTCCTCCCATGACCACGCGAACCAGAGCTGCCGGCACCCAGCCCATCCACAAGCTCCCATCTTCCCAGGGCTTTGCAGAGTCCCTGCTCAACACCTTGACTGATTAGGAAGTGGAAAAGCACTTGGGCATCCTAATGCAGTCAGGGGAGTGAGAGGAGCAGGAGCAAGGTTGGAGAAGCATTGTCATAGCCATGAGAGTCTGGAAACACCAGGAAGAATTTTGTTGCTACATCAGCCCTAGGAAAACAACCACTGGCATCTGAAAAGGAGGTTGCATAATGTGAAGGAAAGAAAAGGCAGATAAACAGCAACAGCTATTCCTGATGATAATGCAAAAACACCACACTACATCCCCCCTAAAGACTCACCACCACAGCCCTGACTACCCCAACCTCCAAATTCAGGGCAGTTGCATGAGGCAAGAGCAGACCAGAGAAACCGCCACAGCTAATCTGCCTCAGGGCAGCAGCAATGCAGGCACCTGGAGATAAGAAGAAATAACCCCAAACCTTTCTGGCTCTGCCCCAGAGGACGCTGGCTCTCTCCCGCCCAGGACCAGCATTTGGGCGGGAAAGCCCCACTGCTGTGCATCTCCACTGATCCCACTGCCACACACCAGGTCCTGGGAGGAACGGGCAGAGGGACAGGGCATGATGGGGGGACACAAAGAAGAGGTAGCCTTGACCCATGATAATACAGGACCCAGTAGGCTCCTCACCAGAGAAACCACAGCCCTGCTCTGTCCATCTGTGCCTCAAATCCAGCCTGAGGGAAATCACAGTGATCAGGACATCCAGAGTGGCCATGCAGGGAGGACTGTAAGCCTGGGCAGTGATGTGAGCCAGGCCTTGGGCAAAGCAGTTTCTCACCCTGAAGCAGACCTATAAGTCGTTCACATGAGAGGGGATGACTCCTTGGCTTGTCTTTTGCAGGGAAAGGACACTGTGGGACCTGGACAGGACAGTCACGGGACTGATGGGACTGGTAAGAGAAATCCCAACAGAACATGAGCAAGGCCTGAGCAGGCTGGTGGCCCAGCTGTGCCAGCAGCAGGACAGGGTCAGTGCCTGGGTTTCCTTGGCTGTGGCAAACTACGGGACTGTGCTGGGGAGGGCTGGCAGCACGGGGAGGAGGTGAGTGGTGCCACGTGCAGCTGAGGCAGGAGCTGGTGCCGCGGCCCCACAGCCGCAGAGGCTGTGCCGGCAGAGGCTGTGCCGGCAGACCGGTCTGGCAGGCTGCCTGCTCCTGCTACGGGCCAGGGGCAGGCTAGGAGTGCTCAGGCTGCCAGCCCTCTCCAAAGCAGGACCGATTTTCTGTTGTTGGACCCCACAGGGAGGTCTGTGAGAGCTCCCAGGGAGATAAGTGGGATTGCTGGGCAGAGTGGGGACAGGCAGCTGGGTGGGCTGGGGGTTAGGTACCACACTATCTGTGTTGAGGTTGGTTCTGCTGCAGGACTAGAAGCCCTTCAAACCTTTGAGGCTCAAATGTAGCCATGGTATAGACCTAAACCCAAAGTAGATGCCCTGGCACAAGTGCTGCAGGGAAAGAGCCAGGATGCTGAGCAGGACCTCGCCGAGTGCCCACTCCACTCTGCAGGGCATCAGCAAGGAGAGCCCAGACCCCACTGCCCCTCCTGCTCCCTGCAAGCGTCCTGGCCCCAGCCCACAAGGACATCCAGGGAAGCACGAGGCGGTGCCGGGCTCGCTCTGGCCACTCTCCCCAAGACCAGGAACCAGGAGCAGCAGCGGAGCAGGAAGCAGGCCCAGAGGAAAGCAAACAAGAGAAAACAGTCAAGGAAGCTTGTGTCTCGTTCATGTGTGTCTCAGCCAAAGTCCAAAGCAGGTAGCACTTGTGAAGGACACTGGAAGAATTCCAGTGATGTTATCTGCCCCCACAAGGCAAGATTAGCCCAGAGGAAAAAAAAAAGAAGTTGTTTACAAGCAGGGCAAGCCAAGCTCCAGGCACCGGGGTCAACTGCGCCTGTTGCTCTGGAGGAAGCACCAACCCCTCCAGGCTCTGGCCTCAATCACCTTTGCACCCTTTAGTGGCCCTGGCAGGTGAGGTGCTGCCAAAGGGCATGTGGGCCCACATGGCTCCTCGTGCACACAGGAGGCCATGCATCCCCCAGTGCGTGTGGAAGGAGCTGGCACACCCACCACCTGCACACTTGGCAGGTTCCCACAGAGCTGAAAGGAGGCACAGCCTTCCCTTCCTTGGCATCTTTGCTACCAAATCCCAGCAGGGTTAATGACGAGCCCAGTTTCCCCAAAGCTGTCCACCAGCTGCAGGTCAGTCCCTGCACCCAGCGGGGCTATCAGGGTGCTTGGCCCTCTCCCCATGGGCTGTTTGCACCGCTGGTTCTGTCTAATACCTCCTGCCTTTTAGGAAGTGTTTCCATCTAAATGCAGATGAGGAATCACCATGTCCCTCCTGGGCTCTTTGCTTTTCCTCCTTAATCTTTGGGGTTTTCTTAATCTTAATGAAAAATCTTTCCTGCTGCACACCCAGAGAACTGGTCTCAGTGAAACCCACACTCACCCCACCTCTCTCCCGAGCACCTGTCTAGGAGACATTTGCCAAAGGAAGCTTGGCACTGGCACGAGCCTGTCCCTACCCCACATGTACTGAGGGAAGGTACACCACCATGACTCCAGGCAAAGTCCTTCCCTGTAAATCACCTGTGGGGTCACAACTCCACAGACCCAGCACCAGGCCAGCAGTGTCTGGGGCACCTTCCCAGGAGACACTGCTCTGTCCTGCTCTCAGCAGCCCCCAGGGAGATCAGATCCACCACTGGGACCCTCAGCCCTGACCACAGCACAGATTCTTCACATCCTGCCCAGTCAATGGTGCTTGTCACCTCAATTGTCCACAGCAGACACATCTGAGGACAAGAAATAGATTTAGTAACAGGTGTCTGAAATAATTTGCTGTTGGCCAGTCCTCTTTGTCAGAGACATCTGTAAGTGTAAATCTGCATCAAGAAGCTCAATATTTAATTTAACTTATAAGTCTTGGCTTGTTAACATACTTATTTAAAGTCAGACTGGAGAAACTCCATTGGAATTTGCTCCTGCTTCAGTATTTATAGCACCATGGCCTCTGCTGGACTTCTCAGCTTTAGAGTCAAAGTTTGCAAACCACTGTGATCATTCTTAAAAAAAAAAAGAAAGTGCATTGCACCCCTTCTCATCTCCTGGTTGCCAATAAATGAGTCTGCTGGGAAAGCAGTAATTGTGCAGCAGAGACTCACTAAGATCCTTTCAGATCTGGTATAGAGACCTCCAGCAGCTGATAGTGAATATTTGATTAAAATGAATGTCCCAACATGGTCAAACATTAGGCAGGAAAACTTTCAACCCCTTGGCAGTGCAGGGAGAGGCAGAAGACGTGGGCCCTCAGCCAGGCCTTGAGGGAATCAGACTGTGGCAACCCTTGAACCAGATAGGGAAAAGTAGGCACTGTGGGGTGGGCAGGGGGGGCTCTGGGCCACTCCAAGTCCAGTCTGTTGAGCCACTCTGTGCCTGGTTTGTGGCTACTCTTTCTCCCCAGGAGCCTGAACCACCAGGGAGGAGCTGACTATGGGCTGGGGAGCTGCTGTAGCAGCTGCAGCCCATCCCCACCACCACCTGCCTCAGGGAGCCGTCCTGCTCTTCCCTTTCCAAGTACCCAAAATGTAGGTGCCACCTTTGCGTGATGGGGACTGATCAAATGAGGACAGAAAGCTTGAGGAGAAAAAGGCAGGTGGGAGCTGATTGCTGCAACAGGTGACTGCCTGGTGTTTAACAGCTGATCCTCCTGAGGACTGAGTGCACTGATATTTTCCACCCTTCAGTGAACAGTGGTGCTTTAGTGCTCCAGATCTGGACTCGTCCAACCCAAGATCTTCCCAAATGCCACAGTCCATCAGCTGCTGGGCCCATGGGAGTTACTGCAAGCCGACAGCATGCAAGAGGAGCAGCTCCCCTGGAGCCTGGCATCTCCTGGAAAAACAATACTTCAGGAATACTTTGTGATGCAGCTGAGAGCTGCAGAGAGTTTAAATTGATGTGGAGGTGAGTTATGCACAGAAGCCCATGGTGAAACCCAGGTAAAGCAATGTCAGACAGTGATACTTGATGGATCTCAGTCCAGGTCACACCTCTATAGATTTCCAGCCTCCCTTTGTGCATTTCTAATCTCTATATTTCTCCCTTAGTGCACATGGAGATTGCAAAGGAGGTTCTCCTGGACATCTGTCCTTCAAAGCCAAGCTTCTGTCCTGACCTGATATTTCAAATTGCTTTAGTATTTTTCTGCACGCTTCAGTTGCTCTGAAACTTGCAGGAGCTCTGTCAGGCCAAGCATTGAGTGAGAATCCAGTAGTCTTTGAATCACGGGAGGCCTCAGATCCTTCCATTTACACCCAAATTCATATCTCACATCACTACTCAAATTCTTCTGTGATCTCCATGCAAAGGTACCTCATACCCCACAGCAGTGGGTAGGTTGTAAACTGGAATGCCTAGTGAGAATCATTTGGTCATAGGTAATTCCCCAAAAAATCCTCAACCCACTCTCCATTCATTAGGACATCCTGCATTCTACAAAGCTTTTTTAAAAATGTTCTTTTCTTTTTCCTGCCCCCAGAACTAAGGACCTCGGACTCATGGGGAAAAAAAAAGATCTTAGACTGAGATCAGCAAGAACCAGTTCTGATACATGGAAAACCTTGCAAGACAAAAGTCTTCACATCTGTGCTTACAAAAAGCACATGCCTGTGCCACCTCTCATCCCTGGGGGGCTTGGGGACAGGATTTTACCACCGAATACCACTGGAGCCGTGCAGTCAGTGCGTGATGATCAGGGATCAGGTATAAGGAGGGAACATTTCACATAAACAAAATCATAGGTAACACAGAGCTGTGCAAGGTCTGCAATGTGCTGGTGGTCAGGTCCCTGAACTGCTGGTCACCCACATGGATTGACCTGGGACACAGACACACAGGCGGTGCTGCCACATCCCTGGTCGTACCAAGCCAAACTGGTGCCACTGGAGCTACAATCTTTTGCGTTAATCTAATTCCCAGCATGGGTAATCCACCCCTGATAACATAGGGCTGATGATACCAGTACAGCCAGCCTGGGGAAGTCCCATGTCAGGAAGCTGTGAATGACACACTGCTGTGGTGACTTCAGCCAGAGCTGGCTGACCCACGGCCCCAGGGCTGGCTCTGGCTGTTTATCTGCTTTCCCAGAAAGGCCAGTGTGTCTGTGGGCTGATGACAGATGGCAGGGCAGAGGGGAGAGACACAAGCCTGGGGTTAGATGGGTGACACACAGTGCTTGTACGTACGGCTGCAGTGGTTTGGGTCTTCAATCCCCAAGACCTCAGCAGGACAAGGACCACTCCTTGTTCTGGGCCAAAAAGACCAGTGAAAAAGGTGCTACCATTACTGGTCAGCCCTTTCTCAGCTCTGCCCCCAGCCACTGAAATGCAGCAGGCCAGTCTACACTGATCCCTGTAAAATAAAATATTACTGCTTCAAGAACAGGAGCCATCGGAACATGGAGCACAGGAAGATGGCACACACGTGGCAAACATGGGGGCTGTGGATCTGTGGGCCCCTCTGCCCACTGCAATGCCTCCCATCCTCATATCCCCCTGTCTCCTCTCAAACAACTCAGGTTATCCTGGGGAAATATCTAAGGACAATGGCACAAGCTGGATGAGAGAGCTGATCCCAGCCAACACAGCTCTATTTCTGGTCAAACTATTTTCAGACTGGATGAGTTGCTGATCTGGCTTACCCTTCCCAAAGGAGATGGGGC
The DNA here is from genome assembly GCF_003945595.2 of Pipra filicauda. Classification (NCBI taxonomy): domain Eukaryota; kingdom Metazoa; phylum Chordata; class Aves; order Passeriformes; family Pipridae; genus Pipra; species Pipra filicauda. The sequence goes on along the minus strand of NW_024104567.1, from coordinate 539,849 downwards.
ATGAGTGAGGGCAGAGATAAGTGGACCTTCACACGTGTGTACAGCAAGAGTGCTCTCTCATCTGCTAATTTGTTTCCAAAATGAGGGGCCATTTACCACCTTTGGGGTCTTCTGTAATGCAGATGGCTGTGGACAGCCCTTTCCCACCTGTTACTCGTGTCCAAGAATTTCTGGCCCTGACCAGGTCTTGCAGGACACACCACACCTCTCCTCCAAGTGAGAGATGTTTTCATGGCTGGGTGACTCTGAAAAGAAGAGGGCAGGCACTCCCTCGTGTGCAAAACAAACTGCATTTGTTCCTCACCTGGGTGTGCATCTGCATGTGAACTCGCAGGCAGGCAGGTATATGTATGTGAGCATGTGTTTATTAGCACTAAAAATGCGTTTGTCAAAATCTCTAGAGTTAAAAAACAATCATTACGTAATTACATCGAACAATTAACCAACTGATTCATCAGCTAGAGGCTCACCAATAACACCTGAAACCCATCCCAGCCACTTTACAAGGCAGAAGGTGGCACAAACAAAAGTGACTCCCAAAATGTCCTGGAGGTTTATGGCCCTGTGCTCTGTCAAGTAAGAGAAGACACTTTCCATTCCTGGCTGCTGGCCTCTGGAAGTGGAAGGCTCCTGGTCATTATCTGCTCTGAGCTGCTGGTTTACAGTGTTTTGATACAGAGATATTCTCTATAAGTAACCCTTCAGGTCAGTACTGTGGCTCGGCACTCACCCAAGGTGCCCGTGCTGCCTGACTTAGTCTCTTCATGGCAGTATGAACTTAGACCTCATCTCTCAAGTTATACAAACTTGAGAGGCAACTTGAGGCAACAAAAAACCCCTTGGGCATCCTTTGAAACCCTTTGTTGGCACTTCCTCCTGCTCACCAGGGTCCATGAGCACCATGAATATGCAGAACACCTAAAACTCCATCAAACAACCTGCTCCAAGCCTCCAGAAAAGATCTGTCAGGCATTACCAGAGCCATGGTCTGTAATGCTGGTTAAGGGCTGCCTGGGAGAGGACAAAGACAGAATGAAGTTGGGGAAGCAAGTTCAACTTTGTCATCCCCTGCCTTCTAAGCGAGTAACCATGCAACACTAATATCTTTTAAAAAGAAGTCTCAGGGTTCCTTCAAAACACAAAACACAAGAGGAGGATCATCACTGTTCTTTCATACACTACTGGAACACACCAGGTCCTGTAAAGAGCACCAGTGCTGCCGTAGTCTAAGCCCACGGTAAGATAATTTGGCTGGTACAGTTCAGTGGGTGGGCATGTGGCTTGCATTGGGACCCCATGAGCCAAAGGTCATCTCAGAGGTGCAAAAGACACTGCTACAGACCTGTAGCAAACCTGTGTGTGACAATCCCCTTGGTACCAGGTGTGTGGGGGAGGTTGGTGCATCCTTGCTAGGAAGGTGCTTTTGGCTGAGTAACCAACCACCCAGCTGATGACCCCAACTATCCTCGCCGCTGAGAGCACCTGACAAAGGTGCATCCGTGGGCACGAACGGGGAGCTCAGCACAACCTCCTCAACGGGACCCGAGGCGCGGGCAGTGTGTGAGCGGGTACAAAGGCTCGGGCAGAGTGACACTGAGAGGGAGGGGGAAGGCACTGGAGGGGTGACTCTCTCCCTCCAGAGAGCCGATCTCGGGCCGTTTGTGGTGTCGGAGGCACGGAGCGGCGGGGCGGCCGGGCCGGGCAGGGCCGAGCCGGGCAGGACCGAGCCGGGCAGGGCCGCCCCTCCCGCGGGGCCGGACCCCGCCCGCGCTCCAATGGGCGCCGAGGCCGCCCCGCGCCCGCCCCGCCCGCGGCTCTATAAGTGCGGGAGCGCCGCGGCAGCGCCGGGCCAGGCGAGCCGAGCGGAGCCCGGATCGGCGGAGCCGCTGCCGCAAGGAGCCCCGGACCGGTGCGTACCGTGCGGGCACTGCCCGGGGCCGTGCCGAGGGTCCCCGCCGGACTCCCGCGGAGGCAGCGGAGCGGTGCCTTCCCCCCGGGCGGAGGTCGGGGCTCTCCGGGATCTCCCGTCGGAGCCGGCTCGGCGGCAGCGGGACGCGGTGTCGTCCCCGGGAACTGTTCCCGGAGCCGCTGTCGCCTCGCCGGGACCCGGAGCCATGGCCGAGCACATGATGATGCCCGTGAGCCACGGGGGCACCGGCCTGCAGAGCTACCGCGTGGGGGTGAACGGGCTGCAGGGACCCCCGCAGCACGGGCAGCATGTGCTGCGGACGCTGCCCGCCGCCGCTCAGATGATGCCCTACGGGGGGGCCGGCATGGACGGGGCGATGAGGCCGAGACCCGGCCTCGGCGGACAGATGGGCCACCACCAGATGCAGAACGCGATGATGTTCAATGGACCGAGTCAGCAGCAGCAGTACATGGGGCCAGTGGGCACCCAGCAGCTCATGGCCAGCATGCACCTACAAAAACTCAACACCCAGTACCAGGGCCACCCGCTGGCCATGAGCAACGGGCCCATGGGAGCTGGTGCCCAGCAGTACAGAGTGGGGCCGGGCCAGCACCCGGGCATGCAGCACATGCCCTCGCCGGCGCTGACGTTGAATGTTATGGACACTGATCTCATAGATGAGGAGGTCTTGACATCCCTTGTCCTGGAACTGGGATTGGACCGGATTCAGGAGCTGCCGGAGTTATTTTTGGGACAGAACGAGTTCGACTTCATTTCAGACTTTGTTAGCAAACAGCAACCTAGTGCCATCAGCTGCTGAGGGGCTTTGAGCTCCTCCTTGTGTCTTGGTGGTTTTGAGTTTGTTTCTAAATTCTTTCTTCACCTGCCATTCTCCTCCCTTCCCCTGCCTAGCCCTGTCCTGGATTCCTGCCCTCCCCGAAGGGACAATCATCGGACACTGGCTTGCAATGGATTGCTTTCCTCTTTTGTGTGGTTTTTCTGTGTGGGAGTTCCTGAAGAGGGGATGTTCACCCTAAACAGAGCAAGATCAGATCAAGAGCTCCTGCTGTAGAACTGCCTCTAAATGGCATTAACAGGATTTCTGGCTTAAGTAGAAATAATGGACTTATGACTTTCCACAGCTAGGCTTGGAGCACAAGAAGTGATGGGCAGCTGGCAGCCCTGCCGGGAGCTGGATTTGCTCAAGGATTCTGTGGTGCCAGTGGAGGTGAAGGATCCCAAGAGGGGATTGTCTCCCTGGTGCATGGTTTGAACCAGTTTCCCCTTGCAAACATGGGTGGGGTTAGCTATTTGTTGGGACGTTTTACTGTGGCAGTAAATACGTCTTCAGTCGTGTCTGTTCAGCTCGGGAAGGGGCACTTCCCCTCAGCAGGCTTTTTCCTACTCGGCAAAATAAAGTATGCCTTGGGGAAGGGTGTGTGTATGTGCCTAATGTTCATCTCCGTGGAATTTCGGATCTCCAACCTATACTGCTAATCAAGTGTAAAATTTACCAAGTGTTTGAGGTTGATTCAGGCATGAGGCTTAAAGCTGCAGTCTGGCTCCACTTTTTTCCTCCTCCGAAACCAAATAAAGACCATGTAACTGTATACTCCAGTTCTAATCTTATTTATTTTCCTATGATTATTTATTTGCAAGGGCTCCTTTTGTTATTTGGCTTTGGGACTGCGGGGAAAGATGCCTGGAGAGTACTGCAGCTTTAAGATGCTGGCTTAGGGAAAAGCAAGCCTGGGATAGTTTTCAAGCTGCTCTGCAGAATAGTCAATTCAACCCGAGATCGTTATGCTGAACGCACAGGACTGTAAATCCAACACCTTTCTGAATGTGATAAAGATGACTCGATTTCCAATTCCCTCGCTCAGAGAAGGTGAGATGTAAAAGCCGGCGGGGTTTGGTTTCCTGCGCTGTCTCCCGTTTCCCGGCGCTGGGGAAGCTGCCGTGAGTTCTGGTTGCTGCTGCCCCCTGGTGCTGCCGGCCCTGGCTCTCGGCAGGTCGGAATGTACGGATGGATTTGAGAATAAAAGCTGAAATATCTCCTGCGTGCTTTTGTTCAGTGCCCGTCTCCGGCCCAGTGTGGAGCACTGGGAGAAGTGTTGGCTTTGCTCCTGCCGCTGGGCTGTGGGTCCAGTCATTGTGTCCCCCACCTGCCACACAAGTTGGAAGGACTGTGTTTCTAGTTTAATGCTTGGACTAAATCTGTCCTTGAAGTGTGGCTGGGAGGATGAGATGCTTCTTCTCAGCATTGAGGGCAAATTCCAGATGTGGATGGTGTTGCTGGCTGAGCCGGGTCATAGAATCATAGAATGGATTGGGTTGAAAAGGACTTAAAGCTCATTTAAAGTTACTCAACAAGTGGGTAGTGACTCCTTACACTGCTTCCAGACCAAGTGCAACTCTGACAGCTGGGCCACAGCTCTGCTAGTAGCTCTCTGCTGCAGTTTTCTATACCACAAAGGCTCTAAAAATCAAGACAGCCTTGCTCTCCTACTCTTCCAGGGCTTAGGTTTTATTTTTCAAAGTGTTTCCAGCCAGTCCCTTTGAAGAGTTCAGGGATATTTCCATGTGTTTCTTTCCTGCCCTGTAGCAATGGAGCTGTGGATGCTGCTAGTGGAGTGGCTGAATCACTTTGCCCATACTTTGGATTGTCCGTCAGTGTCCCCTGGCCTTGTTCCTTGCTCAACTCGAGAGCAGTTGTTAAAGTCCTGTCCTTTTGGTGGTTATGCCTGGGCAGCCTGGAGAGCTGGTGTTGGGGTGAGAGAGCCCTGCTCAGGCTGTCAGCTCTGTAGCAATGGGCTGTTGGAGACTTGGAAGAGCTTTGTTGTCTCCGTGCAACTGCAGATTTTAGGTAAGCAGCGAGGAGTTGGCAACCTCAGAGTAAAAGATGAACCCCAAAATAAACAAGCGTGTTCTAGGTTGTCAGTTGTGGCTGTGGGCAGGGCCAACTGTGTGACACATGCCATTGTGACCTGCAGTATCCCAGCTACAAGTGGGAAGAGGTGTCCAGCCCACAGCTGAGGACTGTCAACTCCAGCAATTTCTGCAGAGGTTTCCCAGGAACAGGTTTCTCCGTAAGGAGCACTTGGCATTTGATGGCCAGAGGAACGTGTCTGTACGTCCTCTTGGAGGGCTGTGCAGTGCACTGGGAAAGGTGCTGTTGATTTAAGTCGGAGTAGGGGAACTGATAATACCAGAGATGTGGAGTCACAGAGGGAGGTCACAGTCAGGATTTCCTTGGGAGTCTGTCCCAGCAGGCTCAGCTGAGGTTATTTCAATCCTCCTCAGTTAAGTCACCCATTCATTTCCCCAAAAGACACTGTTAACTGCAGTCAGTCTCTGATTTTCTAGATAACCCAGGCCAAAACCACTTATGATTTCTGCCAGAGGCCTATTGGCCTGGGTTGGACTAGACAAGTGCTGTGATCACCACCTTTCTAATGCTTTCTCGGTTTAGGTGCAGTTTGTGTCCTTCCCCTTTGTGCTGCCAGCTCTGCATGCCTGGCATCAGGCACAGAGGGACTGCTCCAGCAGCACCAGGTGTAGCTCAGAGGGCTCAGTTCTCCCTCCCCACTCAGCTGAACAGTGCATCCCTCCTGCCCAGGTCCCCTGGCCAGGGGACTGACACAACACTGAGCAGAGGTGGCAGATGGCACAGTGGGGTGACCCAGCTACCTGGGCCTGCAGGGGAGTTTCTCAAAGATCACCAAAAATGTAAGAGCTAAGCTCTGCTTTTCCCATCCAGCTGACACTGACCACTCCATCCCATCCCAGGCAGGAGGGCAGCAGGAGGACACCCCAAAGCTCTGTTAGGGGCTGCCAGGCACTGACAGTGCTCAGCACTGTGAGCAACAGCCCCTGTTGACTTGGGAGCTTTGCGGACATGAGTGAAATCCTCACGTGCAGAGTGTGTTTACAAGCACCTCTCCTCTGAGGTACCGGGAGACTCTTTTCTGTTTTGGGGAAGAAGGAAGGTTCTCCAACTCCACTGCCTAGTCCAGACAGGGTAGCTGGGACACACTACCCCGTCCCCTCAGCTAGACTGCATCTTCTGTAACACTCCAAATAGATTTTGTAGCTATTTGTGTAATGACCAGGGCTTGAGGCAGCCTCTGGGAGCATGTGAGTGCTGAAAGCACAGAAAGACAAGGCCTTTCTCCACATCCCTGTCTCTGACCACCTGTGTTCTTGGGGTGATGAAGTTTGCTGATAGTGCAGGGTGATGCTGAGTTGCAAAGGTGAAAGTCTGGTACAGAGGTGGTGAAGGATCTGCTAACAGTGAGTGCCTGGGCAATAAGATGAGCAATGGTTGGTAAATATGAAATGATGATGTGTGGAGGGTTGATCTTTTGTGATTTCACACAGTACTCTAAATTAGCTACAGCCACTCAGCAAAGATCGTAGTGTTACAATGAATGTTGCTATGAAAAATCCCAACTTGCTGTTCAGGGGGAGCCAGACAAGCAGAGGGAAGGTTAGAAAATCATTAGAAGAGGAATGAAAAGTAAAATCAAACAGTGAATGCCCCAGTGCCCTACAGTACTGATAGACAATTCAGCTGCATCCTGTGCGCTGCCCATGCTGGTGAATTGTCCAAAATTCTGGTCTGTTTATAGAGAAATGACAATATAAAACAAGAGAAACTGTAGAGAAAGAAGAAACAACTGAGGCAGAGTAATGTTTCTCCAAAGAAGCCACAGAATAGCCTATGACTCTTCAGTCTGGAAGAAGCTGGGTAAGAGAAGTTTATAACGTAAGTGAAAGGGGAAGGTGACAGGGAATTATTTTCCCCAGGTGTGATGGGACATATCTGTTGATCTCTGCAAATTTAGGTTCCATGGGCCAGGGTCAAAACCGAGTGAACAGAGGCATCTCTGAGTGCAATGAGCTCATTGAAGCTCTTTCTGATAGCATGGGAGGTACATGGACACTTAGGGATACCTGAACATTTCTGTATGACCAAAAGGCACTGATCTGTGGCTCAAAGATCTCCTGAATCAAAGATTCCTGACTCAGAAACAGCCTTTTTTTTTTTTTTTTAATTCATAGGTACATTTTACTTCAGCACTGTCTTGTGCCAATGAAATCCACAAGGGAGTAATCAAGATCTTCATAAGAAGCTTTACCTCTGTAAGCTTCTCTGCATTTTAAACCTGCCACCCCCTCACTTTGCCAGGTATCCTCTACTTCCTAGTCATTTCTTGGTCATCTTCTCCATATCAGTAACGATTTCATAGCTCCCCAGATGTTCCCCCCTGAGTCTCCCCCCATTAAAGAATCACTTTGTGTCGCGGGTTGTTGTGATCCCCTTTTTCTGTCCTGTCTCTGGGTCTATGGGATGGGAGAGGGAACAGCACTGGTTTAAGCTGTAGATGTGTCATGGATTTCTCCAATGCTATAATTAGGTCTGATTGTTCTATATTTCAAACATCCATCACAGAACCACAGAAGGATTTAGACTGGAAGGGATCTTTGGAGGTCGCTCAGTCCAATTTCCTGTTCCATGCAGGACTGCATTCAAAGGCAGGGCAGGCAGCCCAGAGCCTTGTCCAGGCAAATTTTGAAAATTTGAAAGGACAGGATTTCTCTGGACCTGTGTTTCAGTGCGCTTGTTTCTTCTGCAGTGCTCTTATTTCTTTCCAAATCTCTCCCTTTCACTTGGTTGCTGGCTGGCACAGGCAATGACCTACTATTTTCAGAGACCTGTGTGCAGAGACTCCAGATATCTCTCCCAAGGGATAATACTCTACTGTAGTTGTGTTTGCACGTGCTGGCAGGGTTCTCTCTCACTCTTGGCCTAGGAGATGGTGTGTGGCCACCTCCACATCTAAAATACAAGTGCAAGTTTTACCCAAATACCCGGTTCCTAAAAACTGCACCCCAATGGTCCCTTGGTTCTCCCACCGGCTCAGATGCCTTCTGGGGCCATCCTGGGTAAAGACCTTCTCCCACCCACTGCAGCTGCCAACGTGCACACACTGAGGCCACCCTGCCATGGGACATTCCTCCCTCTCTGCTGCCTGTGAGGTGGTACCACGCTGTTCCTCTTTGAGCCTTCCCTCAGTGAACCTTCCTCCCTGTACCCCTCCAGCCCGGCCACATCAGCTTCTTCCTGTGAGATCCTGGATGGCTTCCATCGTATGACACGTGTGAGGGACAAGCAGTCACACCTGAGACTTTCAGGGTGATACTCTCCTGAGATCAAGGCTGGATTTCTGCTCCTCCTCACAGGTTCTGCATCCCCATCTCCTCAAGCCTTCAGAAAAGCCTGTTTGAGTTTCCTCAAGCAGGGGTAAGCTTCATTCTGCTTCTCTGCAGCACATTTCTGGGAGTGGTTTGTTCCTACTGAAAACAGCCACAGCAAGAATAGTTTGTTCTTGAGACATCTTGACTTTGCTCATGAGTCCTCTGGACTACCAGAGCAGTGAGGAGAAAAGGAGAGTTTACAATTTTCCTCATCCCCAAACTCCAAAACACTGTTACTAAGAAATATTCAGTCAAATGGCTTTCATATTCTTAGCTACCACACAACTATCTCAGATGTGGTTTTCTCCTGTAGCCACACTGGAAATGCTGGTCAAATATTGATGACTTGTCAAAATAAAACTGTGGCTATGTCTGATGTTATCCTGTGCAGTTCCCAAACCAAGTCACAGCACTTGCTTCAAATACAAACTGGCTGCTAAGGACACCCCCTACACAAACATTGGTAGTGGGGTTCCACGGAATGCTCTGCACATCAGCTCCAATCCTGAGCTTTCCTTATATCCCAGGTCTTTCTTCTTTACAGGTCTTTCCTTATATCCCAGCACTTCTCCTGGGGTACATGGCAAGAGGCAGAGCTAGGTATCAGCTCCCAGGGAAAGCATTACTCCACCACCTCCAACTCCATCACACTGTGTTTGGACAGTGCTGAGCCCCTTGATTATTGCCTGTTACCACAAGCTCCCAGGCTGGAGGCCCTTGAGGATGCCAGTGTGGAGTATTCACAGGGGACATTCCTGCTTTGCTGAACCCAAGCCCCTGCAGCAGGGATTTCCAGGAGCTTCCACGTGTGCCTGCATTAATGGGGATTAGGGAAAGTAGCTCTTTGCCAAATCCAAGCGATATTCCAGAGAAAAAAGATTAAGCCTATAGTAAAAGCTTTGCAAGTGACTGCTTTTTCAAGCATCTGATGCCAACCCAATTCCCAGATCAATCTTTGCCCTGAAGGAGAGGGAAAATGGGGGATCTGTGCCTTGAGCCTCTGATAATGTGCTGCTGATTAGAAAGCCCTGGGTTACATTGTGGTCCATCTCAGCAGTATTTGCATTCTGAGGAGCTCTTCTGGGGCACTTAGTTGCTCATGGCACTTTACAACACTCCTGATTTTCAGATGCTGGTCACAGTCTGCCGTTCGGTTGCTTCATAGTTGCTACACCAAAGTATGGACCAAGTCCTGCTTTTCCTGTTTCAACTGTAAATACAGAAGTCAGTTGATTGCAAGGCATTGTAGTGAGTTGAGGAAAGTTTTGACAAGTCAGCCCAGTCCCGTGCCAGTTGTATGTCTTCACCTCAGAGGCAGTGGGACCTTTCCATGTGCAGGGGTTGTGCTGCATCCTGCAGCCTCTCGATCGACGGTTATTTCTTTTCCAAATTTGCCAAAAATATCATTGAGTTCACATTTCCAGGGAATTCTGCAAGTTCAATCTGCTACAAACATTCATGACCTACTCATGACCACTAGAATACCAGGGGGTGAAGAGACCAACAGTTGTCTGATCTCCCACGCTGTTGGCCCTGAGCCATGGTCCACCCTCACTGCTTCAGCCGTGTTTGGTGTGCAGAGTCCCGTGGAAATCTGGCTCTCCCTGCACAGCTGGAGAGCTGTGTGTCTCCTCATCCTCTCCCCATCCCCCTACACACCTCTGCCTTTCTCAAACAGCACAAGACAAACCCCAGAAGGGGACAGAGGGTTTTATTTAAATATTTAATTAAATTCTTTAATTCTCGGCAAAACTCCTGTGCCAGAGGTTTTGCCAGGCACACTGACCTTCTGCACCAGAGCCAAAACCAAAAGTCACCACATCCGTACAGGTGGGAAAATCTGGGTGATGATGCTGTGCTGTACTGTGAGCACTGCCAAGTGCAAACCTGGTTTGCAAAGTGGGCACAGCTAGGACAGGGAAGGAACAGTAGTTTTAACAACTAAACCTAGCCCTAGCTTCCTCAGAGTTTCTGGCAGGGTTCAAAAGAGGATCCCAGTGTCCCCAGAGAAAGATGAGCTGCCCACAGAGCCACTGGCCTGCCGGGGCAAGATGAGGGGAGGGAGGCAGAGAGCTGCCCAGCATCCCAACACAATTAAACTGGGTAAAATCTGAAGAAAGGCCTCTCATGGAGATGAGATTTGAAGGTCCCAATTTCTCTCCTTTATCAGGTGTTGGGAGGAATGGGTTAAACACAGAAGATTGGTGAGGAGGATTGTAAGTGCTCAAGTGACCTTGCAGTTGAAAATAACCCTTGATAAAGCAGCATGAGCAGCAGACCAGTCTTCTTCCAGCATGGACAGTTTGTGTACCTCTGCCTGGGTGTTGCTTCGGGGATCCCTGGGATAGCGAGGTAACGGAAATAAACTTGCTCTTTGTGCTTGAGCTGTAGGTTTGTGGTTGTCCCAGCTGCCTGCCTGTGCTGACTCACAACAGGGAAGCAAAGATAGTCAAGGCTCCAACGCTATCTTTTATGCATCTTGGAGCAGCCAAATCCCAGCTCAAGCATGTGCATGCAGCGAACATTGCACTGTTCAACAGCTTGGAAAGATATGGCTACGAGTGCTGCTGATTTCTGCCCATACACCACAGGGATCAGCCCCCTTGGACAAGCACAGCTGTGTTACGCATTAAAGGCATGACTGCCACAAATAACCAATTTCTCCTGCAAAGCCTTTGGAAGAATCCAGGACTGTGAACTGCACTGACTTCATAGCCGAGGGGTTTAGGGCTGAATTAGGTACTCGCTGGAGTTTGGTATCTCCACAGAGTTATTACAAGCTGTCGGTACTGGAGCGTGCCCCCAGCAGATGGGCAGCAAGACCTGCTCTATTCACTCCTGTCTGAACGACCTCTGGGTGAGCTCAAGGCAGCGAAAAGAAAGCTGCAAAAGTCCCTGCCCCCCTGCAAGGGAAGGCTCTGCACTGCAGGCTGTTTATAAATAGCCAGTTTCAGGAAAAGGCCCTTTCCGTTCTGGTGTCAGTACGCTGTAAAGAATAAACAGCTTTCAGAGCTGAAAAAAGCCCTCCTTATCTTCTCGTGCAAAACCTGTATCTGCCTCCATGTGCTCAGCAAGCTCAAGCACTCAGGGCATGGCTGGGGTCCCCTTGGCCAGCAGGGAGGCAGACAGGGAACCCTGAGGCACATCCTCCACAGAAATGTTTGTGGCGGTTTTGACATGGCCACGAGGCAGAAGGCAAGCTCATTAATGCAGGATGTGCAATCAGGGCCCTCATTTCTTCACTGCTGACCTGGGTTACCCAGGATCTCAGAAGAACAAGAGGGATTGAGCATGCTGGAACAGTACCCACAGAGTGAGGGCACAGCCCCTCGTTGAAGGACATTACAGCACTTCCACAAATCACCTGAGCTGGAACACCAGCTAAAATACATGGTATCTCAGGCGAAAAACAGGTGAATTCTCTTCCAGTGTGAGACTGGCAACAACAGAGCTGGGAGCAGCGGGAGAGAGCCTGCAGCTTCTGCTTGGAGTACTGGGCAGCTCAGCCCAGCAGTGCCACACAGGAACTTCTTTGTGGACTCAAAGTCAAAGTAGTTCTCAGAACTCTCTCTGGAGTGCTGGCATTTGCTGGAAAGCACACCCTGACTTTCCCTTTCGTCTTCATCCCTGGGAATCCAGGACTACTCTGATGCTCAGTGGAAAGGTGTTGGAAGTGGAACAAGAGGGGTTTGCCATTGGTAGGGTGGAGTGGACTGCAGATAGGTGGGTCCAGTTCCATGGCAGGGCCTTGAACTCACCTCTTTGGAGTAGCCAGTGTAAAGCAGAGGAGAGTAGGGACAGAGTGAGAGCAGCTTGTCCTGCCCATCCCTGCATGGCTTGTCCCCAGATGAGGAGGGACGCTCAAGTGCTGGGGACTGATTGCTTGGGGGCCATCGGTGGTGACAGCAACGCCCTGGCACGGGCACCGCTAATCAGACTTGGTGCTGACAGAGCCAGCGAGGGCAGGAAGGGTCCCCGGGACTGCCTGGGACTGCCCAGGACCAGCTGAGACCGCCCGGGACCAGCCGAGACCGCCCGGGACCAGCCGAGACTGCCCGGGACCAGCTGAGACCGCCCGGGACCAGCCGAGACTGCCCGGGACCAGCCGAGACCGCCCGGGACCAGCTGAGACCGCCCGGGACCAGCCGAGACCGCCCGGGACCAGCCGGGAACTCCCACGGGGCGCTGCTGCCCCCTCGCGGCACCGGGCGAGAAACGCCGCCCAGCCCGGCCCCGGCGCGGCGGGAGAGGCGTGCGGGGTGATGGATGTGGAGCTCTGGGAGCTGCGTGCGGGGTGCAGGGTGCGAGGTGCTGGGAGCTGGGTGCGGGGTGATGGGTGTGGAGCTCTGGGAGCTGGGAGCTGGGTGCGGGGTGATGGGTGTGGAGCTCTGGGAGCTGCGTGCGGGGTGCGGGGTGATGGATGTGGAGCTCTGGGAGCTACGTGCGGGGTGCGGGGTCATGGCCGTGGAGTGCGGAGTGACGAGTGAGGGGTGCAAGGCGCGGGGGGCTCTGGGGTTCCCGCCGCTGGGGTCCCTTCTTAGAAGCGGGTGCTGGCCCTGTCCTTCCCGCAGCCATGCTGTTTGCTCCAGAGACACAGGGATGTGTGGGCTGTGTGTAAGGGCTGTGACATCTTTACGCTGCGCACCCTCAGAACACGGAGCAAGGAGCCAGAATCTCGGGAATCCTCCTTCTCACTTGAAGCAGAACACACGGTAGGCACACCAGCCACGGGGATCCCCCTCTCAGCTATTGCTGTCACTTCTGCAAAACTCCTTTCCTGCCCCACGAGCTCCCCATGTCCCATTTTGCCGCTTTCATTTGTGTCCCAGGAGGTGTGAGTGTGACTCCCAGAGAGGAATCTGAGTGGGCAGACAGGAAAGTTTCCTAAATGCATTGGAGTCATGGACCACCAGGCTCTGCCCCAGGCTCTGTACCTGCACCAGCACTTCATGACTGGGACTTCCCACCACCCCAAACTACTTAACAATTGCTTTCTCAGGCTTGTGTCCTGGATCCAGGGAAGCTGGACATGCCAGGGACTGGCAGCATGGCCCGGCCACTACAGTTGCACAATACCAAATTCGTGCACCTGCTGTCAGAAAATTACTGGTATTTTGTCTAAATCAGAACTTTAGGTGACACAAGTTTCCACCTCTGCCACAGACTTTCTGTGCAGTCTTGGACAAATCTTTTAATGTCCCCTCCGTTCCAGTTTCCTGTCTGGTCCATGATGCTGAGTCCATGTGTCAAGAAAGCCTTGTGATCATCGTCCCTGTGTTCAGGTAACAAAGGTTTGTAGTGCACACTGTTGTACCCAGGAGCATCCTTCTCCTAAAATCTCTTCTGCAGCCACACACTAAAAGCTCTACAGACTCCCAAAATTCTGCATCACCTGGCAATACAGATACCTACTGACCATGTCCTCAGGGCAGGTACACAGAAAGTGTCTGGCAGCAGGAAGTCTGAGGTCTGCCAAATCCACTGCGCTGTCCACACCAGCAGCCACAACCAGCTGCTCCAGCCAGAAGCAGCAGTGATTTGCCACGAGACACATCTTGTGAGAGCCATGGCTTCAATGTGTGCAGCACAGTGGCCCTTTGAAAGGTGCTGAAAGGCCCCCTGGGATTATCTCTTGCTCTCTTTGTCGTCCCATCCTTTTGCTGAGTATCCCCCAGTGACTTCCCACAGCAGTGGGTTTCATTGGCCGATCACATTAATTGGTTTGAATTTCCATCAAATAGCACCTTGTTCTTGGTTCAAAACAAAATAAAGATGCTGTTCAAAAACTTCTTGTTGACAGTTTTTCCAGCCCACTGTCCTACCTGCTTCCCAGCCCCAGGACTGGAGCTCTGCAGAGACAGATGCACTGCACCAGGATCACACACTCCCCTGGGCACTCAGGTATCTCCCACCTCTCTGACACAGTTGTTGTCCAGTCTGTGCAAGGTTTTTCCGTACCAGGAACTTTACTGACTTTAACAGTGAATTGTGACTTGAAAGAAAATGTTTTTGGCTTGTCCTGGCTCAACTGTATCACATCATTGTCTGCTTTTCGTTGGCTGACTATGGAAATCTGGGTCTTGTCCCTCATTTACTGTTGCCAGGTACAATCTATAGCCTTATTTTGAAACCATTTAGGACGTTTAGCACCTTGCAGCCCACCAGCACACAGGCTGTCTCTGATTATAGTACCTGATCACTGGAAAATAAAACAGCAAATTAATGCCCAGTGAGTAGGGAGCATCACTCAGATGCTCAGTTCCAGAGCCTTTGCCTTCCTGATCAACACGGTCGTGGCCTCTCCTGAAATCAATCACAGCCAACAGGCTTAATTTCTGCCTGGTGTGGAGCCTGGTTATTGCTGTAAGCTGCTTTTTTCATCCTGCCTGATCAGGGGGATCCTCTAACTCAGAGGGGTACAAATAGGGCATGTCATTTGAAAACACAGCAGAAACACAGGTCATACTTAGCATACCCAAGCAGGAGTGAGTGTACAATGCCTCAGGGGGTTTCCAGGACTTCCCAGCCCCACTATTCTTTATTTCTCAGATTCCAGGCTCTCCAATATTGAGTATCCGTGACCAGCCAGAGAGCACTTCCACCCGGCCATGCGCTGCTTCCCACTGCTGACTGGGAGCAGTAAGTAGCAATTATGTGAAAAGTACCTCCAGAGAAGAATTGATACTGACAGGCAATGCTTTCAACAGTTCCTTTCCTGCCAAACATTGCTATGTTCACTAGGAACGCACATCTGTGGTCTCAGACCAAAACCAGCAGGCAGAACTGCAGCTTGCCAGCCTTCCAGGCATCACCTTGCTTGTCGTGACCCACAGTGCTGCTTTACTTGCAGTTTCCTTCTCTGTGCTTCCAAATCTTCCTTTGAACTGACAGGTCTGTAGTGCATTTAACCAAGCAGACATATCCTGTTTCCCTCTCCAGGGATCACTCCAAATTAGATTTATCTCTGTGAAGTTCTTTGAAGACAGGCATTACAGGCACTCTGGACCTGCTAGTTGTTTTCTTCCACGATTGGATTTAGCTTATGAAGAAGAAAGATCCCAAATTCATGCCAGCAGCACACAAGCTGGTGACTCCTGTTATGGTAACGCAGTGCAGGCAGCTGTGTGTGATCCAGCCCGTCCTTCCTCACCTCACATGCGTGTGATCCAGCCTGTCCTTCCTCACCTCACATGTGTGTGATCCAGCCTATCCTTCCTGGCCTCACATGTTTCTGCTCTCACTGTCACCCTCTGTTGCTCCCCATGACAGTTTCTTGTGGGAGAAATCTACCACTGAGAAAGGACTAACCTCTCTTGGAGGGCTGGAGTTTTTTTAGGTACCTCTAGAAAGTAGGATGAATTCCCACTGCTGGGAGAAGAATTCCCACTGTCAGCAGAAGAGCAGCGCAGGTTCAATCCCAAAGGGATTGTGAAGCAGTGAGCACAGATGAATGACTTGCACATCACGCTGAATTGTGTGTGCCACAAGCTGCCTTACACCTGAGGGGTGACCCCCGTGATCTGTGAGTCATTCTTCTACTCCTCATTTGGTCTGCAGGATTCATTTCTCTTCAGCTGGTCCCATTTCATTGAAGAAGTGTGAGAAAGAAGACACTGGCAATTCTGCATTTAAAGAATTGATTCTTTAAACACTGAATAAATTCCCCAACTTAAAACCACTGTAAATTTTTTTCTTACAACCAAGCTTTACTTTTTCTGCAGGGATGGACAGAACTGGAGCTGGGGGATCCAGGGACACAACACAGATTGATTTTGCAGTCTACCAGTTATGCCTGATGGTGATGGATGTGTGTAGAGTGGGAAATAGCCAGCATGAACACTGAGCTGAGCTCCCTTCCTCCCCAACAATGTGTGCAGTGAAATCATGACCCAGACATTTCCTTCTTTTGGAATCAACATTTTTATTGGTCTTCCCAAAAAAGTCTCATCAAACCCCAACTCCCAGCACACAAAAGCACCTAGAGAAGACACTGGCGCTGTTCAACCAGACACTATCGTGTGTAAATGATCAGGCCAGAAACTTCCACAATAAAACACGTCCATCTTCAAGTGACTGGCTTTTTTCTGTCACCCCTTCTGAGTTGACACTGAAAACGCAGAACAAAAGAGAAAGAAAAATATCTCCTCTTGTCTCAGATGAGAGTTGTTATTCTTCAAAGCAAGGGAGGGAGTGTGGGATTTTATCACCACAAACATGCCACACTAACATAGACAGTCTTTCACAGGAACAGCTCATCCAGGAGAACATACTGTACATCCACCTGCAGCCAAACAACTCCGGCCTCATTACAGATCTTCAGGAAACATGAATTCAATGCAACCAAGACAGGGATCGGGATTTTCACAGTAGCCTTCTGTCAACAGACAAAGAAAACCCTTTTAAAGTGCTGCTTCTTTTCTTTAAAGTGTATTTTCATCTTCTGACAATGGTTTGCTTCTTTTGTGTATGTAAGAGTCCAAATTACTTACTACTGCAGTCCAACACCCCCATATGTTTGCTTTACTCACATTTATTTTACAAAGCCTTTTTTAGAAATATAGTTTTTGAGAGATGAGGGTTATTTCTCCTAGAATACTTATGAAGCTGAAAAGCAAGTTCCAGTTTGTTAATGCAGGTTCTAGTTTGTTAATGTCTTAAACAGAGTAAAAAGCAGTGCATCATTAAAATGTGTAGTACTGTTAATTGGAATTTACTACATTCTATTTCAAATTAGTTTCTGTCACAAATGGTGCCCTCTCCACTGCTGGTCTTCTTTTTCAGAAGCCCTGTTTGTGCTCACCAAAGATTTGATGACTGTGAACAAGTGTTTTAACAGTTTGGGACCTGCAAATATTTGCCTCCAGGCTGCTTCAAGCAAACCATGTCAAACCAACTTCAACAAACTGCTCACATGCATTAAGTTGAATAAATATCTATTTAAAGAATCCTAGATGGTATGGGTTGGAAGGAACCTTAAAGATCACGTTGTTCCACCCCCTGCCATGGGCAGGGACACCTTCCACTAGCCCAGGTTGCTCCAAGCCTTGTCCAACCTGGCCTTGGACACTTCCAGGGATGGGGCAGCCACAGCTTCTCTGGGCAACCTGTGCCAGGGCCTCCCCACCCTCACAGGGAAGAACTTCTTCCCAATATCCCATCTAATCCTGCCCTCTGGCCGTGGGAAGTCATTCCTTCTTGTCCTATCACTCCATGTCCTTGTCCAAAGTTCTTCTCCTGTTCTCTCATGGAGCCTCTTTAGGCACTGGAAGGCCACAACAAAGTCACCCTGAAGCCTTCTCTTCTCTTCTCTTCTATACAAGTTTCATCCATGACCCTGCTCCATATTTACCACAATTTTGACCTGTTGTGGACACTTCTGGAATTAGAAGTTTGTTGTTGTATCAAGCATTTCTCAAAGAAATATTTACACTCTACATTTTAATCACATGTACACTGACTTCCTTCGTTTTTACATGGCATGACCTCTGATTTTTTATTTAAAGATTAGATGTACTTTAATTACTTAAAATACTACAGCTTCTGCAGCAGAGAGCAGAAATGGATGTTCACTTAAGCTCCTTTACTCTTGATTTGAAAGCATTATTTGAAAGCATTGTTACTGGCTGCCACATCAGCCCTCACCCAGGGCTGGGCTGATTTGGCCTGTACTGAGAATGGTGTGGCAGCAGGACCAGGGAAGTGACTGATCCCCTGTACTGGGCACTGCTGGGGCACCTCGAGCACTGCCCTCGGTTCTGGGCCCCTCACTGCAAAAGGGACATTGAGGGGCTGAAGCGTGTCCAGGGAAGGGCAACAAGGCTCATGAAAGGTCTAGAAAAACATGTCTTATGAGGAACGGCTGAGGGAGCTGAATTTGTTTTCTGTGGAGAAGAGGAGGCTCAGGGGGGACCTCATCGCTCTCCACAGCCCCCTGACAGGAGGCTGCGGTGAGTGAGGTGCGGGCCGGTCTCTTCTGCCGTGCCTGCGGTGAGAGCACCAGAGGAAATGGCCTTAAGCTGAGATAGGGGAGACTCAGGTATTACAAAAAAGTTGTCACTGTTGGGGTGGTCAGGCGTTGGCAGGGGCTGCCCGGGGAGGTGGTGGAGTCACCGTCCTTCGAGGTGTTCACGAGGCGCTGGGTGACGCGGTGCGGTGGTTCAGGGGTTACAGCGGTAGCGCTGGGCAGGCAGTGGGACTGGATGATCCCTAAGGTCTCCTCCACTCCCGGTGATTCGAGGGCTCTGCCACCTCGTCCCTCACGCCCCCTCCTCTTCCCCTCCCCTCCCGTCCCCTCCCCTCCCCTCAGCCCGGGCGGGCTCCCCGCGCTACCCTGAGGGCGCAGGCGCGGTGGCGGCGCAGGCGCGGGGCGGTCGCTGTGCGCGGCGCGGCGGCCGCGCTCGCTCGGCCCGGCCCGGCCATGTCTTTCGGGCCGCTGGACCCGCGGGGTCCCGCGCCCGCCCCGCCGCGGGACTTCGGCGGCATCATCCAGACATGCAGCGGCAACGTGCAGCGCATCGCGCAGTACAGTGAGTGCGGCGGGGCCGAGCGGGGCCGGGGGCGCTGCGGGAGCCGGGGCGGCAGAGCCTCCTTGGGCGGTGCCGGGCGGGGGTGCCCGGGGCGGGCGGACCCCGGACGGGCCCAGCTGGGGCCCGGCTCCCCCCGGGTGTTCCCCAGCCCTGCTCTCGGTGGGGTCTGTGCCCCTGTCACCGAGTGGCACCGACAGCTGGCCGGCCCCAGGGAGGGGCCCCGGGGGCAGCGGGAGCCCGAGGAGCCGCCGCGCCCGGAGCAGCTGCTGTGCCAGGGTCCCGCTCCCCAGAAGGGTGTCCCTGGGGACGTGGCGTGGCTGTTTCTTGGTCGCGTGGTTGTCATTAGAGAAAGTTATCGGAATTGTGAGCTAATCGTAGAAATCTCGGTGCTGAGCGCCGAGATGCTGCTCGTTAAAGGAGTCACTTCCGAAAGAGTCTTTGGTATGAGCCTTCCAAAGGATACCGCCTTTACTGAAAAGGGCATTAATTGTTCAAGTAGCCATGCGAGTTTTTAGGGGCAAGGTCAGTGGAACATTTTGGTTCCTGAGAAAGTTGGTGAATTCTCTGATTATACAAAGCTGTTAATATCACTGAAACTGCTTTGGTCAGTCATGTTCATTTCCTCTTGGTAGAGGCATAGCTGAACTGCTTCAAATCTCACCAAATAACATGGCTTGTCTAGGTTTTTTTCCTTTTTTTTATTCCGTTTTTTTTTCTTCTTCACACTCTTTCTCCTTTCCATGGGACTTCAGTGAGCCTCCTGTTCTAAGCAGCTCAGCTTCTCTCTCATAGGACAGGCTTTGCTGTCTTATGACCCGCAGCCATCCTATCTCCGTGCACTGCCCATCTCAAATGAAACAAATAGCCTTACAGTTTTATCGAGGTGGGTGGGAACTCACAGAACATCTGACTTAATGTTACAGTAGTTAACTTCATTACACATAATATAAAAGCTTTCCATTCAGGCCTAGGAGAAAAAGATACATTGAAGCCTTAAGGCTATCCTCATTTCTCCTTTCATTCCCTAAGGAAAAGAGCAAACAGTAGGCACAGCTCAGTATTATACACGCCTTTGGAAAATCTCTCTAGAGTGAGCATTTCACACAAAACGTACAGAAAACTGGTGGCCTGAGTTGGCAAAACTGTTGCTTGCTCAGATAATGTAAGAGTCCTGCAGCTAGGGCAGAGATTGAAGTGTTTTAAGTAATCTTAGTTGTTTGATAGTGAGTACATGGAATTAAAAGGTCTTGGTGACTGAAAACTGTTGGCTGAGGGGGCTCTCTGTGTTGGTACATACCCACTATCCAAAGAATAAAGAGCTCCAGCCCCTTCCTATGGTTTCTCAGACACTTTCCTCTCATTTTTTTATAGACTGTGTGTTGCTGTTGGCCGAGATAAACCAAGCAAAGCAAACTGCTGAACCTGGCTCAGGGCAGGACAAACAGCACATTGCCTGGCCTGGAAATGGGACTGTGCAAGAATCTCCCCCAGTGGAGAAAAATAAGTCCCAGGGTGTCTGGGCATTATGGCACAAATGCCATTTGCCAAGTCCTTGACATCCGCATACACAGTGCAGTCCCTGTGCCGTTTGTCACCAACCTGACTAGGAATTTTTCTGACCTTCCTGTGTCTGACAGAGCTGTGAAATATGTGCAGTCTTGCTTGCTGGAAGCCAAGCTCAGAGTAAAAGAAGTTGCCAGCTCCTCATTGTATGACCTAATAGAAGTCTGGAATTCTCAGTGAGAATACCCTCAGTGGATGCAAAAGCTAATTACTGGCTTATTACTGATTAGCTCATATTGCAGCCTTAGCTGAGCTGCCCTTCTTATAAGCTGTTGGACATCACTTGAAAAGAAGTGGCCGTTGTAGGGATCTGATGTTTCTCCAGCAACACATTGAATCCAGTGCAGAGGCTCCAGGCTGAAAGCACAAGTAACACAGGAGGATTTCACTGAATTGGAAGAAGCTCTTGTTAAACTCACAGGGTAATTCAGTTCAGCTGCCTATGGAACTATATTAGAGTGACCCTCCTTGGTCTTGCCTCTCAGTGGTGATGTGATAACATATGATTTCACGATCGATTTGAGCTGATCAATCTTTGTGCTGCTCTTGTAAGTGCTGAGCCAAGCACTTCAGTAATGATAAAAACTGTGCTGCTGCAGAATAAAGTGGATCAGCTTCTTGATCTGTCAAAAAAGTATTCTAAGGTAGAGGGAGTGGGGAGAGAAAATGCTACTTGTCTTTTAGGTAAGTTAATGGTTTGATGTGATTTGTTGTGTGGTTTCATGGTCACTAATGCCTACACAAGGAAAACAGTGGAAAAACACAGGAGATGGGAAGAAGGAGGTCTTGAACTTGCACTACAACATGATTTCAAATTGATGAAGGCCAACTGTGAAGTGCACATTGCTATCTGCTGTTCTTGAAAGATTGTTTGTGCCAGTATTGTGAAAGATTTGGGCTATCATGAGTAGAAAAATTCAAGTTTGGTTGGGTGTTTTTTGAAACTGATAGCAATCCTTGGTCATTGTTGTTTGTTTGTTTTTTTTTTTAACAGAGTTGTAATAATTTAAGTAACTTAAAAATGTGTAAAAGTGGCAATGTAGCATAGTGAAGCTGTTCTGCAGCAATGATAGCCTAAAATACAGAAATAGCAAGGCTGATAGAAGTAGTCAGCTCTGTTAATTGGTCTAAAAAGGTTGAGGAAGAGGAGAGCACAACGTTTTAGCTCCACAGACTTGTCGTCAGGGTATCTGTGCCTCACTACCACTTTCTTGTCTGAAAGTTTGTTAGGCTGAATCATGTCTAGGTAGGGATGTTTAATATACATTTGCATTTCACAGAATCCCAGAACAGCTGGGGTTGGAAGGGACCTCTGGAGTTCATCTGGTCCAACCCCTGCTAACACAGGTTCCCCCAGAGCAGGTTGTGCAGGATGGTGTCCAGGCAGGGTTTGAATATCTCCAGGGAAGGAGATTCCACAGCCTCTCTGGGCAGCCTGTTCCAGGGCTCTGACACCCTCACAGCTAAGGAATTTTTCCTCATATTTAGATGGAACTTCCTGTGTTTCAGTTGTGCCTGTTGCTCTGTGTCCTGTCACTGGGCATCACTGGGAAGAGTTGGGCCCCGTCCTCTTGGCATTGACTTTTAAGATATTTGTATATATTTAAAGCAAAGAATGTAAGTGTTGTCTTACTAGCTTGAGTTAAGTCAAACATTGAAATAAATCCTTTTAAAGCTAAAAGAATACATTCAAGAAGGAATAAAATACATTAGAACTTGTCTTACTGACTCATCTTGTGATCTCTTTATCTTCAGCTGCTCAGATAAAGAATTTGATGAGCCAGCTGGGAACAAAGCAGGATTCCAGCAAGCTTCAGGAGAACTTGTAAGTATTAAATAAGCAAACATCAGTATAGGTCCTCTTTGATTTCTCCCTGTATTCTTAGAGGAACTGGGTTACTTGCTGTGGGGAAATGCTTTATGAGATACATTTAGTTCAGTCCTTCAAACCCAAAATGAGTAGCTGCATTAAGTAGTTTACTGGACAAATTAAAGTGTTTCTGCAGGACTCCGGTGAAGCCATTCAAAACCGCTGGATAGGTAGGGTTCTATATTGTTCTTCTATAAAGCTTTTCTATAGTTTATTTAAAAAGTAGTAGTACCCCAGCCATGCATTAGCATTGGCTGTCCTCTGAGGAGTAGCCACAGTAGCTTCACTTGTGGTTTAGAAGAAATGAACGCCATAGTAGGTACTTGGTCCTCACATGAGACCAATGAATTCCCATAATTATGGTGAAAGAGTAGCTTGTAGTACAGATGGATTTAGGCAGTAGAAAGATTAGCAATCCTATATGGCAGCCAAAATGTCACATGTAATTTCAGAGGAATAATATGCCAGTGGGGGACAAAGTAGAAGATGTTTAAACAGCTGTTGTCCAAACTGACTCCTGGAGAGACTGAACAGAGACTCTCTGTGTCTGTGCATCTTTCACAAATTCATAAAGCATAAATAGCGAGTTATAAAAAGAATCATTTCCAGAGGGTCATCAAAGAAAACTTGGAAGTCAGTTCTTCTGTTCTCTTTTCATGCAACTGTACCTTGAATCTCTGAATGTACAACTTTCCTGGTTTTTATAATAGCTGATTTTTTTGATAAGTTCATGACTTGTAGTGGGAGCTACGTACCCCATGTTTGACGGATGAGATCGGAGCCCAGTTAGGAGAGAAAGGGATTTGCTTCCTTGAGCTTCTCAGTTGGCTCAATCTCTATTTAATCGGTAGATTAAAGAACTAATCACTGGTGACCAAACAAATGCTTTTCCATTTGATGTCACTGTAGAAGTGGCATAATCTCTCCTCTTTGAGGTCAGAGTGGCTGAACCCCACGAATTGTCAGCTGCCAATACAAACTTACTACCCAAATACAGGGATGGTTTATTCCGCTCACACATACAACTTGGACAAAAACAGAGCCTGAATGCCTCCATTTACATATCTACTGGCTGGGTATGTGACTTTCACTTCAGCATCTTGTACCCATTGAATGCAAAAGAAATCGTTTCTTGTTTTAGTATTTTGTGTCATCCTGGTTTACAGTGTAGTTTTTGTGTATTAGTATTAGGCACTTTGCAAAAATAAGCTTCAAATTATAATGTTGTTGGAAAACATAAAGGCTCCAGGGAAAGCCTTGCAATTCCTTAAGTAGATGACGTATCATTCCTCTTTCTGACCATTATTTTTCACAAGAAGGAAGAATTTAATATTTCAGAGTCCCTGTACTTTTATCAAATATATATTTAACCATAGAGTTGGTGGTTGTCAAGTAAACAGTTAATTACTAATTGGTACTACAAAGAATTCACCCTTATAGAGGGATTACGTTCACTGAATAAAGTTGTTTCGTTCTTATGCCATTGGAGAAAAATGTATTTTTAAAACTACTGAATTATACTAGTTAGCAGGGAGCACAGAAATTATTTGAATATTTTTTAAAAATGTAGTTCAGAGTCAAGTTGATATTAAAAACTAAACATATATCTCTGATCCTTTAGGTTGGAAAAACACCTACTGTAAAGCTCTGTGATCTCAGAACCCCTATTTAGTCATCATTTTGGATGCTAAAATGCTCAGAGACTGCTTTTTAGGTAGACCTTGTGTAAGTGCTTTTGAACTTTTGTTTCAGGCAACAGCTGCAGCACTCTGCAAACCGCCTTGCCAAAGAGACCAATGAATATCTCAAGGAGTTGGGGTCTCTGCCACTTCCCCTGTCTGCTTCTGAACAGGTAGGCAGGCAGAATTTTCTGGATATATTTCTAGATCACTCATTTAAAGAAATTAGCATGGACCACAACCTCCCAAAGCCTAAACTGGCACAGCTGAAGAGACAGCAGCCTTTTAGAATGAAGGACGTTAGTGAAGTAGGGAAACTCATTAAACTGGCTGCATCCTGGCTGCTTATATGACACTGTTTCCCAGGGGCAAATAAGTATTAAACTTTCTCACATGAGAATAAGAGACCCTAAATGTTCAGGGAGAGCTTAGTATGCAATTCTGGTTTTCTGAGTAAATTTCTGAAAAATAATCTTGTTTACAAAGTCCCTGGTGGTACAAGGCAGTGTTTTAGGATAAGAACTCAGAGCAAACTGCCTGTCAGTATGAGATGGATCATGCCAGAAAGCTTTCCCTTGCATGTGATTTATTAGTGGGGGAAGGGGAGAAGCTGACTCACCTTGCTCATATTTGAATAAAGCAAAATATAACAAGGCAAAGATTATGATTTTATCTCTTACCAAATAGTAGTTGGAGTTCCCCCTCCCTATGGGAAAGGGAAGGGACAGTCCTGTGCTGTTCATGTTAATCCACCACCACGTGTTTTTGTGATGCTGTTGTGGGATGATCTGGGGATGTGGGTCAGCAGATGTTGTTTTGGTCTGTTTCTGTGTTTAAAGGTTTATATGTTAGTTGGAAGCATGGCCGTGTTTTGCTGGTTTGTTCAGCAAATATTTTTCTGTTAATCTTCCTGTGGTGAACAAAATCCTGTCATGTGCATGTCACTGAATGCAGCCCAGGGAAAATTCAGTCAAAATCTGCAGGAGCTGGAGCACAGCACACTCAGGGACTGCTCTGGCAGAAGGGTTGTTGCTTCAGAGGGCTCAGATGGAAGCTGTAGTGTATTATGAGGATGCTGTAGTGGCTTATTACAGAAAAAAATATAATTGAAGAGATTTATTTCCTTGAAATGAATGTTGAACTGATACAAGCTCATTGCAAGATTACAGTCCTGGAAAGCCCACAGTTTGAGCCAGCTGTTGCAAATCTTTCTATCAGAAAACATGAGAACTGACCTAGTATTGAGTGTCCTTGGGACAAGCTTTTCCACAACTACTCATTTCCCATCTCTGGGATGTCACAAACTCAGAGGACATGTTCTGTGGAAGCTAAATAAGTTGACACTGTAAATTGAGGATGAAAAGCACTATTGCAACTAGTGTATTTGGAGAAAAGATAAACTGAAATGGTTATCAGGAGTAAGGATGTTATCTGATCTAATAACAACAGTGTGGCATGGCTGGGAGAGACAGCTTAGGAGACTGGGGCAATGGGTGTTGTCATTAGTTCTGGTAAGAAGTCATTAGTGTGGTAAGAAGTACTATGAAGTTGGCTGAGTAGAGGAATGGAGGCTAAAAGAGTTGTAGATAACCAAAATGCACATAATTAAATGTGGTGGATTATTGGAATGTGATTTGAATAGAAGTACTGGTCTAGAAGACCTCTCTACTCCAGACTTGAAACTAGATTGAAATTGGAGAACTTTGTTGCACAAAACTGTCCTGCAGTGGGCAAGGCGTGGAGCATTTGTGATAAGGAATTAAAACTTGGTGGACTTTTTGTTCTCTCCAGTGCCTCAGACTGTTGGAACCAAAAGATCAGTGAATGCCAGTATTCATTGTTATTGTTATGGTGGGTTTTTGAGAGCCCGACAGTCACTTTATAATGAATGGGAATGTCTGAACACTTGTTTGTGTTTCAATTCCTCAGCGCCAGCAGAGGCTTCAGAAAGAACGATTGATGAATGACTTCTCCGCGGCCTTAAATAACTTCCAGGCAGTGCAGAGGCGAGTGTCAGAGAAGGAAAAGGAGACCGTGGCAAGGGCGAGAGCTGGCTCCCGGATCTCTGTAAGTATTCATGGGAATTTTGGAACAATGAGTCTTCCAAGAGATCTTGTACTTGCCTTCCAACCTCCTGTCTTTCTACTGACACCTCACTGAGTGCAGCTGAGCCCTTGGTGTATTAGTTTTGCCATTCCAGCTGTTGTAAGTAATCTCTTGTTTCAGTGTGCTCCTTGTCCATGTAGAGGAGGGAAGGAATCCTGGTAGTTGCAAGTGTTGTGGAGGATGAGATGGGGAGTCAAAATACAGTGAATAGGAAAGTATTGCAGGCTGCTCTCCACTTGCTGTCAGCCCTATGCTGTAAAATTTAAGAGTTCAAATGGAAGCTTACCACACCTTAAATTACATCTTAAATGTCACACTATGGTGCTTTATATTCTTATAGCTTCTGTCCTGCTAATATCTCCAATGTGTGTTCAAACCTTTTCCCTGTTATGTTTTGATAACCCCTTTGGCTACTAAGAATTCATAATAAAGAGGCCAGTGAAGGCATTTCCCTCCCCTTGCCTCGGGGCTTTATGTTAGCTCTGCATTCTTAATGTCTGCAAGGGAACACATTTATCTGTTGGATTATGCTCTAAATGTTTTGCTTTGTGTTGGGAAAGGAAGTGACAAACATTGACAGCTGATCCAAGGACATGGACTGGCTGTTTTTGGTCATTCAGTTAACTTGAGTTAAATCTGAAAGCTAAATCTGAAAGTTAAATCTGCAGTGACAGTGGGATTCTCCAAGAACACTCTGAACAGTATGTGCTTTGGTCTTTAAGATGCTGCTGGTGATTTTGTGAGTGGTCCTGGTAGTCTATGAGACTAATGACTCATTTATCTCTTCCAGGCTGATGAGCGGTTCAGAGAAGAACAGCTTGTTTCATTTGATAGGTAATAACTTCTTGTACTCTTGAGGTTTTCACAACATATACCTAAAATTTTTATGGTAAGATCTGTTACTGTAACTCGGGCCAGACTCTGATGGCTGAATGGAAAGCAAAAAGAGCTGAAAAGCAATTATTACACCACATGTAATATACAGTGTAGAAAATTAACTGCATGTGACAGTATTTTATCTTCCTTAAATATAGATAGTGTGATTACTCCCCTGAGGGGAATTGTGCTGTCCTTAGGATGTGGCAGCTGGAGCTCCTGGTTTTCTGGCCTGTAAGCACAAGATTACCAGACAGGATTTCACTCACTGTGACTCTTTCCACAGAGAGCAGCATATTTATTTCATGGGTTTGGGTGTTCTCCAGCAGCCCAGTTGGAGCTATTGCAGAGTAGCAGATTAGGCTGCCTAAAATTCAGAAGCCCTGGAACATTATGCACTGACAATCTAATCCTAGAACATGCACAACAAGACAGCATTACTGTCACCTGTCAGACAGTTGTGTTGCTTCTGCAGTAACAGTGTGCCTGCATGGTAGATAGCTTTGCAAAATGTTACATCAACTCTCCAGTGTGGCAAAGAGAACCAGGGAGCCTTCAGAAGTGTCTGTGGTTACTGTATCAGCTGGGCTGAAATCTGTTGGCCCTATCTGTGTAAATCCTTCCACTTTCTGAATCAAGAGACTTTGCTTACCTGTCTCAGCTATACATCCTCCCCCTGCAAACTGCCCTTCATCTGCTCAGCTGCCTGTTGTGCATCCCTTCCTTAGCCCTGGGCTTTCACATGGGGTGGGGGTGAAGCCCCAGGCTGTTCAGTTATGCAGGTGCTGGGATGAGTTTGAAGGCCTTGCACACTAAAGCCGTGGGACCCAGAGAGGTACCTGTTCATGCAGAGCCCCTTAGCTCAGTGAGAGATGGTGGCACTTAGCAGCTGTTCCACATTCAAAACTGTTCCTGTGTGCTACGTGCCAGAAACTTCTGCTTTAAAGATATGCAAACCCTACAGTCACATCAGAGCTGAATTGCTGAAATGGTCAGCTACATGACCTACTCATATAGTTTATCTTCATTTTTTAGGCACTTTGAGGCTTTAAAACTTACTATTTAGTGTTGTATTCCAAACACTGGAATGGTATAGTGCTTCCTGGCACACTTCTCTGTTGAAAAGATGGAGATGTTGCCCTTGAAGAACTTTCTAAGCTGAACATAGAGATGGCCTTGTGTTATAGGTGCTGGCTCCACTATAATTGGTGTAACTTCTGCAGCAGTTGTGAAGAACCAGCTCATCAGGAGAGAGGTAGACTGGGATGCAGAGTTCCTTGGTTTTTAACATCTCTTTTGGTGTGTAATTTAATTTGAAGTTCTTACTAGACTAATGAATTAAAATACTAAAACACTTAAATCTTATCCCCAATGCCAGATAGCAAGCAAGAATCTTTGTCAGATGCTTGTCAGGTGTCATTTTGTTCTGATAATGTGCTTGCAGGCTGCTCTCTACCAAAACATTTACCCTGATTTCTTCCTTTTGGGGGGATGGTAAGAAGGAAGGAAGGTACGAGTATTAAAAAAGAAAAGCAGAACTGAAATAAGCAGGTTTCTTCTCTAATGCTGTAGATAACTGTCACATCCTAGAACAGAGCATTCTATGTAACTGCTTTCCAGTTTCTTCACTTTGCCTGATCTGTCTCTTTTTTCAATTGTTCCAATTTGTGACCATTGTCACAAATTAGTCCTGTCCCTGTGCACAATGCAAGGGCCAAGAACCCTGGAGGTTGTTCTGTAGGAAACTCTTTAACTCACTGGTGCTTTGCTACAAATGCAGCGTGGAAGTACCTATAGTCAGAGAGAGAGAGTAATACTTTGTTTCCCTCTCTTTGCAGTGGTGAAGATTGGAATCAAATGCAGTCTCAGGAAGAAGATGTGGCAATAACTGAACAGGACCTTGAACTCATTAAAGAAAGAGAAACTGCAATCAGGCAATTAGAGGTGACCAGTAGCTCCTGCACAGTTAACAGTATTGGGAGATAAATCAAAGGGGTGCAGTGCTAACTAATGGGATGGGCTGAGGAGAGCTGAATGTGGAGGAACAGTTTCTTGTAGAGAGGATTGATGCCAAGATCAATCTTGCTGCTCCTGTTGAAGGGATATATTTGCCTTCAGCGTTGACTGGTGGTCCTTCAGAGATGGCCAGAGCAACTCACGTTACAGTGTTCATCTCAGTTCCATACTGGGTTAATTGCTAGTGGCATGAAACAAATATTCAGTAGCAGGAGTATTGTAGGCCCCTGTGTTAATCCCAAATTGCACAGAGAGTAACTTCAAGGCACCTCAGTCAGTGAATGCTGGTGTCTATTGTGAGCTTTTGAGCAATGGTCAAAAGAGGTACTGAGTGAGGATTAGAAAAACTGTACCCAGTGTTTGCTGTAACTTGTTAAATTGTTGTCCTCAGGCAGACATTTTGGATGTCAATCAGATATTTAAGGATTTAGCCATGATGATTCATGACCAAGGAGATATGATTGGTAAGTGCATTTGGATAATAAGAAGTTTCTTCTTAGTTCACTTACAAGTTTTGCTTATGTAGTTTAAATTTTCCAGTATTTTGCATTAGAAGTATTGTATTTCTGGTTATAATTTTTAAACACTGAAGCTCTGAAATATTTTACAGTGAGTTCTCTTGTTTTTTCCATAGATAGCATAGAGGCAAATGTGGAAAGTGCAGAAGTTCATGTGGAAAGAGCCAGTGAGCAGTTACAGAGAGCTGCCTATTATCAGGTAAATTCTGTGTGCTTGTTTTATTGTCAGTGTATAGTTGAGCAATAATGGAACAGGCAGAGCAAGACACATACTGAGGCCTGCAGCACACCAAACTAGTTATTAAAACCAGCTTGTGCAAGCTGGCACTCATTCAAAATTGGCTGCAATGAATATATAAAGCATTTGAGTCAAAAACATAGTATTGAAATTCACCTTCTGCTTCAGAGGAGACAGTCTGACCCTTCATATAAATGTGCTCTGCAAGTGTAAGTGTTTACCTGTCTGTTGTTCTTAGGAGTTAGCAGAACAAACAAGAACAAATTCTTATGTTGTATGCAACTTGTAAACATATCAGCCAAGACACTGACATGCAAAAATCCATGCCCGGACTTGGGAAACTTCTGGTGACTAGGATTTGCAGCACTCCTTTCCTTCTGCTGAGTTTCTCTCCCATAATCTGTCCTCCTTGTCCCACCAGGTCTCTCACAGTGGCTCTCATTGTTGGGTTACAGTCAATGTTTTCTGTAGGTTCCCTTCATCACCCTTGTCCCTGTAGGTCCAGGTTCTGTGAGGGACTAAGGGTTCTGCTTAGTCACTGCTGGGACTTCAGACTTCCACACAAGATAAATATTGGACTCTTCCAAGCTGTTGAGTGGGAGGTACTGGAAAGCAATAAAACTCCAGCGCTGTTAAATGCAAGGAAGAAAAGTAGCTTTTACCATATGGCAGCATTTAATAGTATTGTCTCTCTCCATGGCTTCCTTTACAAAGTTTTGAGGTGTTTATAAATTTAAGTTTTGAGAGCTATTGGACATGTTTTGGAAGTGTTTTTTCTGGATGGAGAAGGAAGTGGTTATATAGAACTACCTTCATATCCTTAGATACCAAGTTAAAAATATTTGGTGTATGTGGATTGACTGTAGTTTCCTGTGATGAATAAAGTGAGCAATGCTGCAAAATCCAAGTACAGTAACTGTACATGAAATCATTTAAACTGTAGAAATGCAACACCAAGCCTGAGTGGCCAAGGGAAGATTGTATCAGAGAACTACTTGGGAGTTTGATTAGGCTTACCTGAAAAATCTAAATAGCTAGAAAGGTTTGGCTTTCTCTGAGGCTTGTATTTTCCTTAAGAGAAGCAAAACCTGTCACATTTTGACTTAACTGCATCAATTTGACCATTGCACTCCTAAAACTAAAAACATTCCTCTGTAGAATCATGCAGTTTAAGGAACATGTAAAAGTGTTCAGACTACATTGGGTACTTCTCTCGAGTAACTGTGGGTGTCAAGTGCTCTGGTTCACCAAAGTCAGTAACCAGAATGGTGGCCTTGATTTTAGCTCTTGTCAACTGTTCCTGGTGTCAGTGGCTTATTTTTCTTTTCTTATTAGAAGAAATCCCGTAAGAAGATCTGTATCCTGTTGTTGGGCCTTGCTGTGGCCTGTCTAATCATAGGATTGATTATCTGGCGGGCAACCAAATGAAATCTTCCCATGGAACCCAGTCTCACTGCTGAGATTTCTTTCTCTCAGAGCAAACCAGCTGACTAGTCTCGGAGATGAATTGACCACCCTGAGAGCACGAGCTGGAGCTACTTCTAGTAATAGATATTAGCAACTAATGTGCAGATAACTAGTATTTGGAATTAGTGAACCATGGAGATGGTATTTATCAGTTTATATACAAATTATATTGTTTTATGTAACTAAAACCTTGTGGTTTTGCTTTCTGTAATGTATTATTTCCTGTCCCAACTGTAGGCTGAAGTGTGATCAATAATTGGAGATGTCTTGTTTTTGACAAGTGGCACAACTTTAACATTTTGTATGTGTAGGTAACTTTGTCGGACTGAAATGAGAATGACATTCAAAGACAGCACACCACCAAGTCACATTACATAAATCCAACAGTTTCTAAAGTCTCCAGTATCTGCCCCATGGTTTTATTGTCTCCGAGTGGCTGTGGTTCTAGATTCTCTTGAAGAGAAAGGTGATGATACAGATTCGAGAGGCAAGGAGAGTATGTGTGGATGATGGTTGGAACCACTGCGTGCTGGTCAGTTTAGCCTTGAGACTTGTAATCGTGTTGTTTAATTTTTTTAGGTGTAGTTGCAGGTTAGTTTTTCCCAAAATGCATCATTTGAGGACAGAATGTTCTTTGACTTACAGTCTAACAATGCAACTTCCTTACACAAACTATCTGGTTGTGTATTAGCAGACAAATAAATCTCTTCCAATGCTGACTGTCAAGCACTAGGTATACAAAGTTTAGCTGCTACTCCCAGTTGTTTTTAGAAGCTTTCAGGAAGAAAATCACACAAAGATGAGGAAGTGGGCACCTAAGTTTACAAGCTAGCAAGATAGATGAGTGTTAGCAGAAATCTTGCTTCTGTAGTACTTTTGATGCTCACTTGTAGTGCGTTAGTAAATATTATGTGTGGCTTGTGATCATCTGGTATTTTCCATTCTTTATGAAACAGAAAGTGCAGAAACTGGCTGAGTGAAGTGCTAGGATTTTCAGACTGAGGATGTGTGTGCAAATGAAAAGATTGCTGGTTCCAGCTCAGAGAGCTGGGCAGAACACAGCAGCCACTCCCCATTTTGTGTAGCTCTGAACTGACATGCACTGAGGGAACCATAATCTGTCCAAAGCCCAAGGGAGCGTGGTAAATGCAGCATACTGACCCATTTTGTATTTATCTTTATTCCATGTCTTCTCTATAATAAAGTAAATGTGAAAGCTGGGAAGGGAGTGTTCTCCCAATTGCACAGTGGTTTGCACTATTGCGCCATCATTCCGTCTAATAATCATCAATAAACACTTTTTAAAAGCCTCTGTCAGAGCTCCTTTCTCTTGCACTTTAGACACTGGCACAGATGTGTTTGCAGTTCCCTCTGTAAGCAAAGTAGAAGACTTTACATCAGCACAGTAGTGTCTCCTGTAGCTTTAGTTCAGTGGTCCTGATTTGTAGGTGAAAACACGTAATTCCTTTCACAAGGGCACACACAGTACTCCTGTGCAAAGCCCTGTACAGTAGCTGATCCCAGAAAAATTAATCTCATGCCCCAGAGCAGTGTTGGGTCAGCTTTGACTATTTGCCTGTTGCTAGAACTTGGAACTTTTGCTGAGCCTGTACAGTAAAATCTGACTTTAAAGCAAGGGAACTGTGTGTCGTTCTGCTCCTTTTTTAAAGTATTCCTCGAAAAGGGTGGAGCCTGCTGGTCTGTGCCTGCCTGCTGCAGGGCAGAGTCCTTTGGGTGTCACACTGCTGTGTCAGAATGAGAGCACTTTCCTCCTCACCAAGCCTAAAAGGGAGCATTGATACATTATTTGTAGGCTCCATCCTTCCTCTAGCCTGTTTTAGTCCTCCGGAAACTGAAATTGAGGACACTGGTCCAGGTTTCTGGGCTCGGGGTTGCTGTAACTGCCTGAACTGCCTCCTCTCTCTGCCCATCATTGATCGGAGCAGCACAACTGCTGCAGAGGCCCTTTGTAACAGTCTTGACTGAGGTTCCTGGGCGTGAAAACTCACCATCGGCACGCCCCGGCTGGGGCTGCAGTGCGGTGTGCCCGGCTCGGACACGGGTGTTCCGCCGATCCGAGGCTCGCAGGACACACTCAGGGGTATCCGGGGCGCCGGGCAGGGATGGGCGTTCCTTGGTGCCCGTAGTGGCCGTGCGGGCTCTGAGCGCCAGCCCCGCGCCAGCTGCGGCCTCCCGAAGAGAGGAGGCTTTTCCCTGGTTCCGGCTCAGCTCTGTCCCTGTCCCTGTCTGTCTCTGTCCCCGGCGCTGCCCCGGCTCGTCTCTGTCTCTGTCCCTGTCCCTGTCTGTCCCTGTCCTCGGCGCTGCCCCGGCTCGTCTCTGTCTCTGTCCCTGTCCCTGTCTGTCCCTGTCCTCGGCGCTGCCCCGGCTCGTCTCTGTCTCTGTCCCTGTCCCTGTCTGTCTCTGTCCCCGGCACTGCCCCGGCTCGTCTCTGTCTCTGTCCCTGTCCCTGTCTGTCCCTGTCCTCGGCGCTGCCCCGGCTCGTCTCTGTCCCTGTCCCTGTCCCTGTCTGTCCCTGTCCCCGGCACTGCCCCGGCTCGTCCCTGTCCCTGTCCCTGTCTGTCCCTGTCCCCGGCGCTGCCCCGGCTCGTCTCTGTCCCTGTCCCCGGCGCTGCCCCGGCTCGTCCCTGTCCCTGTCCCTGTCTGTCCCTGTCTGTCCCTGTCCCCGGCGCTGCCCCGGCTCGTCTCTGTCTCTGTCCCTGTCGCGGCCGCTCCTCTGAGCGCGGGCGCCGAGGGCGGGGCCAGTAGCGGGGACGGGACACGTGTCCACTTAAGCCCCGCCCATCACTGGCCCCGCCCCACTGGCTCGTGCCGCGCGGGGGCCGCCGGGAGCGCGCCCTTCCCATGGTGCCCCGCGGCGGCTGAATGGGGCAGAGCCAAGATGGCGGCGGGCGCGGCCCCGGCGGGCGGAGGCGCCCTGTTCGAGTGCCCGAGCTGGTGAGAGGGGCCGGCGGGGCGGGAGCCGCGCCCTCGGGGCCACCGAGCCGGGGCGGGGCCGGCGGGGGCCGGGCAGGAGCGCGGCCCTGCGGGGGCCGCTGTCGGCAGCGGTGCGGGCCCTGCCCGCGGGGCTGGGGCTGTTCCCGGGGCTCGGACGGAACACGCGGTGTGGTACAAATTAAATATCCTGCTCAGGGGATGTGTCCGGTGCGGGGAATCTGCCAGCTTGAAACCAGCCCGGGTCGTTTAGTATATTGAGTTAAGAGGTCAGGGCCGAATGAAGTGTTTGAGAAGCACCGGGCCTGTGAATTGGGCGGGTGGGGGCCGTGGAAGGGAGGGATCCCGTGAAATCCCCCGGCCTGCGCTCCTGCCGGGAGCAGAGCCTGGATCAGGGGCCCGTCGCTCGTGTACTTTGGGTGTTTTCGGTGCATCACGGAAGCAATCTCGCTGCGCGGTCTCTGGGTGCCCGAGCAGCGGGGCGGGCGCGGTTGTGTTTTAAATGGCCCGGACAATGACACACCATCGTACCCGAGAGCGGGAGCAGCTGTGCCAGCCCGCCCTGCCCACAGCCGCGGTACCTCAGTGCCCCGGGACAGTGCCCAGTGCGTGCACACAGAGCAAGCATGCTTTCTAATTTTGACCTGGTTTGTAAGTGCCTGCTTTAGGTGGTAAAGCCATTTAACACTCTCGTGGAAAAGAATTCCTCGTGTATTTTAGGATCTTGTTTGTGCTGAACATACACAACAACAAACATCTACATGAGGCAGGGTGGTGTTCCATAAGGTGATGACACAATAGAGTAGATAAAGCAAGAAATTATTCTGGATATTCAACTTGAAATTTGAAGTATCATCTGTTTTATTTTTTTCTTAGTGTTTTTATACAACAGTGATTACAACATGTATTATATTCCCTGGTAAATTGGAATGTCTTGTGCCTTTGAAAGCTGTAGATGGAACAGCTTGTGAAATGCTTGGTCTCAGTGGCTTGGATGGTATTGCAGAAGAATTCCTAAAGAAATCCCATCTGAAGGGGAGGCTTGGAATACCTGTACCTGTGAGGGCCTCCTCAGGTACCTGTTTTGTGGCTTTAGCTGCAGCAGGGCAGGGTCTGACAGAGCTCCCCGCTGCCCTGGTGTGGTTCTGGAGCACAGTGTGTTGTGCTGAGTGAGAAATGGGATCCAGGAGATGATCCAAGCCAGGGGGGCACAGCCGAGCAGCAAGGGGGGCATGTTTGGGTGCCTGTTTTATTCTGACAGTTCTAAGATTTTTGGTAATTTGGTTTTTGCAGCCTGAATGTCCTTTTACAATAATAATCCAAAATCCTTCTTGGGTGCAGCAAAGCTCTTGTTGGACTCTCTCCTTATACATTCTAAGGAAGCTCTTTGTTTTCCCTCAGGCTTCTGCACATTGTAATAGTTTCAGGGACCAAGTTTGGTCCAGCTGATCCTGTGTTTGTACATGTGTAGTAAAGGAGTGCCTGATACAACTTGGTCTTGTCTAACTGGCACGTGTAGATGTGGCAGCTAATATTGGTGAAAGATTTGTGTGAAAAAAATTAACATTTTCCCTTAATGCTTCTTTTGAAATGGGTAAGCTGTTGTTTCCTGAGTGTAAAAACAAAAAAGTAAACTAGCAGTAAGCCAGTCTGGAGAACTTACAGTCAGTGTGTGTGTTCTGTGAACCCAGATGGAAAGTGTTGGGTCTTTGTGGCTTGCCCCTCTAGTAGCAAGGAGCTCTCCTATCAGGGATTGATTTGTTTCTGGTTTATCTTTACAGTCTGCAAAACAAGTAGAATATATTTCGTGTTAAAGCTTTGGATGCTTTCTACTGACATTTACTGAACTGAGGATTCCAGCTCATGGTTTAAAAGTGTCTGTTCCTTTCAGAGCAAACCAGAGCACACACAGGTATGGTGTGGAATCAGTGATGGGCCTCTGGGATTCTCCAGAGTGGGGATGGTTTGCAGTAGCAGGCTTGGACCAATAATGGGGTCATTCAAAGTTCTGACTTAATGGAAAGTCTTAGTGCAAATGTGTCCTGCAGGAAACCTGGTCTCATCCAAGCACCAAAAAGTCTCCTGCACAGGCAGCACTGCAGTTCTTTGTACCAAGAGCTTTGGGTGACCAAGAGCTCGGAGCTGCAGAGAGTCTTCATGGCCAGTAGCAGCTTCTTCTGTAGTGAATTTTCTTCAGTCTCATGGACCTGTATTAAAATGAAAATCACAGGCTTTACCTGTCTATTTTGCTGCCTCTAGTGGAAGTTGGCTGGGGGCTGTGAGCACCAGTCATATAACAAGTATATCTTAAATATAATCGAAAGGAATAGGTTTTTTTCTTTGCCTTTAAATTGTTCCCCATGCTTTTGGGGTTTGCCTCCATCATTGTACCTCTTCCCTAACATGGATAGTGTTTGAGTACCCCATTTCCAGAAAAGACTTCTGCACCAAAGTTCACAGCTTTTACTAGGCTTAAGTTGTGGCTTTGATTTAGTTTTTGTGCTGTTATATGTTACTTCTTTGTAGCCCATAAAATACTTGTTTTTTCTTTCCTTGTGTTTCCAGCAGTTAAACTTGCTCAAGACAGATGAAAAACACTGGTTCCATCTGAATAGTACTTGCTGATGCCAGAACTTGTTTATGCCTGTACTGTAACTGCTCCATACATATTACAGATTTGAGCTGTGCATTTACAGGTGGAATAAAGATGTTGCCGGTACTTCCTATGCATTAAAATTTAGCCATACTATGAGACTAACAAATGTCTTTAGACAACAATTACATATCCTAGTTTTATTAAGAGTTTTGCAAACCTTTTGGGATGGTTTTAGAGGGTAAAAGTGACTTCTGTGAGGTGCAAATTATCTGATGTGTAGGTCTGAAGTACACCAGATGTTTAATGGATACTGCCTGCCTCTCCTTTTGTCCTGGTGTAATTTGCATTTGGAATTCTGAATTTCTTTACTCTGTCTTGACGCACCAGTAGTGGGGATGTCAGGCTTGTCCTGGAATGGCACATTTGAAATAGTTTGTTTTAAAAGCATCAATTGTTTCTCTTCAGTTTCCTTGAGCCAAGAACTGACTATTCCTGGCAATGCTTTTACACAGATTTCTGGAGATGAGCTCCAGAGTTCTGAAAATTCCACCCTGTCCTTGAAGTCGGGCATGAAGGTGTGTACAATAGTCACAGAGGCCACCATTTTAGGGTGTGGCTAAATTAAGGCTCTGAGTCCATGTTTAGAAACCAAACGAATTGACCTAATTTTGAATTAACACAACAGAATTAAAGCTGTCCTGTCTATGTCCTTAATAGCTGCAACTCAGAATTTCTCTTGGTGACTTACTTCAGTGTTGCTGCAGAGTTTCAGCTGGATGTGGGTGTTGTAACCCTGCTGGCATGTCAGCATTGAATCTTTGTCTTGGGGAGGAGATCCTGCCAGCTGATTTGTGAAACTTCAGTGCTGTTACTCGGCCACTGTAGCCACCATCACATCCCAGAGTGTTGATGGCCTTGTCCTCCCTTTCCAAAATGGTTTGTCATTGTTACTCAATATGTTCCTTGCAGGCTTGACCTTAGCTTGGGCTTCTCTTTCTCTTTTTGCTCATCTGTCCCTGCTATTTCCCATTGCTCTGTAGTTCTGCAGTGGAGGGTTTGCCATCAAGGGCAGCAATAATCTGTTCAGTTCCTCTCAGAACCATCCAGACATACGGCACAGAGACGTGGCCTGGCCTGTGGAGCATGAGGTGGTGAAAGCAAAGAAACACATTTTTTTGCTTCTGGTACAAAAGAAAGATTTCTTTGCTTGTAGCTGTTTTAATCTTTTAAAAACCTGTGCTGGAATTTGTTTTTGTTCAGTGGTATCCCTTGTAAATATTTAATTACTGATTGTTGTAAGCAGTTGATGTCTTCCATAAGGCCAGCAAATTCATGGATGCAGCTGCTGCGGGAAAATCTGAGCATCACCTGCTCGACTGTGTAGGGAAGGGACTAATTATTCATGGCAGGAAAGCAGAGGTGCTGTGTCTGCCAAAGCCTGACAGTCAGATGGGCCGGCTCTCTTCAAGACTGTTACTTACAGGACACACAGGAAACAATCATTTTAGGAAACAATCATTTTAGGAAGCAATAGAGGGATTCATACAAGAACCATGAATTTATAGGGAATTGACTTTGAGGAGGTAATAACAGTTGAACAGTCTGTGGGCTGACCCTATTAGTGTTGGGGTTTTTTATTAATTACCTTGACAAAAGTGACCACAACACTCATTGGTGACATAAGTGTGGTCAGCATAGAGGCCAGAGAATTATCCGGTCCTTGTGGTATAATTTGAAGACCAGAACTGTAAAAACAAGATAAAGTGCAGAAGCGAATGATGGAAAATGGGGACTAAGAACAACAACTACTTCAAGCCATAAAGTAACTATTCAGAAGTAAAAGGACACAAGTTTATATTCAGAAATAAGAGAACAGATACACAAATATGTCAGCTGAGCACAGGGTGACCGTCAGTCACCAGTAACACAACTGTTCAAAAATTAGTGAAAAGATTTAATACTGTACCTGATACGTAATAATTTGGGGTAATCCCAAGCACATACACAGGCTGGGTGAAGAATGGATGCAGAGCAGCCCTGAGGAGAAGGACTTGGGGGTGTTGGTTGATGAGATGCTCACATGCCCTGGCCACATCCACTGGCAGCCCAGAAACCCTTCCTGTGCTGGGCTGATCCCACAGTGTGGACAGCAGGGGAGAGAGGGATTCTGCCCCTCTGCTTTCATGAGAGCCCACCTGCAGTGCTGCCTCCAGCTCTAGGGCCCCCAACATAGGGAGGACTCGAAGCTGCTGGAGAGAGTCCAGAGAAGGCCGTGGTGACAGTCTGGGGGGGCTGGAGCCCCTCTGCTCTGGAGCCAGGCTGGGAGAGCTGGGGATGTTCACCTGGAGAAGAAAGGCTTTGGGGAGACCTTAGAGCCCTTCCAGTGCCTAAAGGGGCTCCAGGAGAGCTGGAGAGGGACTGGGGACAAGGGATAGAGGGACAAGACAAGGGGGAAATGGTTTTCCACTGACATAGGGCAGGGATAGAGGGGATATTGGGAAGAAATTCTTCCCTGTGAAGGTAGTGAGGCCCTGGCACAGGTTGCCACAGAGAAGCTGTGGCTCCCCCATCCCTGGAAGTGTCCAAGGCCAGGTTGGAGCAACCTGGGCTAGTGGGAGGTGTCCCTGTCCATGGCAGGGGGTGGAACAAGCTGAGCTTTGAGGTCCCTTCCAACCCAAACCAGTCTGGGATTCTGTGTGTGAGGTAGAGAAGTGTCAGTGCTGTTGTAGAAGGTGCTCATGAAAATGTGTAGTCTGTGTTAATTGTACTTATTAAAGCTTATCTGTACTTCAAAAAGGGATTTTTTTTTTTATAATTGAAGAGAAAAAACAAGAAACATAAGAATGGAAATTAAAGGATTTGATCAAAAAATTAGTACGGAAATCAAGCTGTCAGAATAACAAAGCTTTGGAATGACTTCCTGGTAGGTATAAAGGTTACAGTCCTGTCTTCTTCTGATTTCTACAGGTAAATTACAGTGCCAGTATACCTGTTCTCACTCTGAAAATGTAGGAATAATCTTATGAAATAATTGTTGCATTGTTGCTCACTACTTAATACTCATTTTCCTATTTAATTCAGTGCCATTTAAATTAATTTTTGATATCATAAAACCTGTAATTCTCTCTAATAGAATATTTATGGCCTTGCTCTCAGAAATTAAATTTTGTATTCAATTTCCAAATTTGACTGTGTTCCGTGGAGACTTTGTTCCTGAGTAGGTAATGAAGGGAACCAGAGTGAGCCAGTAAAATCTAGTTCTGTGTGAAACTGCATTTGTAACAAGAAAAGGTGCACAGTGCCAAGGTAAAGTTGGGCAAATGCTTTAATCCAAGTGGAATGCTTTGTTTGGTCAAAGCAGCCGCGTTTCTCATCAGAAATATTCCATAAAACAATGCATTTTTTTTCTACATTCAGGAAGGGTCTGTAATATCCAGTCTGAACCACAAGCTTTTTAAACTTTGTTTCTTACAACTGGAAGTTTAGCCAGAATAATGTTTCTAAGAGCAGAGGAAGTTGTCTCCTGAGCAGGCTCCAGTGCTGGCCTGGGCTCAGCTCCTGTGCTGTGTGTTATGCTCTGAGAAGGGCACAGCACTCGTTTCCATTACCAGTGCACACGATCCACAACAACTCTGTGATCAACCAACATCTCAGTGAGAGAAGGATTTTATTTATTCTGATTTCTTTCTGTAGAGAAGAGCATAAAGCCAGCCGAAATCATTGGAAACAACAGCTCAGAGGGTTTCCTGTCACACTGTGCATCAGTGTGACATCCCATCCTCTTTTGTGCTTTGACCATCAGGCACAAAGGATTTAGGGAGCTCTTGAGAGTGCCTGGCTGAAGCCACTTGAGGTTTGCAGTTTGTCACTCTTTTTATCAGTTCTTAAGAACTTTCTGACACTTCTTTGAGTTCCTTGGACTCATAGTGAAGAAAATCTCTGATGTGGTATGTCCTGATCCAGAGAATTCCTTTAATGATAGTGTCCATGGCCATGTTCTCCGTGCCAATCAGCTCTGTGAATTTTCTGGAAGGCTTCACTTCTCCCTGGAAGCTTTGGCAATTCAGGGGGTGGTCTGAGCATGCTGTGTCTCCATTAAACTCACTCAACTAGTGACCAGCAGTAGGTTCCCAGGTGTTACTTCCAGGTCACTTGCAGGATGCTGCTCTGTGGAGGCCGGAGATTTGCAGGCATTGGGGACTGTGATGCACTGTCTGGAGGGTACAGAACAGCTGCTTGTTGTCCATTTTTAAATGTGCTGGAGCAGAGTTCTGATGGGAGAGCACTGGGCTTGGGGCAGTGCTAAGGGCTGTCCCTGTGTCTTCTGTGGAGGGGACAGTCTGCTGACCTCAAGTAATTCTTCATCCTTCAGAACAATGTAGGAAAATTAGTTTAGTGGATATTTTAGTGGATATATTAGTTTAGTGGATATATTAGTTAGTGGAAGAGGACTTTTTTCTTTTAATATTGGAAATAAGATGGAAAAAACTGCTTTCCTGTAACAGCACAGGGCCAGCTTTCTAACAAACTTTCTTCTAGTAGATTTTCGTGAGAGATTTCCTTTCGTGTTTTACTCCTTGATCCATGAGGTGAGAGGTGTGATAAGGCAGAGCATGTGAGGGGCGGCTGATAGTTCCAAATCTAGCCATTACTTCTGATCTTTGGTGACTCTGGAACTAATTAGTTTAGAATTTAAAACTGGAAAATCTTTCTACTTTTTTTCATTAAAAGGCTTTTAAAGTATTTAAGTTTGGCAGCCCGAACTGTGACATTGATTTAATCTGTTCCAAAGGTGTTTTCTAACAGAAATTACTTCTGTGAGTTTGTTTTCATGGTATCATAATCAGTATTTACAGCCTTCCTGTGTTCAGTGTTTTGCAGGAATGGGTAGATAGGGGAAATATTGCCTACAAAGGATTCTCAGTCCAAAAGAAGCCAGAGAATAGGTACATTTTTCCAGCAGTTTAATCCATAGCTGAAGACACTGCCTTGTGCTACTGCTGGGCTTGTTTTATGAGTTCAAAATAAGTTGAAGGTAAAGGCAGAGTAAAAATAACAGCAAGGGTGAAAGTAAAAATAGAGGTGGCAATGAAAAATCAGAGCTGATATATGGCAAAAGATGACTGTCAGACAGGAGTCAGCTTACAGAAGAGGACAATAGTTGTGCTACAGCACTTGGGAGCTCTCCTGTGACCTGTCAGGTACAGGGAGGGCGTTGCTAAAATGTGTGTTGGGACAGACTGACCATTGAGTATCCAGGAAGAGATCACTGAAAGGAAAAGCAGAGACCAGGCTGAATAAGAAGTAGACTTACCTGTAGAATGACTTTGTTGAGAGGTTTAACTATGTGGAAAGAAAAAACAAAGGTTGGGGAAGCAGCTGTTGTTTGATCAGAGTAAGGCAGCCGTGTAAAAATTATCAAAAGTTGCGTTGCAGAACTTGGCAATTTCAGAGGACTGGGGAAAAACAAGTTTTCCAGTGCTCAGGGGCAGAAAGAGGAAATAGTGAGAAGTGGACACGAATCCGTGACAGGAACCTGTCAGTGCAAACTGAGCACTGAGATCTGCAGGGAGCACAAGAGGAGACAGCAGTGCTCAGGTGTAGCCTGGCTGTAAGATCCTTGAGTAGTGCTTAAGAGGAGGCAGTTCCCTGACTGGTCTGTCCCCCACACCACCATAATCCTGTTTCTAGAAGCAGTCACTGCTTCAGCAGATTGTCCTGGAGCTTCGCAATCTCTGCTTTTGCTGCTGCCATTCATTCATCCATCAGTATTAACCATGTGCTCATTAGGGTGGTATATCCACAGTCGTAGAGAAGGGCCTGGCAAGAAAACTTGTCCAAGTCCCAACTGACAAATTCAGAAAGGGACAGAGAGATCTGGGCAGGCTGATGTAATGGATTGGGAGCAGCAATATTGCTTGGGAAAGAAATGAAGTAGCAATAACAGAAGACTGTATTGTATTAAGTTACTGAGGAGAACTGACCTGGGGACACAGAAGAAACCATCACGTTTTAAGGCACATCCCAGAAATGTGAACATCTGTATTTAACCCCCTCAAACAACTTCAGTTACCAGTTACCTTCAGTTACCTTGTTTTCTTCTCCAGCCACCCTGAGGACATGGCTGCCCGCTGTCACTGTTTCCTGGGCTGGCTCCATGCAGGGAGCAGAATGGGAATGTGATCTCTGGAGTTCCTCAGAAGGGCAGTGGTGCAGCTGAGAACTGGGTCACTGCTGCTGCCTACCCAGAAAGCTGGTCCAGCCTCAGAGACAAACTGCAGTGTTATCCGTGAGGAAGTGCTAGAGATGCAGACTTT
This sequence comes from Pipra filicauda, assembly GCF_003945595.2. Classification (NCBI taxonomy): domain Eukaryota; kingdom Metazoa; phylum Chordata; class Aves; order Passeriformes; family Pipridae; genus Pipra; species Pipra filicauda. Next base: position 496,955 of record NW_024104567.1, on the reverse strand, counting down.
GAGAGATCTGAGTGGAAAAAGAGCCTTTGCTGCCGACACCAAAGATCCCATGTGGTGCAGGGCAGGGTGTTGGTACCCCGAGGGTGTTGTGGGTTTGAGCATTGCAAATGCCCAGTACCCTTCTGCTGATCCCCATGGGTTCTCCCACGTGCTGGCATCTTGCTGTGCCCCGCTGAGTCCCACAGGCTCTGTGCTGTGTTTCCAGGTGGCAATAATGCTGGCTGACAGGTGCATCTGCCCTCAGGAGGTGAGCAGGGAGGAGCTGTAGGGCTGGGGGAGCTGAGCTGCTGTTGGGGTAGAAGAGGATTATGCTGCTGTCCCCTGGTGGGACCCCTCTGGTACTGGAGTCTGTTCTGTGCGATCATAGGTGAGCCTGGAGGAGCTCTGGCAATTGGACAACACCTTTATAATATTACAGGGGTGTGCAGAGACCTTTTTGGGGGGGTTTGCCGTTACCAGTAGGGGAGGGAAGGGTGGTAGAAATTCCTGTTCCACTCAGAAGCCAAGGGTAGAGATGTGCTGTTTTGAAGGTGACATGAGAAAAGAGAGCCCTTGAACAAACAGTCCCAGCTTACCCCCTTCTCTACCTGTTAGTCTCTTCCTGCCTTATATCAAGTTCTCTCAGGAGCTGCTCTCTTGTGTAAATCAACTGGTCTCCACCTGGAGAGGTAAAGCCTCACATCCTGTTACCTTCACTCTTCCCATAAAAAATCTTTGTTTATGTGTTTTCAGAAGGAATCTGCAGGGAGGAAAAGAAAATTATGGGATTTTCATATTTTCCCCAAAATACTTCTGCTTACATTTGTGTAGGTTTGGTCTGAGCTCAAATAGAGTTTTAGCTCCAACACTAATAAACTTTTTATTAAATGTTTTGATACTATATTTTGCCTTTCTTTATTTTCCAGGGCAGGAAAACCACCACCTGGCTTACACCTGGATGTAGTCAAAGGAGACAAACTCATTGAGGTATGGAAATTGGGTTTGATGGATTTGGTGTGTCATGTACATAGGCACCAGCAGTAGAACATTTCCCAGCATTTTCCACACTTACTCATAGGTATTTCCTTTCTCTCTTGTATTCATTATTTTCAAATCAGTTTGTTTTGCTCTGAAACTTCAGAATGAAGTGACTTTTCCCTTGCCTGTGCTTTAAAGGCAGCCTCGTGCCATGCAGGGCTTTCATCGTTTATCTCCCAATTAACTGCACTGATTGAAGGGATACAGCACTGCAGGGCTCAGCAAGCAGTGACACAATTATTGAACATCAAACCTGCCCTAGTAAGAGAGACAAAAAATAAAATGTTTGTAAGGGAGACTCCATACTTTGCAGAACCTGATTTCTTCCAAACTTCATTTTGGACCAACGTTGACATTTTCTTCCCTATAAGATACTTGCACAGGAGGTGCCAGACTGCAGCAGAAGGCACATTGTCCTAGGAACTTCAAGAGCAGGAATTGAATAACGTGGTCAAGAAATCTCAGATACAGAAGAGTAAAAGTAAAAGCTCTTCCCTTTGTACCACTTGTTTTGAGAAACCTGTCTGTTCAGTTAATTTTTTATTTTATAGTAAGGTTAACCAGGCACCCTGTATTTTGTAGGAGTGCTGCCCTGTCCTACAGTATGAAACACAGTTGGATTTTTCCTCCCACATTCAGGATCTGTGAACATCTCAGATACAGCAGGTTAATTTTATTACAGCAAAGGAATTTGTCTGTTGTGCACCACCTCATTCTCTATTTCATATTTTGTCTTATGTCACACTTAATGAATAAAGGAAAGTCTCTAACAGGGTTGACAGAGAGGACCCAAACCAGTGAATGTATTTTAGGTGCGGAGAGACTCCTAACTTGCAGTTGGCTAAAACAGAAATTTTTCTGGCCAGGAAAACTTTGCAAAGCTGAGCCAACTTTTCTGAACAAAAATTGGAAAATTAAGAAACCAGTGTTAGATCAAGATTTAGGTAGCTTAAAATCTTTGCTGGTATTTAGCGTATGCTACCACAGAAGCATGAGACAGTATTAAGTGTTCCTTCTGGTGTCTAGCAGCACAGATTTACTGTTTGGAATTTGGTTGAGTTACCAGTGTATGCTTTGCATAGGAGAGCAGATAGAGATGTCACAAATAGGTGTCTCATAAATAAACTTGTGTTTTCTCAGGCCAGAAACCTGTAAAATGAGGCTTTTCTTTATAGTCCGTTGCTGTTTTGAGAGAGTGCTCTTACTCTGGATTTAAAGACAAGAAATTGGCAAAGCCAGTCTTGACCTGAGAGATCTTCGTTCAGCATTCATTGGAAAGGAGATAGATACTGGCACACACGTACTGCACATTTAGAGCAGCTTCTTTGTCCTACAGGATGTGGCTGAGCTGGTTCATACCAGGACTCCAGGACTCTCCTTCACCAACACTGTGGCTCTCAAACCCTTTGCGTTGCGATTGTCTTGGAACCCTGGGCCGTGTTTTCGGCCTCTCCTGCTTCTGTTACGTGTTCAGAATCATGTTCGAGCTTGGAGAGCTGCAGCAGGATTGTTCCTGAGCTCAGCCTTCTCAATGCCACACACTTGCTTGTGCAGCTGCTTTGGGCCTTGCACTGTGTGTAGGTGATGGCTTCAGTCCTCTAGTCTGTGGTGGTTACCTGAAACAAGGTCCTGTGTGTGTGCATGGGAACTGTGCAGCAACTGAGCAGCACTTGGATGTGATCCACATGTTTCCCTGTTCGGTACAGCTGGCAAAGAGTTCTCCAGTTTTATCTGTCGTGGCAGGCAGCAGTAGCCAAGGAAGAGAGCTGTTAAATCCCGTGGGTTACTGAGCACTTGGTACTAACCGAGCCATCGGTGTCCCAGCCTTGTGCCGAGGCCTGAGGGTCACCCTGTGATCGCTGGGTCTGCAAAGTGCAACAGCAAAACAAGCCATGCAGTGTTTAAGCTCAGTGTGTGAAGGAAGACACTGGGTTATAGCTCAGAGGCACAGAACATTTTGGAAACATTATCTTGAAATAAAGTCAATAGAATTATTTTCTCTGATGGTGATTTGTTGCATTTCCAATTTATGAATTTGTGTCTTTGAAAAACTCTTGAAGTGCTGTCCAGTCAGGGACAGGTTTGTGTGTTCGTGTGTAACAGGTGCAAATGAAAACTTACAGGATGCTTTTGGTGTCAGTTGTGGGCAAAAATAAGAAATTGTTTGGCCAACTTTTATGATACTTGAAATCATGAGATAACTGCTTGTGGAGCTGAGCACTGTTTGTGGAGGAATGAATCAGCTTCTGAAGATCCACTTGTTCTTATCAGAGCTGTGTTAACACAGGACTTTTTTTCAAATTCACAATTAAAGGAGAAGTTAGTGCTCGTCTTTCTTACAACATGGAATCATAGAATTCCTTAGTGCAAAGGTATTGAGCATGGGAAGAGTCAGGTACTGATCTAAATGAGTAAGGAACTGTGGAATATGGGACATAAATCCAATTCTGGGAAGCTGAATCCTCAGAGAACCTAACCAGGCTTCCTCAAAAGATGGGTTGTAACAAACAGTTATGGTGTTCTCAGATCAATAGCTGGATGAAACAACTCTGATCCCAAGAGAAAATATCAGTAAGACTCATGGAACAATGGTTAAGGCTTGCAGGGAAAAGCCTCGAAAGGGCACACTGGTGTGGGGAGTGTACAGGGAGGAGGTGGATGGATCTGTTTATAGGTGGGATAAAAAAAGTCAAATAAAATTCAACCAGAAAAGATGGAGGAGACCATGTACTAATTTAAGCTCTTCATCAGTGGCTTATACTTTCTGGTTAACTCTGAGGGGTCTTGTGAAAACCAGCGTTTGTAAAGAGACAGAAAGTGATGATAAAGTGCCCAGGTCAGGGCAGAACCCAGAAGACTCGATATAGTGATTTCTCATGTTTTTAATCTTATTCAGATTATTACACTGAGGCTTTGAGGTGTGTTGCTCTGCACCAAACACAGATGGATTCAGGGGAGACGCCTGCATGTTTTACATGTCCCAGCTGGAGGAAAATCACTTACATTTTGCGTTTGCACCTCATTTGTCATGAGACCATGTAGTTGCAGGTGAATTGCCAATTAAGCTGTGATTGCTGGTTTACCAAATGACATGTGGACTCACAAAGAAAACTTTTTTTGCGGTCTAAGCCTAAATATTGGCACTCTTGTGAATTTTCTGCCAGTTTGTGTATCACTGAGGAGGTTGATGAAGTTGTTATTCTTTCTAGCTGTTTTCATGTAACTGCTTGAAATTTAATATCTTGTAGTGCTGGTTGAAATTGGCCAGAAGTTGAGAAGTTATTTGGTTTAATAGATGTCAAGAGCTGATAGATACACACACTTTGATCACCTAAATACTCTTATTTTACGAAAGCAGGACAAAATATGTGAGTCGGTAGATTTTATAAAGCATTCGCTGTCATGAACTGGTGCTCATGTACCTTGAGCTGCTGAAGAATAAGACCTTTAACTAAGGGACCAGTTAATTGTAAATCATCCTGATGTATACAAGTGTGGAGTCAGGTTGTTCAATTAATTTCTAGTGACCTAAAAGAGTGAATAAACATACAGAAATAAATTAAATGCTTATTACTGAATACCAGATGGTGAGAACTTGCAGTGTTGGGGCTGATAGATGTTCAGCAGAACACTGGAAAATCCAACCTGGAAAACAGAGCAACCTTGGGGAAAAATTGGGAAAAAACTAGTGGGGAAGTGACGTGACTGTAGCAGTGCTAAAGCCTTGAAGTTCATAGTCGGTGGGCAGGTAAATAGATGTGACTTTGCAAGGTGACCTGTAGTAGAAGCTGAGGTCCCTGATGGGATTTTTGTCCTTGCAAATAAGGCGGAGGAGTATAAATACTGTGTCTTAATTCAAGCTGTCTCCTTATTTTCTCTATGACTTGGTGGTGCCACAGAATGAGGAACTCTCGGGATGGTCGTTGCGTCAGTCTGTCTGACAGCTCAGAAAAGCCCCAGAGCAGCCACCTGGACCTACTCAGATACACTGGCTTTTGTAGCTGAGCATGTGGTTTGTACCTGGCAGAACTAAGGAGGAAACACCTGCTGACTGGAATGGTGCTGCCAGAGAGGGGGATCCTCAGCATCAGCCACCCTACTGCTGTAACCCACAGCTTCCCTGGAGCAGCTGGGACACCCATCTGACCAAAAGCACACTGAACCAGTCCACTCAAACAGGGAAAGATTAACATGGGAAAAAAAGGCTTTGCAGCCTGAAAACTTGTCTCAGATGTGTGGCAGTGAGACTGAGGAGAGGATAGAGGCGCTGGGAATGGAGGGAGGGGGAGAAATCCATGTGCTCAAGCAGACAGAATGCTAGTTCATCTCAGCCTGGTTCATGAGGTTTTCTGATGGAAAATGTATCCTCAGCATTCCTTTGATGATGCTGTTGAAACGTGTGGGCTTTGTTAAATGTTTCAAAAAGCAGGAGAAGCCTGTTAACAGATGTGTAACGCACTGCCAGCCTTTACTTTGTCCACCTGGAGCAGGAAAATATAGATTAGATGAAGTTCTTGGGAGCCAGGGAGAAGGTTCTCCACCTGCCCTGCTCAGGTACTGTAGCATTCAGGTGCAAGAAGTTCCCTCAGCAACATGGTCTGGTAATGGAAATACTGCAGGACTTTGTCAGCATGTCCCTCACTTTATAGAGATGGTTTATGGAACTTATATTAAGGTTTCTAAGATCTTGTTTGAAGAAAAGATTAGAACTAGGATGAATAAAGAAGAAATGCCTAAAAGTAATGGTTTACTTGAATAGACTAATATGGATTCCTATCACAGCACATATTCAGTATAGTTTTGCATCTTTATACCAGAGGTCTGGAAACTCCTGCAGGTCCAGTTCTGTACAGAAGTATAATTTTGATGTTGTGTATCAGACCAGAGATCACTGAGCGTGGGTTCCTGCCTTGGACAGGGCCCAAGGTCAGCAATCGAGGAACGTGTTAAAATCTTTGGGTGCAGATGTGAGAGAGAATCTCTTGTGTGAGGCAGTCTCATGATTTGAAGAGGCTGTCTTGTGTTGGCTGGTAAAGAAGGAAATAACTGGGACTCTCACACATTCATCTCTTCTGATTTTACAAAGAGCAGATTTGAGTTTCTGTATTTACCAGTACCAGACTAAACTGAAATATTGATGAGCTGTTGATGCTTCATTTTGAATTTGCTCTGTTTATTCATGTTCTTGAATTTTTTCAGGAAGATCCAAAAGATTCTAGGAGTCTAATATGCTTCTCTGTTTGACATTCTACTCAGAAACTCATCATTGATGAGAAGAAATACTATCTCTTTGGGAGAAATCCTGATCTGTGCGATTTTACCATTGACCACCAGTCTTGCTCTCGGGTCCATGCTGCCTTGGTCTATCACAAACATCTCAAGAGGGTTTTCCTCATAGATCTGAACAGCAGTAAGTAGTGTGGCATTTAACCAGACAGAAGTGCAATATTTCAGTGCTTAAACATTCTGAATCTGAGACACTTTTTCCTTTCCCACTGTTGTTTGCACTGTGTGGACAGATGGATATAATCGGAATTTGCGTCCTAGGGAAAGATGGGCAAGGGTTAGAGCAAAGGAGTGTCTGCTCCAGTCAGCTTACATCTGCCTCAGTTCTTATTTAAAACATTTCTAGATTCTTAAAGAGGCAAAAGGAGAGGAGGAAAGCGACTTGACCTTCACAATTTTAGCAAATCCTTCTCTTGGGTGGTTTCCCAAGGTCTGAAACTTGTCATGTGGTTTTTTCCACTGTCTAGACATAGACATAGTACATTGGGACCTGCAGGAATACAGAAAGTAAAGGGTGTTTGTAATTGATTTCCATGACTTTTTGAGGACTTCTGGTGTGTGTTATCTCAGTGTGTGAGATGATGGGTACAATGTACATAGCCGATGCTCTCAGCAGTCCCTCAGTGCCTTGTACCTCAGAACAGTTGTTACAGTTTTTGAGATTCTCAAACTGGAGCTGGAATACAGTGAGCCCAGTCTGGTGACTAACAGACTCTTTTGCATTTTGACACCCTCAGCACATGGCACGTTCCTGGGTCACATCCGCCTGGAAGCCCACAAACCCCAGCAGATCCCCATCGACTCCACGGTGTCATTCGGAGCCTCCACCCGTGCGTACACCCTGCGCGAGAAGCCGCAGACGCTGCCGTCGGCGGTGAAGGGGGATGAGAAGATGGGTGGTGAGGATGAGGAGCTCAAGGGGCTGCTGGGCCTGCCAGAGGAGGAGACAGAACTGGATGTGAGTACGATGGCACACTGTGCCTCAGTGGCATTGCCAGCTAGGACAGCATTCCCTGCTTGTTTGCTTAAAGTTGTGGAATCATTTAGGTTGGAAAAGACCTTTAAGATCATCAAGTCCAACCATAAATCTGACACTGCCAAGCTGCTACAACTCACCCCTGTAGGCAAGGGTTCTTGTTAATAGATCCCTTGGGGCAGGTTAGAGTGAAATGACACCGAATGACTAGTGTTTATAAATACATATATATGTAGGGTTTATTTTAGAACAGTTTGTTTGCCATGGAAAGGAGGTCTGGAGCTGTTTGGGTTATTATTATCTATAGTAATATAGCTAAATAAAAGCATAAAAATAACACTTAAGAAAATATATAAGGAAAAGCTAGAAAGGATAAGAGCAGAAAGATCTCACCACCTATGGATCCAGTGATGAAACTTGATTGTTGCAATTTTGATGTCCATTGGCTGAAGTGATGGTCACAGACTTGATCTGTCGGGGGTGGGGGAAGCTCTTGAAACACAAAATCCAATGGATTAATGTAGGCTTAGGTTTACATGGGAATGCCCAGGTAACTCCCCTGGGGGGGGATTTGTTTTACACTGTCTGTTGCAAGCCTGTGGATCTGTTGCAACACTGTGGATCATGTACAATCCTCTGGTGGAAGGCCCCAGAAAAGTGCCCAAGGGGCACTTCGGGGGTCTTTGATGGTTTATGACACCTTGCAAGACATGACAGCTGCCTCTCACATCAGCATATTTGAGCCAGTAATGCCTCATCAGAAGGGATGAAAATCTTCAGGCCCAGGTGTGAATGTCCCAGTATCTCCCCCAGAGAGGGAGGGGAGTTTTCACCCCTGAGCCAGTTGTGTAAGGAAGGACATTGCCATGATAAAAAGCACTATCCCACCTCACAGGATGTGCTGCTTTTCAGCCTGTTCCCTTAACTGTCTCAAAGCCCAGATTGTCCCCTATGGTGGTGGATGTTCACCCCCTCTGCCCCTGAGCTGTTCCTTGCACATCATCAGCAAAGCACCTGCTGCTTTTGCAAATGGCCAGTTGTTTGAGCCATTAAACATTACCATTTCAGTCCCTCACACAGGCCCACCCCTAAACCATGTCCTTAAGTGCCACATCTACATGTGTTTTAAATACCTCCAGGGATGGTGCCTGAACTACTTCCCTGGGTAATACTTCTTTAGGTTCAGTTTCTTAATTTCTTGGCTGTGAAGATAGTCTGAGGTGCTTCTGCTGACAGATACACTTAAAGCATCTCGTCTGCCATGATAAACCTGTGATCATGTTGCTTCCCAGAATCAGGGACATAATAATCTTAATATCCCAGTGGTCATCTCACTAAGGCTTGCCAGGGCACACATGCTTCAGGTCGGGTGGTTTCCCACATTTTTCCCATTGTCAGATACCTGTGGGAGAAAGCAGTGTCTGTGGCATTCACAGGAATGTGGATGTTGGAAGGGAACTCTTAGAATCATCAACCAGCTCAAGCAGGGCCAGCTGGAGCGACTGCCCAGGATCGTGCTCAGTTCTGAATCTCTCTGCAGAGACCCCGCAGCCTCTCAGGGCAGCTCGTTGCAGCCCTGAAGCTCTGCTTCTTCCTTGGGGTCTGAAGTTGAAACTAAAGTGTGCTGTGGTCTTTTGATGTGCACAGTCACATGATTAAATCAGATTTCGTACACTAGTTGCTTAAACTCTTTCATCTCCAAATTTGCCATTAGAACCTGACAGAGTTTAATACAGCCCACAACAAGAGGATCTCCACACTGACCATTGAGGAAGGGAACTTGGACATCCAGAGGCCAAAGAGGAAACGGAAGAACTCCAGAGTGACGTTCAGTGATGACGATGAGATCATCAATCCGGGTAAGGACTTTGCTTTAATATTTAGCTGATGCTCTTCAGGACCTCCTTCTTATATTCTCATAGGGATTCCTCATGGCTGCATATGGATAAGGCAGTCAACATTTGGGATCAGCTGTTTCAGAGAAGCTGCCACGTTTCTCACTGAAGTCTTTGACCTCTCTCTTGTTTCTTCTGTTGTACCTGTAAAGTAATTGTGTGGTCTGTGCAGGATGGGGACATCACACTCAGCTTCATTGCTCAGTATTTTGTCAGATATTGGAAAAATGTCATGGGTCCAAAAGGAGGAAGGTTTACATTTTTTGCCTTCTTTAGAATATAAATGGGAATGGAACTTATTTGTTTTTCTTTGTCCCCTAATGCTTTACTTACCTGTTGCCTCCGGGGTATCTGTCTCCAGCTCAGAGGGTCTTTGCTACTTGTCTGTACATCTGAACCAGGTTGTCCTCAATCCTCATTCAAACTGATGCATCTGAACACATCCAATTCCAAATTAGTCTTTTTTTCTCCTTTAGCTGTTCTGTATTAATGGCATTCCTATCAATGATACTTTATATGGATAGTATTCCTGTTAATAAGAGTAGCTAATTAATGAGCCGGCATTTTGAAATATGGTGTGGAGGTGGTTCCACTGGCACAGTAGAGCACCCAGAGTGACCATTTTGGTTTATAAGGTGATGCAGTTCAGTGCTCAGAACATCCTAATGCAAATGCCAGTCATTCACATTGCAAAAAAAAAAAGATAATTTTTCCAGACTTTCAGGAACTTACATTGACTGCTTCTGACTCCTCCTTCAAGGACTTTGGGGACTGGCTGCTGTGCCTTTAGCATGTGCAGTGCCTTGTCAGCAGCAGCTTTCAGCCCAAACTCCAGCCTGTGTGATCCCAAACTGCCCATCCAGCTGCTCCCCTTCCCATTCTTCATTTGAGGGAAAGCATTCCTTACCAAGATGCCTGGTGAGCCACCTGGAGACAAAGCCACTGGGTGTCCCCTGAGCCCCATTCTTTATTTGGTCACACTTGTGCTCGCTGGGAAGTGCTGAAGTGCTGGCTTTGGGAGGAGAAGGTCTGTGTTCCAGTTTTCCCCGTGGGTTCTGCTTTGCCCGTGTCCTCACTGAAGGCATCGCTGTTCTTGCTTTGCAGAGGACGTGGACCCGTCTGTGGGGCGGTTCCGGAACATGGTACAGACAGCAGTGGTCCCTGTGAAGGTACGGAGTGACTCCCATGTTCCTCATTAACACCTTACATTGATGAACTCACTGTATGAAGTGCACCTTAGAAACAGACCGTTCCAAAGTGATGTCTGTGTTTCACAATTGTCTTTTTTTGCAAATTCGACCATTTCCCTTCAAACCCAGGTTTAGCTCTTTTCTTCAATAACACATGGAATCTGTGGTGATTTTTTTTTTCCTCCCAAAAACAGTTTACAGAAATTCGGTGCATTATTTCCAGACATCAGTTAAAATTGTGGGAAGTGTGGAAAATAGAAGGTAAAAACAAGAGGTTGTTTGTTTAAATACTGAGTGCTAAAGGTTTCATAAGGTTGTGTACTAGAACAAGCGGGTTTAGGCTTTGCTCCAAGATGAGTGTGTGTTGACAGTGCTCTATTTAATTGGAATATGTGAAGAGGAGGGAAGATCTGCAAAGCTTCAGAGCAGCTAAGCCACTATGTAACAGCAATTCCACTTGTTGCTGGTATAGACTAAATAACATCACATGGAGAAGGATACTTTTCCATAAGCCCAGACTGGTGGAGAAGATTCCAGTGATCAGGAGCAGAATTACCCAAATGATCTCAAAGTTGCAGTTTCTTTCTGTGGGGGAGGGCAGGTTTGTGTTATAACACTCTCAGGCACATGGTGGGATTGTTGGGGTGTCCTGTGCTGGGCCAGGAGTTGGACTGGATGATCCTTGTGGGTCCCTTCCGACCCAGGACATTCTATGAGTCTGCTGGCTAAAGACCTACTCAGTCTTCATTCAGGACAAGCTCAAGACTAGTAGGAGTATAGAGGAGGTGAAAAGGTGCTCAGGCTTCATCTGAGTTACACCTGAGCTTCAGCTTCTGTCACCCTTCCTGCATTGTGCATCTTTAAGAGTTTATTATTGTGGTTGTCAGGGAAACCCAGAAGAAAACTTGAGGGACAAAGACTGGGACATTGTAGGAACTTTGTATGTGGCAGATTTAGATGCCTTTTTGGGGGGAAATAGCCTTGGCAACGAGTTTGAAGAGCTTGATGGTTTCGTGCCTTTACAATAACTCTTTCAATACTTGTGCCTGCAGAAGAAGCGTCTGGAGAACGCGGGCTCGCTGCCCCCGGAGGACTCCACGTCCCGGCGCATGCAGAACTTCCCCTACAGCGGGGGCTTGTACGGGGGGCTGCCCCCCACCCACAGCGAGGCGGGGCCGCAGTCGCACGGCGTGCACGGCACCGCGCTCATCGGGGGGCTGCCCATGCCCTACCCCAACCTCGCCCCCGACGTGGACTTGACTCCAGTTGTGCCCTCCACAGTGAACATGAACCCGGCTCCAAACCCGGCCGTCTTCAACCCCGAAGCTGTGAATGAACCCAAGAAGAAGAAATATGCCAAGGAGGCCTGGCCGGGCAAGAAGCCGACCCCGTCCCTGCTGATCTGAGCTGGGCTGAGGGAGGGTGGGAGTCACCAACTCCACAAACTCTTCATGTGCGTCTTTTTAAACTTTCAGTGTTCTAACAGATGTAATACTGAGATTGGAGAAGTGAAATATCCTTTAAAGATCTGTCTTCAAACATTTTTATATGTCTGTTTAAAAAGAAAAATACAGCTCCCGGCTCCCTTTGAACCAAAATCCCTGCAGCCTTTTCTTAGCCACCACTGTCCCAGAGGTCTTCTCACTGAGTTTGGGTCCGCCAGTCAAAGAGGCAGTCACACAGTTCCATTCTTACTTATGGCATGGCCCTGCAGATCCGTGTGTTTTGGTGACAGGCTCGCTGTGGGTGACACTGTTCCTGCTGGACATGCTCACAGCAAATGTTTCTGGGGCCAAGCCTTGCAGAGTCCCATTGATAGGAGTTGTAAAACTTGCAGAATATAGGTCAGCTTTTATTTTTTATATTTTCAAAACCCACCAATGTGGGGCATTCTCTTTTCATTATTATTATTTTTAGTTTGCCTACAGCTTGTTTTAATTTCCATGTAAAACACTAGAGCATCCCATGAGTCGTAAGTTAAGATGGACAAGCAGTAGGTGGGTTCCTTAGCTTTGTTCCAGTGCTGCAGGGTGGGGGCTGTGGGATGGGTACTGGGTGCACAGGTCAGAGTGTCTGATGGGGAGACAGGCACTGTCTGCACTGTGCTGTGGTGCCAACAGCCCTGGTGACTCCCCTGGGATAACTCAGGGTGAGGTTAACACAGAGAACAGTTTCTTTTACATTTGGTGGCCCTTGTAACTCAGTGTCATTTTTATTTGCAAATGGAACTTTTAAGCTTAGCATATATGAGATGCAACAGGACACAAAGCTGAGCAGTTGTCAGCAGAGCCAGAGGACTGGTTCCCTTCCACACCTAAACCCCCAATCTGCAAATATTTTGGCTGCTGGGAATAGCAGGTGAGGATCAAGTGCTACTGAGATCCAGAATAGGAATTCTCAGTAGAGATAATAAAGCAGTGCACAAGCTGCTTCCATAATACCACATTTTTTGATTCCTTCATCACCTTTTCCCATTGAATAAAATGAGAAGCTTGATGGGTTTTTGCTCCAGCCCTTCAGATCTGTGGGCTTAGATTTGAAAATGATTCACATGTCCAGACACTGTGGCTGTACTTTACACAAGGTAAGGCCAGAGCTCTCTTATTCTTCGGTTTGCTCTGGGGTTTTTGTAAACTCTCTAGTGCAGTTCAGCTACAAGTCACATTCCTTTGTTGTTTGGGGGATCCAGAAAATGTGCACCAAAATGAGACCCTGCTCACTGTGTGCAGGACTGTGGCTGCCTGGTGAAGTAGTGCTGGGGTGCTGGATCAGTACTGTGTTCCTGTGCAGGGGGTGCTGGATAGTGCTGGAGCAGGGCTGTGTTCCAGTGCAGGGAGTACTGGATGCACCAGACCCTTTTGGGCAGATGCTCCAAAATCCAAGTGAGTTCTGCTCCGTGATTGCTTCTATCATGTCCCTGAGGTAAAGCTGCCCCGCTCACGAGAGCGATGGATTCAGAGACTGCTCTGTTCCCTCCTTGCACCATCTGTCCAGCTCACACTATTCCATGGGTGGTTCAGCACCTGCTCTATGATCCAGCTGTGCTGTTCTGTGTTTAGTTGCCATTGATGATTCAGCCCTCGGGCATTTGTTCTGCTTCCCAGCACTCCCACAATGACTCTCCAAATCTTTCTCCCTTTAGTCTGGCCTGTAGGATTTTCGTTTCCCACTCAGTTGCTTTCTGAAGGCAACTCTTTAGGATAAGAATAGTCAGGGCAAACAAAAGTTGAACAAGTTTTCTTCTTTTTCTGTTTTATTTTGGGGTTTTTTTGTCTGTTGGGGGGGTAGTTTTGGTTTCTTTGCAAGTGGCTCTTTGCAAGATTTTTCTTGACAAGGGAAGCTTCACTGCTCATTGTTTTTTAAAGCTCTTCTCCTCCCTGGCTCTGAACCAGCTCTCGTTATTTCAGAGCTTAGGGGCCACGGCTGGCCAGGAGGGGACAGGAACATCAAGGGGCTTTGTACAGACGTTTGTACACTTGTGTAATATGTAATAGGCCTTTTCACACTTCTGTTGAGCTTTTTAACTGTAACCTTTACTATGTTGTAAATTAAATGCGGATTTTGCCAGTTTGGAGTGTAGTGTGTTCGTTCCAGTCTGCACTGGTGCAGCTGAGGCTGCCCCTTATGGGGGGGCATGGGAGGATCCTGCCATGGCAAAGTGCCCTTCTCCCTGCAGGCCTTGTCCTGCCTCAGGCTGCAGCTCCTAAAGCTGCTCATGACCCTCTCTGCTGCCTCGTGCTGCACTTTGGCACGAGTGACACCTAACAGTGGATTTTGAACAGTGGTTGCCTTTGTTTTCCAAGTGGAGTTTTTCCTGATTCTGGCCTAATTCTCTCTGTAAGTTGTACTTCAGAGCCCAGCTCTGCTGCTCTCATTGCCCAGGCTGCTGCTCTGACACAGCATGGCCTTGGGCAGGCTCAGTCCCCTGTCCCTGGGGACGCTGCAGTGAGAAACACCAACCTGGGCCCTGGTTACAGAGAGCCAGAGACCCCTGCACAGGGTTGAGAGGGACTCCCCAGCTTTGATGAAATCAGCAATACTTATGCTCTACATAATTTTTTTCCCAATGCAGCAGCAGCTGGGGAGGGTACATTTGCACTGCGGTTTTGGCAGCAGGCTCACAGTTCATGTGCAAGCTGCTCACCTGCCACAGGCAGAAACTGCTGGTGCAGGTGAAGGGGTTCCCTTTGTGGTCTGACACTGTCAGTGTGGGTTGGTGAGCTGTTCATCTCCTGTATTAAATAAAGGATTTAAAAGGGAGGCAACTTGCACAATAATCAGAAGACCTCTGCAGTGTGAATGCAGAGATGGGAACAAAATGGAGACTAGTTTGCAGCTGAATCAACAATGATTGAGCTAAAGAATATAGTAGTGTTTTCCAGGAACATCTGTCCTTGCAGCATTCCCTGGATTGTCACTGTAACCCTTCCTTTGTCTTTCGGTCTGGAAATACGAGAGGGCAGCACCAGGGGGCAGCCGCAGAGCTCGAGGTGAGCTGACAGGGGGTGTGTTCGCAGGGCTGTTCAGTGAGGTACTGATGTGTCAGACCCTGCACTGACACGCCTGAAAGCAGGACTTGTTGGAGAGGAGCTGGGATCATCCTGGGGCCCTTCAGGAGAGCAGGAACAGCTTCCAGTGCAGAACAGGTGAGTCTGCTCTGGCAAGACAAAAATTGTGTGAACAATTTTCCTTGCATTTCTGTGTGTTTCACCTTGGCATGGCTGGGTACAGATAGCAAAAAATGCTGCGCCACTAATATGGCTGCAGGCCTTGTGCCAAGGTGAAGGAGGAGTTGTTTTGGCAAGAAAACAAGTTCTATGGACACCTGCAGTTTTCCAATTAGTGCTGTACACCACAGTATGTTTTCCTTATGTAACCAATGTAGTGTGAACAAGAAACTAAGCGTCATGAGCACTATATAATCTGTCTTTCTCC
This sequence comes from Pipra filicauda, assembly GCF_003945595.2. Taxonomy (NCBI): domain Eukaryota; kingdom Metazoa; phylum Chordata; class Aves; order Passeriformes; family Pipridae; genus Pipra; species Pipra filicauda. The sequence goes on along the minus strand of NW_024104567.1, from coordinate 481,656 downwards.
TACTAAAGACGACATTTGCCTGATCACATTGATCCTTCCATCAATAGTGTGCAGTTGTGCAATTACACCAAGGACTTTGAAACCTCAGTGGCACGGGGAGAGACCACAGGAGAGGGCTGGACTGCAAGACATGGCTTGGGAGAAGACCTGGGGCTGTAAGGGCGGTTGCTGGGCTCAGGGGTCAAGTGCTGTTTGAGATGTGCTTTTTGAAAAGCAATCAGGACAGCTGTAGGTTCTTTGATCTCAAAACTCTCAATCTAGCAGTAGTAGGTAAAGGGGAAAAAATGTTTCTGCTTTTGCTTCTCAACACCAGGTACAGCTCCTCATCCATAGGAGCTGTGTGGTGTCAGTGGGCCTTACCTGCTGGGTGTGGGAAAGGCAGTGCTGGAGAAAGAGGGAGAGTGTGAAGTAAGACTGGAGCCAGTTTAGGATCAACAACTGTGAAGTTTGGGTCACAGGGTTAAATGACCCTTCCCTGAAGGTCCCATAACCAGTAAAACAGCAAGAGCAGCAGCTTTCCAGCAGCCCTGGTGGTGGATTTGGTTATTGTCTTTTGTTTTGTATGAATTTTCCAGAACCGATGTCCTCCTCAGGGAAGCTTTAAGAGAGAAGCAGCTAAAGAGTGTCAGTCTCTGCTCTCCACCTTCTTGTACATCACCCTTGCTGTCTCTTTTGCCATAAAATCTGGCAAACATCTGGGAAAGGTTTCAAGCACAGTTGCAGAACGGTAGAGGAGGAGGAAGCCTTAAATGTGGGGGCAGGATCGCCCCGGACCGGCGGCCCCCCCACGGGGCAGCGTCACCCCGGCTCCCCCGGCCCCCCATCATTCCCGCCGGGATAACCCTCCGCACCTCGCACCTCGCTCCCGCCGCAGCCCCGGCCCCGGCTCGGCCCCGACCGGCCCCGGCCGGCCCCGCAGCCCCGCGGGGTCCCCGCGCCCCGCACGGTCCCGCAGCGCTTCTGCTGCACCGGGGCAGAGCCTCGAGCCCCGCACCGCCTGCCCCCCGGAGCCCCGGCCACGCTTCGCTCGGGGGGGCTTCAGAACTAACGAGGGGACCGATGGGCCCGGGCTGGGACGTGCCCGCTCGGTCATCCCGCTGCAAACAGGAGGATTTCAGGACGGGCCACGCCGGCAATCCCACCTGCCTCCCACCCTTTCGGATCTGTGTTTGCTGCAGGGAGCTGTGGTGACACGGAGCTGGAGGGGACAGAGGGGCTGCCAGCCCTGCGGCCCAGGAGTGGGGTGGGGTGTTCACAGGGGTCCCGGCCCTTCCCGGGCTGCACCGGGGCCGGCGGGGAGTGCTCGGGCACCGCAGCATCGCTCCACACACACTCTGAAGGGGTCCCGGGGGCAAACACCATCCACGGCGGCAAAGCCACGGCCATCCGGGGCCTGCTCGGGTACGTGTGTTGGGCACGACCACCCACTGCCTCGAGAGCGCCGGGTCAGACCCCCCGGAGAGCCCAGAGCTGCCTCCATAGCCAATGCATGCTCCTCCTGCACTTCATCCCCCGTACCCACAGTCCAACACCAGCACTCTGTACTGGTTCCCTCAAGGTCTCGGAGCAGCTGGCAAAGCCCAAGGCTGTAAATCACCACCTCATATCTCACTGGCGAAGCTGCCACGCCCAGCTGAGGGAGGGAACTCAGTGAATGCAAGTGAAGAGAGCACAGAAGAGAGAATAGAGCTGTTTATGCTCAGCAATTGGAGGGTGCAAAGACAATCATCAGTGCTTCCTCTTCAGCACTGAGACACCAAAGTCTGCTGAAGTCCAGACATTGCCACTCCACGTGGCTTTGCTCACAAGCCAGAGGCTTCTGCCACCATAACAAGACTTTCTGGGTCACCAGCTGTACCGTCCTTCCAGAAAAGAATTGTGTGCCAACCTGAGGAATGTTGGCAGCAGCCTCCAAGAACACATCTCTCACCTGTGGGCAGGTCATGTCCACAGGAAGGCCTGGTCTTCATCTGATTTGTGAGGCTATCCCAGCAGTCCCAGCAGAGGGGAGACAGATTCCTCAATGCAGGCAGTCCAGCACAACAAGGTTCTCATGATTATTGTACCCCCCTCACACATCAAGCTTGTCTAGAAAATTGCAAGTCAGTATCGCAGAGCTTTTAGTAAACACTAGTGATTTTGTCCTGGTTTCTAATGCCAAAATCACTGATTCACGTGCAGTGTGATCTTGTGCTCTCCTCCTTTTCTCTTTCTCTCTCGGCCATCACGGCACTCACTGGGGACTGAGAAGTCCTAAGAACACGCAGAAAACCAAAAGCCAAATGCCACTGGCAGCAGAGGCAGCACTGCTGGTTTTCACACACTCATCATACTTCGTAAAATCAACTTCCCTGATGGCACACAGGTGATCCACACGACATTCCTGCTCGCACGGTGCCAGGTCATATCTGGCAGAGTTGAACTCGTAGTAGCTCTGCAGGTAGTGAGGGTCCCCCGAGATCCTCTCCAGCACTGTCTGCATGGAGCGCGCGGAGCCATCAGGGACCTGGAAGGCTTCTGTCAGGCTGTACTCTGCCTCCCACGCTGGGAACTCTGCCTCCCACGCTGGGAACTCTGCCTCCCACGCTGGGAACTCTGCCTCCCACGCTGGGAACTCTGCCTCCCCTGGCGAGGTCATCGTGTTGGCACGAGTGAGGTTCAAGTAGTAAGTCACCATATCCTGAGGGAGAGAAAAAGAGAAGTGGGGACACATCAGGACAGGATTGGCCCGGAGTGAGATGCTGGGCTGGGCTGGGATCACAACCACAGCAGCACATCCCCTGCCCCCAGGGCACAGCTGCCCCTGGCAGGGCTTCCTACCAATACAGGCACCTGGAGACACACCTCAGGTGAGAGCCTCCAGAACCCACCCCAAATGCAGCCTGTTTCCTAAAGGTTGAAGGGGTGGCTTTGCTCTGCTTGATTTTTACATCCAAACATCAGAAACTTTGAGCCTGGCCTTCTTCAAACATCAGTTAGTTACTATCAGTACTGTCCACTGGCAGAAGCAAGGGCTGGAGGAGTGTTACTTCCCAAATAAAGTTAATTTCTCAACTGTGAACAAACTGAAGAATCAAGTTTTTCACAACCTCTGTTCTCAATCTCTTGCCCTTTTTCTCTCTGTTTCACTGGCTCCCCAGCCTTGCACAGCATATTTTAGCATTCACTTCACAAGCTATAAACATGTAAACAGAGCAACTACAGAGCTCCATCCACTGCAATAGGAGGTACAAGCAATCATCCTCTACCTCCTGGCAAGCAAGAGATGGGAAACAGCAGCTGCCCCTACAATTCACCTCAATTCAGATCAAATCCATCACTTTAGCAAACAGAGGTACACAAATAATTTTCCAGATGGTTTACAGTTTTTGGAGGGGATCTGACAGGTCTGTTAGTACTCAAAGAGGAGTTCTGTGATCCACATTATCTGGGGAGCAAAGCAAGTGTCAAAGGAATCTCTCTTAAGGACATGAACAACCCGGCAAAACCTGTCTGCCCCTGCTCTGAGGAACTCATCCCAGCAGGATGCACTGGCTGTGGGGGCCTGGGCCTCAACTCACTGACACTCTGACTAAATATCTGTGCCAGACACGAGGCTCAAATATCCTGAGTCAGGGTCCTCTCCCACACAGCTGCTCAGCTCCTGTGGTCCTGCCTGTTCTGACCACAGGGAGAAATAGAAGTTCTCTTCCAGAGCTGCAGTGTGCAGCACAGGGGATCCCCTACCAACACCTGAAGGGTGTCCGGATCGTAGTCGATCACCCGAATCCCAGGGTTGTTGGCTCCATTATTCACTCCAGGTAATGTTGTTTTCCAGGGAGTCACTCCAGGGGCCAGGAACATGACATTGATTGGAGAACCTTCACAGAAAGGCAAAGCAACCTGTGACTGGAGACCTTGGCTTGCCCCACACCCTGTCCCCATCGCAGCGAGCACCTGGAGCTGATGGCACTGCCCAAGAGCATCTCTGTCACCAGCCCCTGGTGCACACAAAGATCAGCACATGGAGCAGCATCGGGGTCTGAACATGGGGCTCCTGCAGCCTGGAACAGGCTTTCCACTGCAGGCAAGGGCTCCTGCAGTGAGGGTGGCTGGGGAACCACCCCCTGTGCCCAGAGCACTCTGCACCACTCCAACACTGCTCCCTCACACCCCAGCCATGCCTAAACCTCTGCACAGGCAACAGGCAAGAAGCTGCCAGTCATTGAGGGGAAACAACATTTGAGGATGAACAGGAAGGAGGTCAGGAGCTACAGGCTGGGGGTGGAGATGAGAACCACTGATGCCTCTTGTTGCCCAGAGCATTTCACAAGCCTTTGTTGACTTCTCAGCTGCCTGCAGCCAACAGCCACTGACACCTCCCATGGACAGTGATTCTGGGAGCTGGCAGAGCTGTCCCACGGGTGCTTGGGTGAGCAGAACGGGTACCTGTGTCGCTGTAAAACATGCGGAAGCTGTCGGTGTGATGGTGCCCAAAGAACTGGGCAGCAATCACCCTGTGGTGCCTCTGCACAATGCCCAGGTACCGCTCGTTAAAGCCCCTCCGGAACCAGGCCTTGCCTCGTTTCTTCTCAAAGAAGCCGGGAGGGACGTGCCCCACAAGGTAGACCTGCAGAAGAGCTGCCCTGAGCACAGAGCCCATGCTGCCCACAGAGCCCTGTGTCTGTGACTGCCCCAGGGGAGAGCAGGGCTGGGAGGAGCTCTCTACAGCCATTGTTCATTCATCCCTTTGTTAATACCATTTCATCTGCTCTGGAGGCGTTGGTCAGTGTTTCTTCCAGCCACTGGAACTGCCCCCCAGGATCATCCTCAGCAGCTGTCTCGTCATTCTGGTCATAGTACAGGTTGGTATTGAGGACAACCATCCTCCCTCTCGTCCCTGGGCTGGGCAGCTTCTCACTGTAGAAAGCTCCTGAAAAACACGACAGGGAAAGAGCTGGAGGTCTGGTCACACTGGTGGCTGTGATCCCAGATCCCTTTGTTTCCACCTCTCTCTGCTCTCCTTAGCAATAGCCACAGCAGGGGCACTGCCTGGACCAGGCACCAGCAGTGCTCTGCCCACTCCAGGATGGGTGTTTGGGGTGACTCTTCCCTGTGTGCCTCTTGTCATGCTTGTGCCTGTCCCACTGAAGGGAGACCTGCATGGGGACAGTGGGCAGCACCAGGAGTGGGCAGCTATGAGGAGGCACAGCACTGCCTGCCCCAGCTGGTACCTTTAAAGATCTTTTTCCTCCTTGTGCAGCTCACCACTCTGCATTCTTTCCAGTAACTTGACAATGACAGGAGAGACTAAAGTATAAAAAACATTATCTTTTTGCAAGTAGAACTCCATGCCAGAAATCAGCACTAAATTGGACCCTTCCTCTGCCAGTCTTCTATGAATACTGATGCTCTGAGCTCTAAGGCAAGGAAAACTGGTCATGGTATTCTCCTACCCTTCCTCATCTCCCCAGAGTGCTGCCAACACGAGCCAGTGGTGCCAGACCTGCTCTGAAGAGAGGGAGGGAGGCATCACTCAACCAGGGCCGCCACAGTTCCGCTGTTTGGTTGTAGATCCTGTGCTCCTTCCCAGGAAACTGATTCTTGGGGTGGAAGTCATGATTGCCCATCGCCGCATAGACTTTGGTACCTGGAGAGAGAGCAAAGGAGGTGCAGAGGAGTCAGAGCTGCAGAGCTCCCCAGAGCTCCCTGGGGCACTCAAGGCCAAGGCTTTGCCAGGGCCAGTCCCCCACCCCCTGCCCTGGGGCCACACTGACCAGGGGCACTGCTCAGCTCTGACCCCCCTCGGGATGAGCCCCCCCAGCCGAGTCCTTGAGCTGGCACAGCAGTGCCTTCTCTCTTGCTGCCAGGGGTTATGTCTGAGGGAATCTTGCAGTTTCTTCTGCTTTAATGGCTAATAACAGAAACCTTTATTTTCCTCTCTCCTGAGTGAGCTAACCTGGAACATGAAAGTGCATCAATGCATGAGGCACATCAGAATTGAGGCCACTGGGAAGAGGACAAACAAGTCCCAGTGACCACAGCCCTTCTGTGCCTTTCTCTGTCCGAATTCTGTCATTTCTCCACCCTGGTAAGCCCTTCCCACGAGTCTCTGTGCTCCTCTCCCCTTCTCATCCCCTCAAATCCTACCTGGAAATGTCTCTTTTATCAGAGAAGTCAGGTTTGCTATTATGTGCAGAACCTTTTCTTCTCCGAGCTGCTCATTGGGGACATGGGGAGTGTCATCTCTGAAAAAAAAGCAGCAGCACAGTCACTGTCTGGGACTAACAGGACCTGCACTCACAGCGATGAGCAAGGCACAGAAACTTGCTGACTTCTCTCTATGCCTCCTAGAAGGGACAGTTGAAGCTTTTGGGGGCAGAATTCATGTTGACTGGTCAGGGTGCTGAGGGAGTTTCAAGGAATTGCACGGAGAGAAAACAAGCTCCACTCCAAACCTGCCAGAGCTCAAGGAGCCTTTGGACACCACTCTCAGGCACATGGTGGGATTGCTGGAGTGTCCTGTGCAGGGCCAGGAGTGGGACTTTGATGATCCTTGTGGGTCCTCTCCAGCTCAGGATACTCTGTGATTCACTTTACCTTAAAACCCCTGAACACAAGGGTGTAAAGGGGATGCTCCCTCTGCCTCAGGGCATGTCACAGGCACTAAAGCTGCCTGGAAATATTGCCAGGATCAGCACTTCGCAATCTGAGGGCACCATCTGATCAGCAATAGTGAAGCAGAGCTGTTTGCACAGCTGTGATCACCATAAAGCAAGGGAATACGTCCAGTAAGGCAGCAATCCGGTGCTGCTCCAAAGTGCCCCAGACACACACGTCTGTGTTTGCACTGACACACTCATGGCATTTGTAGTTAATGCTGGGCTGGCCACCAGCCCACTGAAGAGGGAGATCAACATTCAAAATCATGTGAGAGAACTGGGAGAAATTGTTTGAGGAAAAAGAATGCTCAACATAAGGTCACAAGGAGCAATAACTACATCTAAGCAGCAACATGCATCTCCGGGGACAGAAAATGAAAACATTTCATGTTTTCAGGAGGCAACAGCCTCCTGGAACTGGAGAGTGCAGCAGATTGCAGGTTAAGGTTGCACTGTGAGAAGAAAGGCCATACACACTTACAATCACCATGCAAATAGAGCTTTTACTGTAAGTGCTGTTGGGGCAGTAAGTAAGTGCACTTGAGGGACCAGAAACCCACTCCTGGAGACCACAACAGGAGAGAACCCCTACTCCTAAAGCAAAACAGCCCCTTTTTGAGACAGGTCTCCCAGGTGCCTCATCTGCAGCCAGAAGAAATGCCACAAGCCTGGTTTGCAGCGCTCTCCTCCCACTGCTCTGACCGGCAGGACCTGGTGTAACACACACCCCACAGCCCCTTCCCTGGGCGTTCCAGGCACTCAGAGTCACTGTGGAGTCAGACAGGGCCGGGCAGGATGAACAAGCGAAGGACGGACCGTGAGTTGTGATCCTTCCATCACCTCCCTGCCTTTCACTGCTAGGGTGTATCGGAGCGTTGAGAGCCCTCGCTGCGGTTGTGCTCTCCCCCACGCCCTCGTTCTTCATTACGAGGCACGTTCCCCCCTCCCCTCTCCGAAGTGGGGACCGCGGAAAGAGCCCGGGCTCCGCTGCCCTTCCCTGTCCCGCCCGGCCCGGCCGCTCCTCACCCGGTCCAGAGCACGAAGTCGGGCGCGGGCAGGATGTCCCGCATGGCCCGCGCGGCCGAGCGGAGCAGCGCCCAGGGCGCGTCGCACAGGTAACTGCCCCAGGGGCCCGCGGGCCCGGACCGGGCGCTGCCCGACGGGCACGGCCGCCCCGCCGCCGCCGCCGCCTCGTACCCGGGGTCCCAGTGCAGGTCCGTGAGGTGCCAGAACCGCCCGCGGCCGCCGCGAGCACCGGGCAGGGCCGCGGCCAGCGGGCACAGCAGCAGCAGTGCCACGGACTGAGCCAGGGGCTGCATGGGGGCACCCTGGGCTGTGCCCTGCGCTCTGCTGTGCTCTGTTCTCCTGTGCTCTGCTGTCCTTTCCTGTACTCTGTCCCTCCCCCGCCCGTGCCCCACCTGTCACCTGTGCCCTGGGCCCGCCCCTTCGGCCCCGCCCCCTCCCCGCGGCGGGGCCGGGCAGCGCCTGCTCTCAAAATGGCGCCGGCGGCTTCGCCACGGCCTCTCTCTATTGGACGGCGCTGGAAGACGGAGGGTCGCGATTGGTCGCCGGCCGGCAGAGCGGCTCTCCCGGATTGGGCAGGCGCGGGCGGCGCGCGGAGGGTCGGCGCGCGCGGGCCGGTGGCGGCCGATCCGTGCGGAGCCATGTGGAGCGGGCACGGTGGGGACGGGACGGGGACACGGGACACGGGGCAGGGGCAGGGGCAGGGGCGCGGGGCAGCGCCCGGGGGCCGCTGGGACGGAGCGCTCGAGGCCGTGATGGCGGCAGCAGTGGGGACGGGGACGACGCCGCCGCCTCACGGTCTCTGCCTTCCCCCCTCAGGGAACTTCGACGGCGGGTACGGCACCGTGGGCGGCGCGGGGCCCCCGGGCGGCTACCTGCAGTCCCCAGGGGGGTTCGGGTCGCCCGCCGGCGCCCAGGCGGAGAAGAAGCAGGTAGGCCGGGCGGGGGGCGGCCGGGGCCGGGGCCGGTCCTGCCGGGACCGAGCCGGCCCTGACGCTCCGCCGCCCCTCGCAGCGGAGCCGCTCGCAGAACATCGTGCCCTGCACGGTGTCGCAGCTGCTGGCGGCGGAGCAGGTCGACGAGACATTCCGGATCTGCGACGTGGAGATCTCGCAGGTGGGCGGCCGCGGGCGGGGCGGCCCCGAGTCCCGCGGGCGGCCCGGGCAACCTCCCCCCCTCCCCGCAGGTCACCGTCGTGGGCATCGTCCGGCACGCGGAGAAGGCGCCCACCAACATCCTCTACAAAGTGGATGACATGACAGCAGCGCCGATGGACGTCAGGCAATGGGTTGACACCGATGTAAGCATTGGATTTGCTCTGAACACGCTTCTTTGACAGCCTTTGAGAGCAGTGGGGAGAGAAAACTTATAGAATAGTACAGTGTCTCAACTGGAAGGGACCTGTAAGGACCAGCTCCCTGCATCTCACAGAGGTTTTTTATCAAAAAGATGTAGCTTTTCTGAGAAGTGTTTTAGGAATAATATGTCCCTGAAATCCAAGGGAGATGCTGCTGTAACTGAGGTTACTCACTGTCCCCTCAGTTGAACAGCTTTGGGAGGGTAATCAGGCAGACATTCAATTGGCTTTCTGCAAGTTTATCCTGAGTTCAGAAATGGCTCTGGCCTGCCCCATTCCCCAGCCATGTTATGGAATTGAACACTTGCTTTTTTAGTATTCAAGAGTCTTTTCCTCTTGTTGCTCTGAGAATCTCTCATAAGCAGACAGAAACAGCAGAGCAGACAAGTGGCTCTGACTGCTCTCCAGTGTGTAAATGCTTTTATTTTTCATTTACAATTATGTTTATCTAACTGCTCTTACTGGACATAGAAATGCACGTTGTTTGTGCTTGCTTGAGATGAGCCTCCTTTGCTGAGTCATTTATTGTGATAATTGAGAAATGGAAATGTGAATCAGCAAACCTCTCTCCTTTCCCTCTCTGTTAGGAGGCAGGAGGTGAGAATGTTGTGGTACCTCCAGGAACTTATGTCAAAGTAGCTGGTCACCTCCGTTCGTTCCAGGTAAGACCATGTCACCTGTGTCTGAGTCCAGGCCAAGAAGGATTGGAGATCTGGCTCAGTGTTAGTGGGCTGCTTTAGAATATCCACTTAATCATGGTCTCTTGCTTATCCTTTCCTCTGGACAAATCCTTCAGTGTCTCTGCCAGGGCTGTATTTAATAACACTCTTAATTGTTCCTGAATGCAGAGGACCATTTAAAATGAGGACTCACTTAAAATGCCCCTCATCATCAATGTGTTGTTTTCAGCAGAGCAGAAGGTCATTAGGTCCTGGGATGTTTGTACTGTTGAGCTTAGACCAGGTTCTGGTTCATGGGGACACTTCTTGTAGCACATTATGTGATCTGGTTGCCTCATAACTAAATATTCAAGTCATGGTGCATGCATTAAAGGAAAGTCCAGCTAGTTAGAAGGAGAAGTGACTCTATCTCCATTGCTTTACAAAATCACATCTGAAAACATGTTGTAGTTTAACTCTGGAGGGCACCTGAGCCCCTCCTCCTCCCCCTGCTGCTGCTCACTCACTCCTGGTGGGATGGGGGAGAATCAGAAGGGTCAAAGTGAGATAACCAGTGAGTTCAGATAGGGGCAGTTTAATAAGTAAAGCAAACCAAGGAATTCATTCTGCACTTCCCATGGGCAGGCAGGTGTGCAGCATCTCCAGGAGAGCTGGCTCTTCACATGGAACAGTGCCTGGGGCAGACAAATGCCATCAGTCCAAACACCCCCTCTTCCTCCTCCTTTCCCCAGCTTTATATACTGAGCATGACACTGTATGGTCTGGAATATCCCTTGGGCAGTCCCAGCTGTATCACCTCCCGGCTCCTTGTGCCCCCCCAGCCTAACACCAGTGGGGTAGTGTGAGAAGCAGGAGAGCCCTTGGCTCTGTGCAAATGTTGCTCAGCAACGACTAAAACATCCCTGTGTTACCAGTACTGTTTCCAGCACAAGTCCAAAACCAGTCCATGCTACTCTATCCCAGCCAAAAGCAGCACAAGATGAAGGTCAGAACGTTGTGGACTAGCTGCATGCAGAGAAGCTCTCATTCCACCACTGTCCCATTCCTGGAGGGAATGGCTGGGTTGGTTTTTTTGCATCTTCCTGTTGCTGTGATGTAAATTGTTTTCTTTGTTTTGTGGTGTTTTTTTTTTCCTCTGAAAGAATAAGAAGAGCTTGGTGGCATTTAAGATCATGCCTCTGGAAAATATGAATGAGTTCACCACCCACATACTAGAGATTGTCAATGCACATATGATCCTCAGAAAAAATCTTATGGTATGTACAAAGATCCCAATTCCATTGTGGCCCTTCCTGGGTGATGGTGATTTCCCAAAGAGGGACCTCTGGCTTTGCTGGGGAAATTGTGGGTCTGGAAAGCTTAGAGCTGGGTTACAGGGAGGGTGTAAGAGAAGTCCTGGCTTCCTTGGAGAGAGATTGTGTTGCAGTCCAGTTCCATGAGAAGCTATTTTAAATTACTGTCTCAGAATCTTTACCGCCATGGGTTTGGCAGGCAGGTGACCACAGCACTTCTCTCATGATTCCAGTCAGCGTCGAGTGCGCCGCCGTCGTTCTCCTCCGCTGGGATCAGTGACATGGGGGGCTATGGAGGAGGTGGCAGCCTGCCAGTGAACGGGCTCACGGCACACCAGAGCCAGGTGGGTGCCAGCAGCTTTTCTGGGAGCACAGCAGTGGCAGTGGAGGCTGCCAGGGGGTGATGTGTGATGTGGGGCAGGGAAATGCAAGTTCCATCACTTTTTGAAGACAATGGATCTGTTCAGCCTTGCTGACAGAGAATCTGAGCTCTGTGCTAATGGTGGTTCTTGCTTCTCCAGGTACTGAACTTGATAAAAAGCTGCCCTGTCCCAGAAGGTATGAGCCTGCAAGAGCTGAAACTTCAGCTCCGCAGTATGAGCATGTCAACGATCAAGTAAGTGTGTAGAAATGAAGGGTGTTCTGGAAATCCAGGCAGTCCTTTCAGAGGCAGAGAGGACAGTGGACAAGCCCAGGCACTCACCTGTGAATCAGTGTGGGTAATCCAGGTGGCCCCAGCAGCACGGAGCAGTGAGCCAGAGCTTTTGAAGGCTTCACAGCCCCGAATGAGCCATTGCCAGTTGAAGGTGTGACAAATGCTTTGCTCCCCTGTTTTCAAAACAATCCGTTTATCAGTTCAGTGGCAACAGGTACCTGGATGTACTGCAGTGCTTTGGCACTATTTCTCCAATTTAAGGACTACCTTGCTCTCTGCACACTGAACACTTGAGAACAGTCTGTTCTATTCTCCTTTGCTATCACTTATAACTTTTCCTTGAGGCCTAGAAACATAGTCATTAACATCCATGACCTGCTTTTACCTGGGAAGTACAGAGAGTGGTGGCCTTCTCCCCTGTGACAGACTGAGTCTGAGCTGTGGGGGGAGCACCTTGTCACAGCTTTGGAGAAACTCTGTGCCTCACTTACACTGCTCACAGGACAGAGCCATCAAGAGCTTCCCTTGGCAGCTGCCAGGAGGGAACTGTGGGGATGGGATCTGTAAATGGGAAATCCCTGGCAGAAGGGTGGTGACATTTGCTAATTAATTGCTAACTGGTTATCAATCGTGGGGTTTTCTTCAAGGCAAGCCGTGGAATTCCTCAGCAGCGAGGGACACATCTACTCCACGGTGGATGATGATCACTATAAGTCAACAGATGCTGAGTGAAGTTCCCTCCAGCTAATTTTAGCTCCAAAAAATGCTTGTCTATGTTTCAAGATACCCTGCCAAGCTCAGTGACGTGGAGGGTGATCTTTGCTCTTTGTAGAAGGTCCCAGTTACTCTGTGAATGCCTCCTCATGGAATTCCAGGACAAGCAGAACATACAGGATTCTGTTAACTGGACTTGATTCTATGCTGTGACCATGTGACTGAAAGCCTAAGTAGACACGGGAAAAGTGAACTTCTCAAAGCTTCAGAACCTTCATTTTGTTTTGGCTCCTTAAAAGATGCCTGTTAGAAAGAGGAGCCTCTTTCTAATCTTTGTTTCTAGAGCTGTTTCTCCTAACTCAGCTTCCCTTCTATTCGTTCACAAAGTGGGTAGCAATTCCACTAATGTACAGCAATCATGAAAAGATTTTTTTATTTTTTAGTTTGTGCATTTAAATCTATATTTGTACTAGAGGCGATCTTGTTTCTAGAGCTTTTGAACATTTCTAATAAAACTGTAACTTGGGGAGCCTTGCCTGCATGTGTGACTCAAGAGGCTTTTCTGCCCTGAAGAAGGAAACCATCTGCTTGACAAAACCTGGGAGTAAAAGCACACCTCATACTTAACTATCCTTATTTTTTCTTTAGCTTTTTGCTTTGAAAGGTCAAACTGAAATGAGTGTCTGGACAGTAAGAAATTAAATAATTGTACTGCAGCAGAAACCAGTATGTTGTATCAGTGTTACAGATAGGGCCCAAATAATTTCTGCCACCAAAACAGGCTCCCCAGGGCAGTGGGCACAGCACCAAGGCTGCCAGCGCTCAAGGAGTGTTTGGACAATGCTCTCAGGGACAGGGTGGGATTGTTGGGGTGTCCTGTGCAGTGCCAAGAGTTGGACTTGATGATCCTTGGGGGTCTCTTTCACCTCAGGACGTGCTGTTCTATGATTTTAGCTGAAGCTCAAATGAATTACACCAAGTGTGATTAGATTTTATTCTTTAAACCATTTTTAAAGTGTAACAGAAAAACACTGTTAGGATATAGGTTGATACTCTAGATGGATTGGGGTGGAGATAAGAGATTTGTGTTTCCTGTTTTTCTGCAAACTCTGCCTTGTTCAGGGAGGCTGCAAGCGACTGCAGCACCATATTGTCCCTCAGTCATGGTGAGCTTCCTGTCATAGGAAAGTCAAACAGACCTGCCTTCTGGCAATTGTTTTGTACTTGTAATGAGAGCGCTTCAAGAGTTCATAAATGTTCAGGAGCATTTCAGGTGTGTAATGTAGCTGTTCTCACAGAAGGAACCACACAGCTTTCCGCTTTGTGAAGGTGTTGCTGAAAAGCAGGACCCAGATCTTTCAAGCTGAACCGCTGAGACACTGAACTGCACTTGCAGGTGAGAGCTGCTGTTCTGTGCTGTGCTGCACACAGATTGCTGCCCTGTCCTTCGATTGCTGCCTGCCAAGTGCCCAGGGACTGCTGGAATAGCTGCACATGTAGCCAGGGCTGGGGCAGAGGGCTCAGGGGCTGGTAGGATCTCTGTGCTATGGGAGCTGCAGGTCATGGGGTTTCTGTTGCCTGGAGGTGGTGAATTGACTTTGTTTTGCAAAAGCAGTTGTTCCCTGTGGACACATCCGTGGAGCTGCCTGGGGGACCTGGGGTCTCTGCTCCTGGGGTTACTGCTGGGGCAAATCTGTGTCCTGCTCGGGTTCTGTGGCCCAGCTGTAGCCTGTGGTGCTAAACCGTGTAGTAGGTGTGTTACTGGTTAACATCTCACTATGGAGTCCATCAGATCTGGAAGCCAAAAGTACTGTAATTTTCTTTTTGTAGGAAGTGCGCAGGTTAGGAATTCCTGACCATTTTTAGAAGTGAAGGTGCACGGGAGTGCTTGCAGTAAAGAGAGCAGCTGTGCAATTGGATAAAACAGCGCTGTGCTGCCCGCGCTGAGGGCGGGTGAAGGCAGGGACCCCCCAGCTCTGCGTGATGCTGTTCTGGCTGGACCGGAGCTCCAGCCCGTCCTGCCGCGGCTGCCCCACAGCTCATCCCCTGTGTCCCGGCCCCCCCGACCTTCTGTGGCGGGGCCAGAGCGAGCGGAGGGGCCGTGGAGCGGCAGGGCTGGGGAGCACAGACGGACACAGCGGAGGGCCGTGCTCCGAACCCCCGGCACCCCCGCCCCACTTAGCCCCGGCGGGCCTGGGCTGCGTGTCACGGCGGCCCCGCGGGGAGCCGGGGCTCCGGGGGGGAACACGCGAGTGCGGGGCTGGGGGCGGCTCGGCCTCGGTGTAGCAGAACCGCAGCCAGGAGATGCCGCTTCCCTGGAGGGGCCGAGGGGCTCTGCCGGGCCAGGCCTGGGCTTCGGCGGGAGCCGGGCCTTGAGGGGCGGGACTTCGGGGGCGGGGACAGAGGAGGGGCGGGACAGAGAGAGGGCGGGGGACAGAGAGAGGGGGCGGGACAGAGAGAGGGGCGGGACAGAGAGAGGGGGCGGGACAGCGAGAGGGGCGGGACAGAGAGGGGGGCGGGACGAGGGGGGCGGGGCGGCCATGAGGGGCGGAACAGAGAGCGGGGCGGGGCCACGAGGGGCGGGACAGAGGGCGGGGGCGGGGCCGTGAGGGGCGGGACAGAGGGCGGGGGCGGGACAGAGAGAGGGGGCGGGGCCACGAGGGGCGGGACAGAGAGCGGGGCGGGGCCATGAGGGGCGGGACAGAGAGCGGGGGCGGGGCCGTGAGGGGCGGGACAGAGAGAGGGGGCCGGGGCCAGAACAAGAGAGAGGGGGCGGGGCGAGGGGGCGGGGCCACGAGGGGCGGGACAGAGAGCGGGGCGGGGCCGGCGGGGGCCCCGGGGAGGGGGCGGGGCCCGCGGGGTGCGGTGCGGTGCGGTGCGGTCCGTGCCGGGGCGGGTCCGGTCCCGGTGCCGCTGCCGGGCGGGTCCCGCTGTCCATGTCCCCCCGGGCCGCCCCGCCGCGGTTCGGGCCGCTGCAGTTGGCGCTGGCGGCGGCGGGGACGGCGGCGGCGGCGCTGGATCTGTTCATGGACGGGTGGGTGGCGGCGGAGTACGTGCGGCGCGGGCAGCCGGGCTGGGCCGCTCTGTCGCTGTCGCTGCTCGCCGCCGCCTCGGCCGCCGCCCAGGCCTGCAGCTGGCTCTGGCTGCGCTCCGACCCGCCCGCGCTGCGCCCCGCCGTGCCCGCCGCGCTGCTCGCCGCCTTGCACCTCCTGCAGCTCGGCTTCCTCTTCAGGTATGGCAGCCCCGCGCCGGCTTCCCGCGGCCTCGGGCATCCCCCGGGCACCCCCCCTGCCCACCCCCGGGCATCCCCCGGGCACCCCCCCTGCCCACCCCCGGGCATCCCTCGGGCATCACCCCATGCCCACCCCCGGGCATCCCTCGGGCATCACCCCCTGCCCACCCCCGGGCATCATCCCCGCTCCGCCCCAGCCTCCCCTCACCCCCCCCGGCTGCCCCTCACTCTGCTCCGGCAGGGGAGGACGAGGGTCCCGGCCCCCTCAGCTGCCGGCCTGCCCGGGGTGGGGTGAGCGGTGCCCCGGGGGGGCCGAGGGGCTCCCAGGTAGAGCGGTTCGGCCCAGTCCCGCGGGGGAACCGTCTTTGTCCCTCCAGCTGAAGCTCCCCCGGCTCAGCCCTTGTCTCCCGGTGCTGTCGCCGCCGCCGGAGCCCTCCGACCAAGCGGAGCGGGGCCCCGGATTCTCGTCTGGGCCTTGGCACTCCCGGGAGTTCGGGGGGCGCGGCGGGGCCTCCCCTCCCGGGGGCAGGAAACGATCCTGGCAGGTCCTCTGAGGGCAGTTCTCTGTTTGACACTTCACGCGTGGCTGGGCATCGCGTGGCTCCTGTGGTGCCTGGTTTGGGGAGGGGGAAGGAGGGGTTTGGGTATAAATTGGAGGGGCTTGTTGTCCTGCCAGGGCAGCATGAGGACCGAGGGGCTTGTGTGGCCCCTCACCACTGGCTGGGTCCCCACACAGGTGCCTCCATGCTCTGAAGGTGGGCTGGAAGGTGTGCTGGGCAAAAGTAGAGGAGGAGGAGGAGCAGAGACACATGGCCTTCCTCTCCCACGACATCAGCATGCTGCGGCTCTTCGAGACCTTCCTCGAGAACACCCCGCAGCTCACCCTGCTCCTCTACATTATCCTTCAGACGAACAAGGCTGAGATCTCCCAGGGTGAGGAGTCTGGGGCCAGGGTGGAGAGCTGTGGGGGTGCAGGCTTGGGGTCAGAGTGGGCTTGGATGGGACAGACCGGATGGGCTGTTTGGGGGCTGCAGGACCTCACAGGACACTTGCTTGAAGGGTCATTCTGCTCCCGTGTTACAGAGGAGGGTGTACCCGTCCTGCACTCACATGCTGCAATGGACCGTGCTGGGCTCAGGGTGGGAGGGTTGGAGCTGTGACCACTGTGGTCATTTCCTTACGTGCCCCAGGAGAGGCTGAGGGTCAGGCTGGGGAGCAGGGAGATGCCAATGTGGGTGTAGGTGGAGCACAGGCCTGCCTGTGTGGGCTCTGCAGGGCCACTCAGTCCCAGCGCTTCTTCTCCACCTTCTGGGCAAGGCCAGCACCAGCCTCCTCCTCGGGGAGGGCAGAAGGCTGAGGGAGAGAGGGGTGCTGAGGCTCTGACCCTGGCAGCAGCAGCTCAGTGAGCGGGGGGGAAGCTCCTTGCAGCAGCACCGGGCAGGGGAAGGTTTGAGCCAGGCTGGGCCCTGTCTCGGCCTCCCCTCAGCATCTCCAACTCTGTTTGCAGGCCTGGGGATTGGCACTGCGCTCCTGTGTGTGTCCTGGTCTCTGCTGGACTACCACCAGTCCCTGCGCTCCTTCTTGCAGGACAAGTACGAGCTGAGCCGGGGCTCCTCCATCATCTACTTCCTGTGGAACCTCTTCCTTATCTGTCCCCGCGTCCTGGCAGTCGCCCTCTTCGCCCTGCTCTGGCCCTACGGCGTGGCTGTCCACTTCCCACTCGTGTGGCTGGCCATGTTCCTCTGGGTCAGCCTGCAGGGCACAAACTTCATGGAATCACCTGGCCCTGAGCAGCTTTACCGGGCCATGGTGGCCGTGATCCTCTACTTCAGCTGGTTCAACGTGGCGCAGGGGAGGACGCTGCACCGCAGCATCATCTACCACAGCTTCATCCTGGTGGACAGTACACTGCTGGCCCTCTCCTGGCTCTGGGGCCAGGCCCCCTCTGAGGACCACTGGTACCTCCTCCCAGTGGTCTCTGCCGCCCTGCCCTGCTACCTGCTGGGACTGGGGCTGAGGGTCACCTACTACAAGTGGCTGCACCCCAACAGGCAGGTGCAGCAGGAGGGTGGCTATGACGAGGTGGATGCCGATGGAGGGAGTGATGAGCTGGAGTTTCACTCGTTCTCTGAGCCGGACCTTGTGAACAGGCGGATGCAGTGCCTGGCCCAGATCCAGTTCCCTGTCTCCCAGCTGGCACGGCAGCGCTTCCTGAATGGGGCTGCTGCCCTCGAGTCTGCTGCCTGAGGGCAGCTCCTCCAAAGGGACATGCAGGGGAGGTCTGTTTGTTAGTTGTGGTCCTGGTTCTGCTCCCCCAGGCTGTTGTTTTGGGCAGCTGGAGAGACCTGGCAGGAATGAGGGATGATGTGGAAATGCCCAAGGAGTCCCATGGCACACAGCATGGCCCCCATGGCTGCACCCTCAAGGAAAGCCACGGTGTTTGTGGTAGGTCCAGCACATTGTGGCATGTGGCAGGTCCAGCATGGGTGCAGTGCTGTGTCAGCTTTCCTTGTTATTTATTATTAGCTTGTTCAAAAGAAAAACCCCAAGAGCACTGGTTTGTTTTCTCTGTGCCTCTCCTGTGCCTGCTGCTGCCGTTGCTGCGCAGGGATGTGGGAGCTCATTTCCTCCGTGGCTGTGGCTATCTGACCTTTGTTTCCAGACAGAGTTTTCTTCCTTTGTGTGTTAGTTTTGGTATCAAGGTCAAAGCTCACCTGTTATCACCATGTTTGGGGAGGGATGGGAAGGAGGCCTGTGCTGACAGAGTGGCTGCAGGGTGGCTTGGTGCTTCTGGCTTATTATGGACACCTCGTGCTCCCTTGGCTGCCATTCCCACCACCACACCTTGGGCAGTGCTCCTAATGCCATAGCCAGGCTGCAGTTGGCCATGGGCAGTTCTCAGCCATAGGTGGCTGTGCATGTGGTCAGTGTGGGGCTGTGCTGCCACCTGGGCACAGACACCCACCCAGCTCCCAGGCAGGGCGGTCCAGAGATTCGTGCCAAAACCCAAGCAGGCCCCAGAGCAGCCTCTGCCTCTTTTGCTGTGGCCCAGTTGGCAGCTGTGGCATGTCCTGGTTGCCCAAAGCATTGATTCCTGGCCCCTTCCCCTTGCCTCCATCACTCCCCCCCCAGCAGGACCCAGCCTAGGAGGGGAACCCCATCCCAGGGAAGGCAGCAGGATACAGCTGGAGGAGCAGCTGAACTCTGTTTCACAGCTGCTCCTACAAACAATCAGCCCGTGGCCAAGGCCAGCAGCTCTGCAGCACAGGCTGGGAGGAGGGGTGTTTGATGGCCTTGTGCAAAAGAAATGGGAAGGGAAGGTTTGTTCAGGGAGCACTGTGTGCCTGCCCTGGGCACCTCAGCAGAGCCCAGGAGCCAGTCCCTGCCCCACTGGCTCCCCAGGATTCCCCAGAGGCTGCATTGTAACCTGCCAGTGCCACCAAGCCTGGCCCAGGCTGTCACAGGGGCAGGGACTGACACGGGGGCAGAAAACAAGCTGAAGCAGTCACTATAGAAAATAAAGACTTTATTATTTTTTTTCCAGTTCATAGAACAGTTCCCATTACAGACCATGAACAGGCAGAGACCCCACAGCGAGCAGTGCCCGGGCTGTGCACTGCAAGGGCTGCTCTGGACTCCAGGGGTCCTGCCCACCACTGCCAGCACAGACACCTCCCCTGGGGCTCTCAGAGGCAGCAAATATTAGTGGATCAGGTGGTTTTTAAAGCCTCCGTGGCTGTGGTGAAGCTGCAGGGGAGGCTGGCAGCACCCAGGTGAGCTCAGGTGCCCCAGGCCCACAAGCTGACTGTCCTTCAGGTGTTTGGGTTTGCTCTTCCATTAGCCTACCTGGCTGTAGCTGAACTGGTGACAGAGACAGGAGAAAAATCAATACTTGGATAGAGGTGCTGTTTCTGCCTCATGAGAGACAGGAAAAGGCTTAAATTCAGCCAACAGAGGAAAAAAATAAAATAGCCAGGTCACCCTTTAGTAACAAACACAGAAATGTACCATCAACCTCCTGTTATAAAAGTACTTTACATACATTCAAGGAAACATCGTATAAATATCAGTATGAAATGTCAGTGGCTGCAAGTTCCACGCTCAGCTAAAATTTTACCGACATCTTAAAATTTCCTTAAAACATTTGGAAGTAAACAAACAAAAAGCACAGCCAGCTCAGGCTCACAGGCCCAGCACCCATTAAGAATGCCGGGGCAAACCCAGCCCCTCCGCAGCACAGCTCTCACCAGGTGCTTCCCACGGGAGCAAAGCAAAGGGGCTACTTGGCCATGCCAGTGGTGGGAGGTTAAGGCACAGGTTTTAATCCCAAAGCTTAGCCAGCCAGAGTACAAGACGTGCTCCCAACAGGCTGCTGCACAGCTTGGGACAGCTCCCAAGCCTGCTTACAGGAGACCTTTGGATGGATTGGGACTCACTGAGGGATGTTCAGGATCCCACACAGACTCTTCTGTGACTCCAGGTAAGTCCTGATCCTCTGGTGATATTTCCAACCCTGGAAGCAACGGGGCTGCTCCTCGGCACAGCTCTGGCTGGCACAGTAACACACTTCACAGGGACCCCAGAGGAACTGGATCTGTGGACCCAGCAGTCATGGAGCTGGAGCTGCTCCAGCTGCCTGGAATAGGTGGTAACACACCTGAGCTCTCCATCTGGTACAGAGAACATCCCTGGGGACTCCTGCTCCCCTCTTCAAACCTGCTGCTAACACCCCCAGCACAGCCCCAGGGCTCTCCTGGGCCAGCAGCCCCAAGGGCAGCCAAACACGTCCCCCTCTGCTGAGCTGCCCAGTGACACCCGCAGCAGACACCTGTCCTCAGATTCCCCTCATGGGGTGAGTGGTCCTGCTGCTCGTGGGCAGCAGCTCCCACATAACAGTGTTTTCCTGCTGCAGAGCTCCTGGGGAAATATGCAGACCCAGTATCCATCTGGGATCAGAGCAAAAGGCCAACACCTGACAAGGAGCTGGATGGAAAGCTAATCACTCCCGACTCCTGTGACCACCTTGGAAAAAGAATCTCCTTTGATTCCAATTTAATTAAAAAAAAAAAAAGGAAACTGGAGCTAGGAGCTAGGACAATATGAAACAGAGCTCCTGGGTCCACTCCCTAAGCACTGGGGATCCAAACCCCTGGCTCTAGGCACCTTCTCCCCAGTGGTCACTGGAGATGGCCCAGGAACAGATGTTCCCAGGGCACAGCGGAGCCTGCACTGATGGAAATATCCCTCAGTAATTAATGCCATGGAAGGAATGCAGCAAATACATCCCTTGTGTGGGCACAGCGAGTGGGTCAGTGTCCCCCCTGCAGTGACAGACTTTCAGCCCAGTCCCCTGTGGGTCCCAGACAGGTGACGTGGGGCTGGGACCAGCAATCTGGAGGGGTCTGGGTGCAGCCACAGGTCTGGCTGGGGTGCAGCACACACCCGTCCTCAGGGCAGGAACCCCAGGCACCTGCTGATCTGGTGCCATCGGGGTGCAGGGGGAGGCAGATGCCACCAAACACAGCCTGACCTGGCACAAAACCAGCCCCTATGCCAGCCCCAGTCCCCAGTTGCCTGTTCCTTGCCAGGGGAGCTGCAGGTCACTGGCTCCAGTCTCTTTTCTGAGACAGTGGCAGAAAAATCAACATTGCCATTCCTCTCAAGGCTAGTGTGCTCCAGGCTGCCAAGTCACAGTGTCTTAGAAAATTAAGTCCCTCTTAACAAGGCATTTGTTTCTCACTATGTATTTAGGCTAATGCAAAGAAGATATAAGAAAACTGAATCTGATTCTACTAAAAGGAGCTTTTTCTCACACACGGAGTCAGGAATGCAGAGGTGAAGGTTAACAACCATAGCCAGAGCCTTCTCTGTAACATTCATGAGGATTTAGGAATTAGATTATTCCTAGTCCAGGTGAGGACTCTGTTCACATCTGAGCAGTATGCACTAGTCTGCCATACCTGATGTTCACAGGCGGTTTCATTTTCCTTTACAGGGAAAATCTGTGGGATCTATGGTCCGGGCAAAGGCTGGAATCCAATGGTCTCCTGCTGGCTAACAGGACTTGTGCACATATTTGACTAGAAGCCACCAGGATAAACTCAGAACACCAACAATTGCCTCTACAAGGAACCACATATCCCAGAAGCGTTCCCTTATTTTTCTGTTTTCCAGTAATCCCACATTGAGGAAATAAGGACATTGTAATAAATTAACTGCTTTGAACACCCAGGAAAGGAGAGAGGACACATTTTACAGCAATAGAGGTATTTTTGACATTTTCATTAATATTTCCCATGAAAAAAAACCATAGCTCTTCGGCTTTGCAAAACAAGGAAGGTTCAGCTCTGCCATCAGCGTTTTCCTATAAAAATAAGGTTTTATGTGTACTTGGGTTCTACAACTAAGCTGAATAGAAAGGAGAGGGCTCTTACAAATACTTCTGCTGTTGTATGGCCCCTCCCTCTGGGGACACCTGCCAGAAGCATTCAGCTGGCTCTGTAAGTCCCTTCTGGCAGACAAGCTGTAGCCCTGCTGAGTCTAGGGCTCCTTTGCAGGACACCTCTGGGACTTGGCAGGACTCCTGAGGAATGACCTGCTGTCATGTTCCACTGTAGATTTTGCATCAGGTATGTTTTCTTCATCAAGCTGAAAAGTGAGTCCTCAAATGTGTGCGATTTCTGCCTCTCCAGTGATGGAGAGAGCTCGCAGGAGCTGCAGTCTCGCCTCTGCTCCAGCTTCTTACAGGAAGTCTAACTCAAGGGCTTGGTGAAGGGACACGAGGTCGGCGTGATTTGTGATCCTCCAGAACGGCATGTTGTGCTGTGACAAAGAGAGGACAGTCAAGTTTATCAGGGATTTTCAGCTGAGGTGGAAGCAGCCAGGGTACACCTGCAGGGCTGTGCAGTGTGGTGGTTCTGAGCACACCACACTCAGGATGGATATTGGCCACCTGCACATCTGTATCTTATCTGCACATCTGTATATGACAGGCACCAGCACCGACTGTCAGCTGCTCACGAGAAAAACCTTGGCTGTGAGCTGCTGCTGAATCCAGGAATGCCTGCCCAGGGCTCCCAGGGAACCTGCACAGGTGGCAGCTCTGGCACATGGCAGAACGTGTGAAGCCTGCAGACAAGGTCCTGACAGTCGTCCGTGCACTTCACTGTTGTTAATTAGCACAACTGAACAACTCATCTAGGCCTGTCCAAATCAATCAAACTGCTCCTTGTTTGTAATCCAGACTAATAGCAGGTGCTGTAATGATGTGCTGCTGCCACTGAGCCCTGACTCCTCTGTGCTCCTGAGAAACTGCATTATCCTGATAGCCACAGGCTATGATCAGGACACAGAATCATCCAGGGTGGAAGAGACCTCCAAGATCACTGAGTCCAACCTCTGAACATGCTACATCCAATGTGCTACACCAAGACACTGCTTACAGGGACGCATGTAATCGTAAACAGCAGTAAAACAGAAACTTTAAACCCCCAAGAGCCAGAAAACAGCCCATCTTAACATGTGGAAGATCTCTTGCCCCTGGCTGCCCCAGCCTGAATTGTTCAGCCTTGGAACAAGAGTCCCTGCAGGCAAAGCCTGCTGCAGTGACTTCCCTTTGTATTGCCCCCCAGCCACCTCTGCACTCAGACCCACCTGCTTGGCTGCCACCTCCTCGTCGCGCCCGTCCCCGATCACCACGTAGGTGACCTTCTTCCCAAACCGCGACACGATCCTCTCGAAGCAGCTCTCTTTACCTGCCAACACAACCCAGTGCTGAGGAGCCTTAGGCAGAGAGAAATGGGAGTCTGAACAGGTCTCTTCCTTCCAGAAACACATTCTTGTCTTACTGGGAGGGGATAACACCCAGTTTAGCTCCTGAGCCAGAAGCCATGACCAGCTGGACCACAGCATGAAATGGCACTTCCCATGTAAAACTCCCTGCTAATCCCCAGCACACGCTGCAGTGCCAGAGACTTGGCACAACCCCTTACCTATTTTTGTAGCACTATAAATATTTTCAATGGGAAACACTTCGCCCAATCCATACAGGAGAACTTTGGCAAGAGCTGGCATCAGTTGGGTGGTTGTGATCAGGATGTTCTCACAGTTTTTTCTAAAAGAAGAAAAACACTTGTTACTGCACATCTGTAGCCACCGGTGCCACAGCTGCTCCAGGCAGCCTGCTCGGCTTTCCCAAGTGCCACATGCTTTGCTGTCCTGCTCTCAGGAGGCTTTTTAGGCCAAAGTTTCATGATTTTTGCTTGTTTACTTCTGGAAGAATTCTCTGGCAGAAAAGTGATTTGGTGAGCATGGGGACCTTCCTAACTACAGGTGTTGCAGCAAAGAAATCCTAAAGGGTGCTCAGGGATGGAGTTCTTGCAGTCAGACACTTTGCCTCTCAGCAGCAGTGCTGCACGTGAACCCAAGGGCTGCGAAAGCCACGCACGCACTTCCAGGTTCCATACCTGGACTGGATGAGCAGCAGGGACTTTAATGCAGTTTCTAGCCAGGAATCTGTTAGCACTTCTATATCAGTCCTCAGTCGCTGGAGAGCTTCCCTCTTCTGCGGGCTAAGCAGGCCTGGAAGGTAAGGAACATGTGTTTGCCCAGCTGAGCTGGCAAGTCTGACACGGAGAGAGCTGTCCCCCAATGCACCAGCTGCCTGCTCTGCAATAAATAACACAGAACTGAAGGCCTCTGGAAGCTGGACTGTCTGTCTTGAAGCAGCAAGAGAAACCAGCTTCCAGTGACATGGATGAGCCCAGACATCCATCCAGGAGTCTGACTGTGGGGAACTGGGCAGATGCTTTTCTCCGATTATTTCAAAGATTTCTCAGGATACAGGCAATCAAATGCACTTCTCTCATACAAAGCACTCACAGCAGCAGGGGTCCAAGGCCATAGAGCAGGGGAAAGAACTCCTCCAGTCACCCCCTCTGACATCATTCTTCCCAAGGACCCTTTCCACTTTAACCCCTTTTATGTATCTTTTTTAAACTGCCCTCCTTTTTTTTTTATTCCCTTGTTTGTAATCTCTTTTCGATATACTTTTCTCCAAGCCTCCAGTTTTGAATTAAAAGCAGCCAGAAATGCAGTCCATACAGTCAAACTTGCTGCTATCAGTAAACACAACAAGAAAGGAGCACATGGAACCTGCACCTCCCTTCCAGCCGTGACGTACGAGCTCCCTCATTCCAGTCCTGTAGTGCACCAGTCCCCTGCACTGAGGCCATGGAAGGACCCACAGCAGGCTGCACCCACAGCTGCTTTACCATGGGGCTTTACACAGGTCCTGAAAAATTCTGCATCCAGGTTTCCCACATGCAAAATACAGAATCATGGTCTGATCCCTGCCAGAAATCAGGTAGCTCCAGCACACTGAACTGCAGACTTACACTGACGGGCTGAAAGCTGTAGTTTTGAACACCTGGTTTTTAGAACATTTGTCCAAGAAAATGATCTGTCAAGTGTTTTTTTTGTGTAGGCAAAGGGTACCCAAATCCACAACCCACCAGGCCGAGTCACCCTGCAGGGTGAGCTGCTCCAGCAACATCCCTTTTCCAGGGACAGCAATGCCAAGATTCAGACTAAACAGAAAACTCAACTTCATTTGCTCACTGTGGTTTGCATCATTATGACTGCTTTGGAGCTGGAAAGGAAGCAAAACTGAAAGGTTTTAAGTGATACTGTGAAAAGATAGAGATGTCATGTCAGACCGTGGACCCAACAGCCCAGAGGTGACCACTGTGTTTCCTGACAATGACATGACAAAAAGCAGACTTTGTGAAGACATGAATGACACCTCCTGAGAAGAAGGGCAAGTGAGTCATTCAGACCTGTCCTGAGCAGAATGCCAGGCAACCTTTCATACTAAATTAGCAAAGGGACACTATATGCACTACAACTTTGTTAGCTCCAGGACTGACTGACCATCCCTATCTCCATGATAACTCACAGCCTGCACTAGCATGCTGTTCAGTTTTGGAAGATGTACTCTCTTGGATTCCATGGAAATTTGATCCCAGTTAGCACTGGGAGAATGGTTTACTTCTCATGTCCACACATTCAGAAAAGCCAAAACTCTGAGGAAGGACAGAGTCTGGCCCTACAAGATCTGTTCAGACCTCGGTGCAGGTGACACTCACCTCCAACATCAGCCTTGTATTTGTTGTAGATCTCGCGTACCCTGCGGTAGCGGAAGGCCAGTTTCCTCATCCAGTCCACTCCCTGCACACCAACCGAGGAGCTGTGGTTTGTGTTGCTTCCTGAGCCACTGAACCCATCCGTGGAGAAGTTGTAGTTGCTGTTGCAGGAAAGTAGATGTGTTAGCTAGGCCACAACAGCAGAACTCCTGCAGCGTTTGCAACAGTGCTGACAGCAGCCAAAAAATACCTGGGAGAGGAACTGCACAGGCACCAGGGCACCTGGAGAACAGAGCCCAGCTCCTACAGGAACACACTGATATCCAACTACAGCTGCTGCTGGCTCTGAACTGCTACACTCATACAATTCCCTTCACATTCTCCACTACAAAACTCTCCTTTGCCCTTTGGCTGCTCACTCCTCTGCGATATGGAGCATCCTTTCTACTGGCCTCTTTCTCATCCTGCAATGATAAACTCCAGCACAGTATCCTCTAAACACAACATCTGTGCCTTTCCATCACAGTTGCAGCTCCAGAAGCAGATGAGCTGCTTCACCAGCTTATGACTGCAGGAAACAAGTCCTGCTTCATCACTTTCCCTGTATTTCTTACTCCCTGACAGGCATTTCTCAGATGATCATGGACTCACAGAATGGTTTAGGTTGGACAAGACCTTCAAGATTATCTCATTCTAAACCCCTGCCATAGGCAGGGACACCTTTCACTAGAGCAGGTTACTCAGAGATCCATCCAACCTTGTCATCATGAGATCTGGAGTGCAGGTTCTCCATTCCTCATATGTCATTGAACACAGAGGCAGCATTCAACTGTGGACAATATAATTCACAATCTAATTTCAAAACTCTTAATGCTTTGTAGGTCTTCAAAGAAACAGCCCCCAGTAAACAAACACCGTTTGCCAGGTTTCATTCTCTGCACAAAGCTGACCTCCCTCCCTTAATTCCATCTGGGTGTCAAGTCCCCACAACACCCGATTACATCAGCAATACATTTCCTGCATTTGTCAGTACAACACCTTAGATCTTGGCCATTGTCATCAGATGCCACATCTTCTATGTGTACCTGGTCACACTCCTATTAAAGGAAAAAAACAAAAATAGAGTCACACTGTGGTAATTCAGAAACATACTAAAATTTGCGGATTAAAAAAACTGTGATATAAACCACCTTCACGCTTCCCAACAGCAACAAGCCATTCCACACCACCTCCACAAAACCCACAGAACTTCCACTAGCTCCGTCTGCCAGTATTGGCTTTTACTGCCCAGCTCTTACAGGTCCTTGCCCACACTAGGACGCAGAAAGAGCTGAAAAAAGCATGTTTATATGACATCTTGACCTGTCTGCAAAAAGAGAACTTTGACACTCCCTGAACAGGTTGGACTCAAAGTTCACTTGTCATTTGAAACCCTTCTGTCACTTCAGAAAAGCAAAACAAACCAAACCAAGAATATCCCAAAATTGCATTATCTGGTCAAGCATTGCTATTCCATTTTCTCAACACCAGGTCAGCAGAGTCACAGCAGGAACCCTGAAGGAACAGCAGTGTAGTGGCACTGCCATGACTCTGGTGCTTAATGCAGCTGATTTAACCCACTAACCTACTGATTTAACCCACCAACCAACACCTACTGCAGCACATGTCGTGGCTGAGACTCAGCTAACATGTCAACAATTCCCTTTCCAGTACAAGTGTTTTCCTTAGGGGTTTTTGTTGTTTTTTCCCCTGAGGCAGGGAGGTAACTCATGACCACCTTGTCAAAGTTTACTGCTGCCAGTAGTCACAGCCACAATGGAAATGTCATTTAAGTCTCTGTTTGCATCAACAAAATCATCTTGTTTTCCCATGATGTGCATCAGTGATGCACCTACAGCTAACTGTTCCGTGTTCATATTCAGCTTTCCTAAGCAGGGTGGCAATGGGAGGGCAGCAGGGGCTTGCAGGAAAGAAAAAGGGAGGGTGCTGTGGACCTTCCATGTGTACAGCACACTTGTCTATGGCAGCACGTCCTTCAAAGCTGTTACACAGCCCATGTCACCTCTTGTATTCTGTCCTTGGCTTAGTCACAGCCTCTGAGAACTGACATCCTCAAGGTCATTTCGTCCTCACATCTCTGGTCTCTATTTCAAAAGAGGATCAGTGGAAGCAAAGTACTCACCAGTCCAGAATGCAAGTACAAGACAGAGCAGACATAATTGCTTTTATCTGTGTGGGTTCAAGCAGAAACCCAGCAGAACCTGAGAGAGCTCCTGACACTAGAAGGCTGCAGAATGTGTGTCTTAGGTAAGACTGCATCTCTGATTTGGTTGTGCTTACAACCACTTCAGCTTTGTCAGACTGTCATGTTTCAACAATAACAGGCTCTGAAGTACAAGAGCCCTCACAAACAGTGTCATTCAAACATGGTAACACAGAGTTCTGCCTTTGCCATGAGTACCTCCAAGTCATTGAAAAACAAGTGAGTATCAGCAACTTCAAAAATCATCTCCTCCATGGACAGACCTGAGCCAATCACTAGAGTTGGATCCTGGCAAAACACAAAGAGAAGAAGTAAATCCACTGTGGGTACAGGCAGAAGGGAATTGTCATAAATCTCTCATCGGTTAAACTGCACTGTTTCCACTCTATATCAAACCTGACGTAATTCCAGTTACGATCAATGGTGTGAACTACAATTTCCCTAATATTTAAACAACTCAATTGAAAAAAAAGAAAAATCCACATTCTGGTGGATTGACCCAAATGTCAGTCTGGTTCATTGACTCAAAATGTAACAAAACACTTCGAGGAATTGATGCATTTTCGCAGTCAGCACGAACAAAACATTAAAAAATCTACAATATATTTTGAAGGAGAAAACCCCCTTTCCTTTCCCTATCTGCCAGGATCTCAGTAATTCCCAGTGAGGATACAGTTTGACATTTTAGGACTTGCATTGTCAGAAGGGAAGTGTTGGTGATGTCCATCTCCTAGCTCTGTATAAAGCCAAATTTAACATTCTTTCTCTGCCCCAAACTGCCAACAAGTTAAAAGTATCACCTATATATTTAAAACTAAATGTATTTTTCTGTTCCTTTTCCAAGATTAAGATTTAATTCTGCAAGACAGAAATGTTTGGGGTTTTTCCCATGGAAAAGACAGTATTACCTTGCCATATTTTTGAGCGTAAGACCCTGTGAGAAGTGAATGGAAGATGATGATGGTCTCATCCAAGTCCCAGAGAAACACCCGCTGCAGAGAGAACAAAAGAAGGTCAGAGCTGAGATATTCCAGGCACTGAACTACAGTAAAGGAGCCAGTTTTAGGGTTAATTTTGTGCTTAGCTGCAGTATGCTTTTAACAAGTATGAACACCACTTCTCCTCTTACAGGCTGAACACATTCAACTCTGCAATTTTTTGCAGTGGAGTTTATATACTGCCACAGGAGTACATACTCAGACTAAAGCTCTCTTGGTCAAACTATGTCAAAAGCTTCTCTTGCTTTTGTAGTTACAAAAGCAAAAGCTTAGAGTGCTAATGAACTTTAGAGCCCTGCTGAGGTAGAAGTGATCTGAAGAGCAGCGGGTACATGACCTTGATGTTTGCCAGACAAATCTTTGTTATACACAAAGTGATGGGCTGCTCTGAGGAATGGCAGTGTCAGTACAGAGAGACTTTGATAAACTGGAGAACTGGGCCAACATGTGGGGTGGAATAACCTGGTCCAGGCTGAAGGAGCTGGAGGGCAGAGTGGACACAAGTACGAGCCAGCAGCACTCTCTCCCTATGGATGAGATGACCTACGTGCTGGAGTGTGCCACGTGTGCCAGGCTAAGGTGCTGTCTCACCCTACTTGGCACTGGGAAGGTTACCCCAGATTGCATCCCCAGTTCCAGGGGTCTGTGAGGAAAAAGGAGAGCTGCCAGCAAAAGGCTGTCAAGATGGTCAGCAGCCCAGAGGAGAGGCTGAGGGAGCTGGGAGGGATTAGCTCGGCAAAGAGGAGACTAAGGGAGATCTAACAGCAGACCACAACTATTTGAGAGGGAACTGCAAAGATGATGGACACAAATACTTCTCAGTAGTGGCAGATGGAAAACTGCCATGGAAAAAGAAGGGGAAATTTGTAGGTTGGGAGATTCCACTTGGAGACAGAAAACCTCCTTCCCCTGGTTGGCACAGTACTCTTGGGAAAGATCACTTGGTACAGGATCTCACTGTCTAGGTACAGGATGCCAGCCTTAGAGGTTCTCATGACTCAGGTAGACAAAGCCATGGCTCCAGTGCTGGGGACAGCCCTGCTCTGAGCATGTGGCTAGACTGGAGACACCCAGATGTCTCCTCATTGACACCACTAAGATTCCAAGACCCATTTAAGTGATGCTTGTCAAGCACAAAAGGAGAACTCATTTGAGCTAGTTCTCAGAAAACATGGCTCATGGGAACTTCCCAAATTATCTCTCAGTACAGGAAAGACATGGACCTGTTGATGTGGGTCCAGAGGAGACAACAAAAATGATCAGAGGGACAGAACATCTTTCCTGTGAGGAAAGACTGAGACAGTTCAGCCTCGAGAAGGCTCTGGGGGGAGACCCTATTGTGGCCTTTCAACACTTACAGGGGGTTTATAAGAAAGATCATATCATCATAGAATGGTTTGGGTTGGAAGGGGACTTTGAAGATCATCTCACTCTGAACCCCCTGCCATGGGCAGGGACAGGTATCCCAGGTATCCCAGGTTGCTCCAAGCCCCATCCAGCCTGGCCTTGGACACTTCCAGGGATGGGGCAGCCACAGCTTCTGTGGGCAACCTGTGCCAGGGCCTCCCCACCCTCACAATAAAGAATTTTTTCTTAATATCTAATCTAAACCTACTCTCTTGCAGTTTGAACACGGGGGACAGACCTTTTAGTAGGGCCTTAGTAGTGATAGAACAAGGGGAAATGGTTTTAAATGCAAAGAAAGTAAATTTAGACTAGATGTAAGGAAGACATTTTTTACAATCAAAGTGGTGAGGCCCTGGCACAAGGTTGCCCAGAGAAGTTGTGGCTGCCCCATCCCTGGAAGTGTTCAGGGCCAGGTTGGATGGGGCTTGGAGCAACCTGGGATAGCTGAAGATGTCCCTGCTCATGGCAGGGGGGTTGGACTAGATGACCCTTAAAGACCCTTCCAACCCAAATCATTCTATAATCCCCATTCATTTCCACAGAGACAGAATGAAAAAAAAGAGAGGAAAACTTTTACCACCACACTATTCTGCAATGCGACCTGAAGAAAACAAGATTACTATTTACCTCCAGTTCACTGTCCTGTGAAGAGGAGGTATCTGCTTTCCTCTTCCCTCTGTTCTTCCCAGGGATGTTTTTTCTTGCCTGCTCATCTAACTCTTTACTTGCTGTTGCTCTTGATAATGAAGGACTTGTGGATGCATCTCCTAGAAGAAAGAAATCACACAGCTCTCACCCCCTCATGTCTCAAAACAAACACCAATATAGCACTGGCCACAAACTCCCTTTGCAAAAGGTAAGACGTTACCTTGCAATATGGATGCAGTAGTAGTTGAACCTTACTAGAACATAAAACATGATTTCTTGGTCCCATTGTTTCAAAACAGCTCTGTCTCCTCAGTGCAGTCCCCCAGGACTGAGTGACTGCAAAAGCTACTGCCTGCAGAGCAAAGTCAGAGCAGAGCACCCTCCATCCTAAGGCCTGGAACTCTGCCATCAGTTCACTACCCTGGAACTGCTTTATTTCAACTGTTTCATTTAATAGACAATTAAACATAAAAGAGTAACAGGGATGATGTTAGTCCTGGAGACACAGCCTTGGCCAAGCAGCACGGCCATGGCTGACGGGAATACAGAGGCTGTTCTGTAAGAACATCCTTCCCAGGGAAAGAATACACCACCTCCAGAAAAACTGCTGCTTTGACGTGCAGGGTATTAGGACCATGACAGTCTATGAATCCTTTATTACCAGCTCAGGCAGAAGAGTTAACATCCCAGACACCTGCCTAACTGGGTCCAAAACAGGACCAGACCTGTAGCAGGATGGCAGAGGGCAAGGGGCTTGGAAGAGCTTGAATTCAGTCTGGGGCTTGAAGACAAGACATTGCAGTTCCTAGGAAAATTAATGCAAAATGGTGAACTTGGAGAATTCCTGAGCTAAGAACATGGCACTGAAAACATCAACGACTGGGCCGTTCCTTGCCCACTGCCTTGAAATGAGAGGTCAGTTCCTAAGGTTTGGTTTCCAGCAGCAAATGAGAACTAATTCTCATGGGTAAATCTGCTGTTGTTCACCTCAACTAGAGGGTAACTGTTTCCTGAAAGAGGGCAAGTGCTTGGAACCCCACACTTCTTGATGTACAAGATCACAGCATGGTGTTTGTCGCTCCTGTCGATAGCATCCCATCAGGTAAACGTGAGAGAGGTTTGGAACTTCACTGAGTTCCAGACTATAGATTTGTATGCTTGTCTCACTGGCAGCCACCCATTCCTGCTTGCAGGGTGCATGACTGAACTGGAGGACTTGGCAGAGCTCAGGTGCTCCTGGTGGACTCGGGGAAGATGGAGGAGGCAAAGTGCTGCAAAGGCAATCGCTCAGCACCTCCCGCAGCAGGCTGACACCACCCCCTCTCCAAGCAAGAGCCACCTACAGCCAAACCACACACACCCTCCTCTTCCTCTACTTCAGTTTTTATTGCTGAACATGACACTATATGGTATGGAAAATCTCTTTAGTCAGCTGTCCCAGCTGTGACCCCTTCCAGGTTCTCATGCACCCCAAGCCTGCTTGTTGGGGAGTGTGGAGGGGAGAAAGCCCTGACCATGTAAAAGCACTGTTCAGCAGGAGCCAAAATACTCTGTGTTATCAGCACTGCTTTAGCCAGGAATCCAAAACACAGCACCAGCACAGTTGCTGGGAACAAAGTTACCTCCAGCCCGGTCAGACTCAGGGCACCAACAAAAATGAATGGAATCCGGATTTTTTTCCCCAGCCCTCCAATCTGCAACAGGCAGATTTCAATTTAAAACTGCTCAACAGCACTGGAACAATCTCATAACTCCTTGCACAAGACACTGGAAGAAGCACTAAGTCTTTACTTTCATCCTTGGTTAACTTAGGAAACTATTCTTCAAGAAGAAATTTTAGCCAACACCCCTGAGGCTGGGACAAAACCCAGCATTGGTGAGAATGGCCAAAGGTGTGACTTCTCTAGAACAAGCAGTCAAACCTTCTCAACATACTTCCTACTTCCTTAAAATCAGCTAAAATCTTCTCTACCGGACAAGTGCCCATGACTGACTGCTGTGCAGATGCAGATGTGCTCACAGCAAAGCACAGTAGAACAGCTCTCAGTTCAACCAGGGTTTGCAATGATGAGGCAGAGGAAAGGAAGGGATGTACTGCTGGGCATGTCAGAGACCAGCACAGTGAGAGGGGATGGCTGAACCACAGCTCCTGAAAATGCAGGAGCAGTCCTGGAGGACTCCCACAACTGGGCCTGGCTACTGTGTCAGGTCATCCGAACACGTGGCTGTGGGAGGGAAAGATGCAGCAGGAGCTACTGAGACTGAACTGCCCCGTAGCCCAAGTGAAGGCCCAGTCCCCAGGGAGCTGCTGCTGGCAACTCTTCAAGTCACCCCTAGCACTCCTCTCCCTGGGAAATGCAGAGCACATGGTGGGTATCTCAGAATCTGATACATGGGTTTGGCTGGCCCACCATAACTCTGCACACCAGGGAGACCAGAGACAAGGCAGGCAAGTGTCCTGTCCGGGCCAGCATGAAAAGATGGCGCAAGTACCTCTCGAAGAGGAGTTTTGCCCATGCCTGCCCCCTGCACTGTTGGCACAGGTGCTTTGCAGCCCGTTGCAGCCTCACCCGAGGGGGGTCTCTGCGCCGCCCGCGCAGGCGCCGCCGTCGCCTTCTCAGCTGGGTACGTGGTGGTGGCCAACACCAGGCTGTCCGTGCTGCTGTCTGCTGGTGGCACCACTCCGAAGCCTGAGCTCGGGTAACACGTCTGGTACTGACTCTGGCCAAGGATCGTGTATGTAGGATATTCCTGTTGGAGGAAAGCGTTAGTGGTGGTAGGATACCTCTTTCAGAAAACACTCTAATCAGGATGGCTTTTGTGCTAGAACATCCTGTCAAAGGAAAATCCACAGTCTGACTTTATCCTGTTTCTTTCTGCATATGTAAGACATTTCCCAAAAAGGACTGGGAGCTCTGACTGCCCAATGACCCCCATACAAGCATGTTTTGCAGAGGAGGCCAGTGATCCCAGAGCCACTCCTCTGCCTCCAGTGTCTGCAAAAATGAATTCATAATGAATGATCTGACAGTAGTAGGGGAGTTAAGTGGATGCCAAGGTACCAGTGCACTCTGTGCTCTGGAATGTGTGGTTTTGTCTTGCATTTTACTTCCTGATATCAGATGTACTGACAGTGACAGAAAGAGACTTAGGCCCTGGCTGAGGGCACAACCCCAGCCACGAGAGCTACAGGATAAACAGCCATTACTCATGTCCTGACTTCATCAAGTAATTATTCTGCATGCTGTGATAAAAGGTGTCCATTTATGAAAGTATTTATTCATTTAGGAGGTCACTGAGCACATGGAGCTGTGCTTGAGGATTTTAATTTCTGATACGGATAATAAAAAAAGCAGTGACCCCAAATGTCATGTCACACTGTTCCGGCACATTGTGCTCTCCTGATTGCCTCAAAGAACAAACCTGGGTTTGTGAACCAGATACCTTGGTTTGAAATACTGAAGAAAAATCTTTTTTTCCTCTTACAGTTCCAAGCAAGTTTATGCTAATGAAAGAACTTTAAAAAGCAACAGTATAAGCACAGAAGTGTTTTTGTGCATCCACTGCATTTTCCACACTTCCTGTATTCTCTTTCTGTAAAGTTGGACACTGAAGGGCTTCTTTGTATATCCAAGCACTCAGAATGGCAGTTAACCACTGACAGGGCTGTATTATCACCCACAGAGGTGACGGGCACGGGAAAGTGCTCTGTGCTAGCTTGCAGGGCTGTTTGACTTTATTCTACTCTAGCACCACCAGAATGTACCTCCTACTTTACTGGGTTGGGGGTTTGTGTACAACCTAATTTCCTATTCTTGCTGAGGGAGAACAAAGGCATCCAAAAACCATCCACCCCTAATCCTCCCTGTAGGTTAAGGCCTCAAAATAGTTCTATTGTTTCTTCCAACACTGTCTCTCTCAGAAATCTCAGTTGAAGACTCACCTCACAATCTCCAGATGAGGCAAGAGCTTTGAAAGGATGAAGAGAGTTTGTTGCAAAGGTCAAAGGGAGAAGCATCAGTACCACTGTGCTCCATTTGAAGCAATGCAAATACTTGGTGTTCCCATGTTAATTTTGAGTAATGTGTTAAACAAAGGTGAAAGAGATCCTGCACATAAATTTACCAAGGAAGATTTACCTGTGAGATGCTGGCTACTGCTGACGTGGAAATATTGACAACAGTTGACGATGTAGAGACTGGACTGGCATTTGTAGTCGATGCTGTAAAATTAAGAATTACTGCATTAAATGCTTCTAGAAAAGCACAGGAGACAAGAAGTTGTGAAATAAATACTTACTAGGCAAATGTGCAAGCACTTGTGCTTCTAGCAGCACTCTGCTGCTAATAGCCAAAAAAGAGATGGGGTCTATTTTGACACCAGTTACATTTCAACTGGGCTTACAGAGAAGCTGTTTTACTCTTCAAAAAGTCCTTTCAAATGGTTCAGAAGCCTTTTCCCTCCATGGCTGCTAAGCAACTGGTGTAGTATTAAAAAGGTTTCACATTTTTACTATGTTTTGATAAGACAACAATCATATTCTGATGTTCAATCAGTAGCAGTTAAAAATGAATCAGAATAAATCAATAAAAAGGATGTGACCGTGTTTAATCAGTTCTGATAAAAAAAATTCTCTCAGCATTGAATTTGGCATATTTAGTCTAATTAGATCAAAAAATTTAAGGAAACAGTAGGAGTATTTCAAATAGTAGAAAAAGAGTGTTTCCTACTGGAGAAAGTGAACATCTCTCCCCACATCCCTGTGAGACTAGAATGGCTTTTTGGATGTGACTTTCTGAAATAATCTGTCAACAGCTCATAGGACAAATTCTTACAGACATGTAGTTGTTAGTATGAACTTGAAAATGTTTAATAGCCTTCATGTCACTGCATTCAGTTCACACAAAATACAAAAGAGGCTGCTAGAGCAGCATTTGGAAACAAGTTATTTAGCAGATTTTGGGGGTTTGCAGCCACAGGGTCACTCCATTAAACATTCTGCCACACAGGGTTTTGGGACCCTCAAGGATAACAACAAATAATGAAATCAGCACAAACAAAACCAGGATGTATAAAACCAGGTGCCACCAAGAATTATTGTCTTTTCTAAGCCACCGTCCTCTGCACACAAATAAAACCAAAAATCACTTTTAGATGCTAATGTAAAAACTTGCAGAAGTCCACAGTATCCCCTACTTTACCATCACTCTGAAAAAAAGCCCTCACTTTCTGCAAATACCACCATGCAGAATTCACCCCAAGAACTTGAGCTTCCGAAGGCGTCGGTCCTGCTGCCCCAGGAAAAGAGACCCACCATGAACTCTTAACCAGTGCATGCTGTGTTATGGCAAGCACAGATACCAGCTGGTGGCTCCTGGAAAATGTAATGGATCCAAAATATGCCTCAAAAAAGATGAGAAAACAAAAGAAACATATCTTAAAAGAGGTGCAGAAACACGCAGTATTTACAGGAGGTGAGAAATGTGAAGGGTGGCATCTCTGTGGAAGCAGAAACAAGTAATTAGCCCCTGGGAATCCCCTCATAAATAGGAGCAGCATTGTTCAAAATACAAGGGAGAGAATTTTTGGGGGAGAACATTTAGAAAAAGGCAAAAAGGCTGCATGGAACAGCAATAATAGCAATGAAGACAATCAAGGACCTACAGTAACTACACAGCTACAAGAAGCCCAGCTGTGAGAGCCAAGGGACCCGTCACAGACACTCCTCGTAAGCAACTGCTCGAGAACAGGGGGTAGTTCCCAAACAAAACTCCTTCCAGCTACACCTATGGAAACTATTAAGCCTGTCATGACCTCAAGAGAAGGTCTCCTCCTAGGCCCCTACAAAGTCCAGCTCTCCAGAAAAGACCTTTGCTAACCAAACAAACCTGCTATGCAGCCAGGGCAGAGGAACCCTCTGGAAGATAGATTGTTCCACTACTGCTCTCAAGACTGTTCTGGAGAGCAAACAGAAAGTGATTCTCCTCTGTAGTGCTCTGCAGAGACTGCTTCTCCACTGAGACTTGATTACGGAAGTTAAGAAATCATAGAAAAAAGATTCCAAGGTTTGGCATTCTCTCATATGAACTTTATTGTTTATTTTAACTCTGGTCTCCCTTCAAGGCATCTTGCCTTGAAGATGCCGTGACTCTTCTCTCTTTCTCCCCCGTTTTCAGACCTCATCCTCAGACATTACATCCATACCTCCCCTGCCTTATTCATCCCAACCTGTTTTGCTTCAGTCATTTTAAGAGAGCCAAAACCAGATCCATGCACCGAAATTCCCCTCCCATAGGTCAGTAGCATTGGACAACTGTGTATCACCCTGATGATTTGAGTGGAGAGAAAAGACAGATATTCCAGGGAATACAAATAAAGCAACTCTGTTCATCCTTGCAGCTTCTCCTCTCCACCACCTCCCTTGCACCACCCCCTGTACTGACCTCATCCCTTGGTTGGCTGCTTGTTAATTTGATGAGAATCCAAAAGAGGAAAAGTTTCCTGCGAGTGTGCAACAAGTTCTACCAAAAAGTGACAGCATTTACACAGTTGGGGTGACTTTTGCACACTTCAGAGAGGAGCCTGCAGGGAAACTCCTCACATCACACATTGTCCCAGCAGCACGGATTAAAATTCTTCTCCTACAGAGAAGGATTCCATCTCAGTGGAAGCCTAAGAAAGCTGGAGTTGTTCGGTTTGCAGAAGAGAAGGCTCTGGGGACACTTTCAGGCCTTTCCAGTGCTTCAAGAGAGCTGGAGACTTTGTACAAGGGCCTGGAGTGACAGGACAAGGGGGAATGGTTTCCCACTGCCAGAGGGCAGGGATAGATGGGATACTGGGAAGGAATTCCTTCCTGTGGCTGTGGTGAGGCCCTGGCACAGGTTGCCCAGAGAAGCTGTGGCTGCCCCATCCCTGGAAGTGTCCAAGGCCAGGTTGGACGGGGCTTGGAGCAACCTGGGATAGTGGAAGATTCCCTGCCCATGGCAGGGGGTGGAACTGGATAATCTTTAAGGTCCCTTCCAACCCAAATTATTCTGTGATTTTATAATTCTTCTGCAGAGCGAGGCCTGACGATCCCCAGGGATCCATCTGCTCCCCATGGGACATCACTGGGAAATCTGCCATGGGTCATGTTGTGCAGAACCATTCCTGATCCTTGGCAGCTAAAGCAGGGGCTATAAAACACGATAATTCATTCTGTTGGTGAGAATATGGGAAGGAGGGTCACACTGGAAGGAGGGGAGTATTTCCAGTATTGTTTTCTTCATGGTATGAATGTGAAAAGTAAATTAAGGATAAATGTTACACTGGGCCATTCACTGTCACAATAATGCAAGCTGAGCAAGTACCATGACACAGCACATGGCCTTCTTGTCAGTGAAAGACATGCTAAACCCCACTTAGTGCTAATTTTAAGAATTATTCCCCCTTTCTTGGCACTCATCAGACCACATCTGGAGATGCCATTCAGTTCGTGGCCTCAAGCACAAGAAATATGTTGATAAAATTCAGTGGGTCTGGCAAAAAGACACCAAAGCAGCCAGGGAGATGGAGCATGTGCCCTGTGAGGGGCAGTTCAGCAGAGAGGCACTGTCCAGCTGGGAGAGGAGATGGCTTTGGGGACCTGGCACAGCCTGCTCATACCTGCACAGAGTTTACAGAGTAAGGCTCTTCTTGCAGGTGCACAGTTGGAGAAGGACGGAAACGGTCACAATGTGAAAGAGGGGATGCTCTGACTTGACAAAAGAAAAAAGTTCCACCACAATGACAGTCAGATGCTGGAATTGGCAAAATCTCCATCCTCGGAGGTTTTGGAGACCCAACTAGATAAAGCTGAGCAACCCAGCTCTGAATTCAGTATCAACTACTCTTTGAGCAGGAGCTGAACTAAAGTTCTCCTGAAGTCCCTGAATTATTCTATGACAATATTTCACAAGAAACAAATTAAGAATTCCTGAAATGCTTTTTAAAATTTTCAGAGACATACACAAATTTTCACAATTCATCACCAAAACATAAATGGCAAACATCCAGCCTAAAAATTAAAGTATAAATTTGTTCATATTTGCCATAAGCAACAATATTCCATTATTTGGCTATCTGGCACATTCACTCCTAAAAACTGCTGTGGAAGGTGGTGAAATTCAGCACCTGCCTTCTTAGATGTGCAACTTCCATCAGCTGGAATATTTGTAGGCTAGTTCTATAACAAGAAATTCACTTCCCAGCAGATCTACCAACCTGGGGTGTGTGTGTGATGTGCAAGAGCCACCTACTTTCAGAAGGAATTAAAACCAAATGTTTAAAAATCCAAGTATTTCCTGACATCAAGTTAAAGACCACAAACAAAGAGAAATGCAAGAGCATTCCCAGTAAAGCATGCAAGAACACAACATTTAGTCTCCTCTCCCCTTCCCACTTGCTCTTCACCCTGTTCAGCCCAGCAGCATGGCACCAACGAGCCAGCCTGGTGCACACACGGGTAGGAGACAAACACAAACCCAAACACACACAGGCACAAAGAGAGAAGAGGCAAAGCATGAAGAAGCATGCACAAACCAAGGACAAGCGTGCAAGCCTCTCTAGTTTGCTATCTGGACTCAGTTAGGTGGAGAGAGATGCAGATAAAAACCATGCCAAGTTACCTTCAATGGAATAAGAATAATGTGCTGGGCTGGGCTGGCTTGTGGTTAACCCTGTAGTGCAGGTAAGAACACTGTGCTGACTTGTAGATGGAGTCTGAATTAAACCACTTTCAGGTTTCATACCTGGCCACAGTGCACCTGAATCAGATAAATTGGACCAGTTAAAAATACGCTGGGACCAAAAAGCATGCTGCTACCTCAGAGTAGCTCATCACAAAGCAAGTAACAAATGACAGACGGAGAATGTTTAATTTCGGCAATAGTAAGCACTGGCTGTGAGGCTGTGCACAGATTAGAGCTGCTGACAAAACTGGCTGAAAAAGAGAAAATTAAAAGCACCAATAAGACCAATTTGTAAAGCTTTCAACTAAAAATCTGTTTGTCTCACTAAGATTCACTGCCCTGTGGGAATGAAGGACCTGCCAATCCCTCTGCAGAGGCTGAGCTGCACAGCACTGCAAGTGCCATCAGCTGTTACACAGCCAGGCTGAAGTTGGGACCTATGAAGGTCGAGGTCAGCACTTCCACTAATTCACTGGGCTTTGGGTGGAGTACTTTAAAACAAGCCACAAGTCAGTAATTTTCAAAGACTGACAAAAACAAATATAGAGCTCAAAAGAAAAAAAAAGGCTAAAAAAACCTCCTAAATGTTTCTTCTAGTTTTCCAGTTGCTCTGAAAAGCTTGTGTAACAACCCTTGGCACAGCACAGAGAGAGCCAAGTGACTGTAGTTCTGTGTACAGGGCACACACAGCAGTGTGGTTCAGCTCAGATGCCACATTAGGGTCAAGGCCACTGCACTGACAGGTACCAACAGTGTCTGACTGAGGCAGCTCAACTCAGGCCTTGCTTTTCAAGGCTCTTCAGGCTTTCCTTTGAGTGTTTCCAGATCTACAGCCAAAGACAGTTCTCCCTTGTCCTAGTCAGAAAGCAGAAATAGGTTGAGAGGTTCTGCTTAAAAACAAGCAGGAGTGTGCAAAGCAGAGGGACAAAGGATATTTGGAGCTAGACACAGAGTTCAGGGCCATCAGGAAGACCAGCCTCCCTTTTAAACCCCCCAAAACCAGTACCAGGGCAGCAGAAGCTACCTGCAGCCCTCCACCCGCTCTAGCAGGACAAGCCATGGACTATGAGCTCTAGGTCTGCTCTACCGAGCTGGACAAGAGCAGCAGCTCCAAGAGGTTGCTGCC
Organism: Pipra filicauda; assembly: GCF_003945595.2. Classification (NCBI taxonomy): domain Eukaryota; kingdom Metazoa; phylum Chordata; class Aves; order Passeriformes; family Pipridae; genus Pipra; species Pipra filicauda. The sequence continues at coordinate 440,770 of NW_024104567.1, read as the reverse complement.
ACTTCGTCATAAATAAATTCTGCAATGGCCCTTTGATTTATTTACATACCTGATCTCAACACACACCTATGTCACTCCCCTCTCTACAGCCAGTCCTGCGGTTTGACACTTAAGTTGCATCTTTGTTACCATTTCAAACCTCCAAAACCACAGTAATTAGCAAACAAAAGGGAAAGGCTGATTTAAGAAAGATTGTAGATACATTGCAGAAACTCCAGGACAAAACATATGGGAAACAGATCCTCTAAGGAGAGTGGGAATAGCTGTGTTTGTTTAGTCTGGAAAGGGAGTGCCACCATCTCCAAGTGGGTGAGCAGTTTTTATAGGGGACAGTAACCAGCAGCTCCTTCCAGCACAAGAAAGAGGGACAAGGAGCAGACAGCAACACGATGTGATGGTCACAGGACACACAGAAGTGCCAAATAACCTGACGGTGAAACACAAACCCACTGGGAATGCTGGAGGATAATGCTCACACAAGGATGCTGCTGGCTGGATGCCAGTGCAGGAGCTGACCCGGCTCACATGTTACAGAATCTTTCAGCCCCTGCATTCCGTGACTGTCTCTCTGCCACAGACATGTCCTACTTTCCATACAGCAAGGCACACTCCTGGCCTGGGGGCACATGTCCTTCCCCTCTCATTCTGCAGGACAGCACTGGTAAGCCAGCACTGCCTCAAGGATGACAGAGAAGAAGCCGGGAGAGGGGAACAAGACTCCTCCATGTCCAACGGCAGCACCACACGTCACAGATATCACAGGACACGCCTACACACGTGGGAAGGCCCCACACAGCACACCCCATCACCTGTAGGTTTTTTTTGAGTTAATGTAAACCATCACATCCGTGATGTTTCTAAGACCAACTTACAGATACATTTATGCAGCCTGGATGTCACTACCCTTATTTTAATACTTCTTTAATAAAATCTCTCCAGGCCACAAGTGCACCCCATGCAGAACAATGCACTAAAGCTTCAAGAGAGGTGACAAACTGGCAAGAGCACTGAATGCAGCGTCCTGACTTGGAGGGATTTCAAGACTATGTTTGTGTTTGTCAGCTTGCTTGAATTTCACACTGTTTTGTTCCAGTCAGATAATCCACTGCGCGCCTTCTTTTTGGCACAGAAACAAACACACAGTACACACCAACCTCTAAAAAAGGTCTTCTGGTGCTGCTAAAACATCTGACCAAGTTGTTGGCTCACCTGCTCACTGGAGATATTGTGAGCAGAAACAATTTGCAGAATTCCCTCTGCAGCATGCACGGTCAGTCCTCTGCCCTCCACCTCTCTGACACACCATGCAAGGTCCATCTTCTCAGGATGACTCAGCATGTACCACTCCAGTATGATTTCCATTACTGGAAATAATGACTTTTAATATCTTCCTAACACTTAACTTCACACTAAAAATTCAGGTGTTTAACAACAGGCCTTAAAATCCACACCAAGACATTTCAGTAACTGATCACATTTCAGATGTTTTACAGATGAAAGTTCCTTTGAAGTCAACAGAAAACGCAAATCTCTTGCCAGGTCTTCAGAAGAATTTCTAGTGTTACAGAGTATAACACTGAAGCAGATGAGTATCCCTGTATTCCAGAACCTTTGAATTTAAGAAAACAGTCTTCCCAAATATAGCCGCCACTACTGCCACCAACAAACATCACACACACAACACACAAAAAACCCCCTTACACCCTCACTCCCTCTCTCCAATTTTAGAAGTCTAAAACACCTTTTTTGAACAACTTCACTGGAACACTCCACATATTTACAAATATTTGCCTTTAAAAAACTCAACACTTGACACAGTAAAGCACACGAGAACACAACAAACAGCTTCAGTGCACCATCCACAACAAACTATCAAGAAACACCAAATAAATGAAGTAAAGGAAACCACCAGCCATTGTTCAGATACAGCAAAAAACAGCACAACAAGGTACTGAAACCAAAGTGCAGGCACCCAGGGAAGAGGAGTATGTTCCAGCAACCATCACTAATTACAGTATTAGTAATTTATCTTATGTTTAACAAAACTGAGTCTGGATTTATTATCTTTTCTACAACATCTTTCAAAGATATCATGACAAATCAATTGTTTTGTAATCTATAGAAAAGCTGTCAGCAGCTAATAAAAGCCAGAAATGTAGCTGGTATTATTCAAAGACATCTAATTCTTCAACTAAAGAAAAATTCATCAAAATACATCAAGATACTAAGATTTTAGCACTACAGATAAATCTGCAAGAGGCTCAGTTCATTTGGTTGTGTAGCATGACCACAAGCCCCTGAGACAGACACTTAGAATCACAGAACTGTTAAAGTTGGAAAAGACCTTTAAGATCATGAAGTCCAGCCATTAACCCAACACCACCACCATGTTCACCACTAAACCACATCCTCGAGTGTCATATCCACACATTTTTTGAACACTTCCAGGAGTGGTGACTCCACCACTTCCATGGGCAGCCAGAGTGCTCCCCCAGTTCCCTCCACAGGAAGCTCTCATCAGAGCTGGGTGCTGAGGGACAAAACAGCCTTTACTACCTTCCATTTTTTGAGAGCTGGCAACATTATATAATATTTACATAAGAAACCAAGCAGGGCAACACTGCAAATAAAAAGAGAAGTTAAAATGTTCATTTTTAATAATCAGTTATAAAATTTGATACGTGGGAGGGAATTGTCATGTGGATTTTTTTCCCCAGTGCCCGACACTTTAATACTCTGGCTGTTCATACAGACTAGGGAATGAGAAGCTGGACAGCAGCCTGAGGAAAGGGACCTGGGAGTCCTGGTCGATGACAAATCAGCCCTGAGTCAGCAGTGCCCTGGCAGCCAGGAGGGCCAACCCTGTCCTGGGGGCATCAGGGAGGGGATTGTCCCGCTCTGCTCTGCCCTGGGGCGGCTTCACCTCAACACTGGGGCAGCTTTGGGCACCTTAGTATAAGAAGGAACTAAAGCTATTGGAGAGTGTCCAAAGGAGAGTCATGAGGATGGGGTAGGGTCTGGAAGGGAAGCCTTAGGAGCAGAGCAGGCTGAGGGCAGAGCTCAGCGGGGGCTGCAGCTCCTCTCGAGGGGCAGCTCCAATCTCTGCTCTGGGGGAGCAGGGACAGCATCCAGGGAACGGTTGGAGCTGTGTCAGGGCAGGCTCAGGTTGGATCTCAGGCAAAGGTTCTTCCCCACAGGGTGGTTGGCACTGCCCAGGCTCCCCAGGGCAGTGGGCACAGCCCCAAGGCTGCCAGAGCTCCAAAAGGGTTTGGACAACGCTCTGAGGGACAGGGTGGGATTGTTGGGATGTCTGTGCAGGGCCAGGGGTTGGACTGGATGATCCTTGTGGGTCCCTTCCAGCTCAGGATATTCTGTGATTCAAATGTACAGAGTATAAGGAAAGGCCAGGCAGCTCCTTTCACCAGCTAACCCACCCAGAAGTTACATATTTTTCTGTCTGTGCTACTCATCCTCAGCTCCCTTTATACACCACCGAGAAAGTCAGACATCATTTTCTAGAATAATTCAACACTCCAGAGGTGTGTTTCCCCCTCTATGCACAGGGTGGATGGTTCAAACCCCATCTTGGAGCTTTAGTGACAACAGAACTCTGACCCTTCAAGCATTTGCAAAGACTGGAATGGCTATCAGAGGGCTCACTTATTAGAACAACTTAAGTAAATTATTTGCCTAGTAAACTTGGAGACATTTTAGCATGAAATCTCATTTGGTGAAAGGTGAAATAACAAAAATACCTTAATCTTAGCCAGCAAAAAAAGGAAAGGAAAAACACCTTCAGTAGAAATGCTATAGTATGGGGTGCGATGTCATTTCAGTGACAAGGAAACTGCACAAACACGGCTATACCACAGCTGGAGAAAATTATGATCCCAAACTAAGAACCATCTGGCAAACTTCATGGGGAGACATCCAAATTAACAACCAGGAAAACAATTTTGTAAGATCATATTTTATAAGATGAAGTCCTCTCAAGAGATCAGTGCCCACCCACAATTTAAGTTACATTTGTGCTCTCCTACAAACTCTTCTCTCCAACACCCTTGGTTAAGCCTAACATTGGCTCTTTAATGAGACATTACACAGTAATTGCAGGCACCAAGAAGGCTTTAAAGTCACTTCTTACCAAAAGGAGGTAGTCCATAGGTCTGCGTGGTCTGGGGGTAGATAGTGTAGGGCTGGGACTGCTGTAGTGCTTGGTACTGAGGCTGACCAGGGTAAGGGCTCATTGTCTCCGATACTGGTACAGAAAGGATATGTGCATATGGCCTTAGTGAAAAGAGAGAACAAAGGTCAGAAAGAACTATTTACCTCATGCATCTTTCAGCCTCCAAACCAGAAGATACATTAAAAAATGGCTTCAGAAAGAAGAAACCAGTCAGACTGACATGTGCTCTGTACCATAAGCTCCTTGTGCTTCCCAAGGCAGGCTCTTGAGTTAACAGATGCTGCCAGCTTCCTGCAGTGACACCAGAGAAACTCCCTCCTCTGGGATGCTCATTCCAGGACTGGGAGGGCAGAGTGAGTCGGGAAGGACAAACTCCCCATTCCAACAGGCATAAGCAGTTAGTCCCACTTACCATGTCTTACCTAGAGCTTCTGCAATATAGTAGTATGTGTAAGAACTAGTGGGACACACACAGAGACTACACAAAAGCAAGCAGGGGGGGTTAAGGCCTATCCTGCTCCAATGGGACGAACTAAGAAAATCCCTAAACATGGTGAATGATGAGAAAATCTTATATTTCCCTTACATTTATTTATGTTCAATTTGTTTATTTGTCAAATATTATGGGCATTAATCACCAAGACTATTGTGAAGGAGCTCATTTATCCTTGTGATCATAAAACAACAGTCACTAAAGCCAAATAGTGACTTCTGCCAGCTTCAGTGTCCACAGCAATTAGTATCTGCTGCCAGCAGAATGAAAGTGGGATTTACAGCATTAGAGAAATGCATAAAGATTACTTCAGAAAGAAGTAAGAGTTACAGAATTCAGTAACAATTGCTTGACTTACTTTGCAGAATATATTTGTGAGGTATAATCATTTGATGACCTTGGGATATAATCAGTGCATGTCATAACTGAAAAAAAAATAGTTTGTATAATTACAGAGGTGCTTTCAAAACTCAACAAATAAAGACAAATGTCAGTACTCACGGTACATTTTAACCAAGACACAGGATTTACAAAGGGTTTAGTGCTCTGAATATCTGTTTCAAAGCAAATTCTCCAAACACACTGTTAAACCGGAACAAAAAATGTACTTCTTGCCAGCTCACAGCAGGTAGATCAGTCATTCACACTATTCCTCCCTGTGTAACAGTGCTCTTTCTCTTTATCAGTTGGGACCATCAAGTTTTGCCGTTGTCATGATAAAACTCTGATTTCAGTCCTGCCCAAAACCCTGCATATTTGCCAAAGGGGTTTCATCTGCACCAAGCATAACATTTCTGTGTCCCAGAGCAGAGATCAAATGCTTGTTTTGCCAAGGTCTCTTCTTCCCCTACATACTCTACCCCAGCATGGTTCCAGCAATCTGTCTTTCCTGTAAAAAGGAGTGGCTCAAGCTCCACAACCTTAGTCCCATACATCCAGTGAAGCACAGCTGCGGTGCACAAGGCCCAGAGATTCCTCTAAAGAAATCTGGCAGTTCCACTTAACCAAATGTTTCCATTTTTCTGCTTGAATAAATCCAGTGAAACTGGAAAGACAGAGTGGCTCAGTCTGCAAATCCAAGGAGGAAATGTTTCAAATGTTCTCACTCAGCACAGCCTGTGGCTCTGGTACACCCTGTGTGGGACAGCTCTCAGTTACACATTTCCAGGTCGGGGCGGAGAAAGAGGCTTGAGCTGCTATGGTTTAGCCCAAGAGCCATTAAAAACCCCCTGGATTCACATGAACTGACCCAATTAAATACTCAGCTATCCATCAGACTAGGAAAGCAAGGATGGGCAGGACCCCAGCACAGAATTTGGCTCCATGCAGCCCCTCTGGCACACGCCACCATCGTAGTGCATGATGCTGCTGTGAGCTCCAACTTTTTTTGACTATGTATCTGCATAGTACATGGGTTTATAATTTTTGATCTACAAGCACCATACCCAAACCCTTAGTAAACACAGCTGCACTGCTGTGGAACCAGCTGATTCCTCTCTGGAAGCAGACAAAGCACCCAGGGCTCCAGTCCTGCCCAGGAGGGGATCCAGGCTACAAGAGACCACACCTTCCCTCTTCCTCTGGAGTGACTTGATTAACAGCCTTCAAAAAGGCATATGGTCATGGATAACAGCATACTCTGCCTTGGGACTTGATCCAGATGCCAATGATGTGCTACAACAAGTCAGGCTTTCCATATCTGAACAGTCCTACGTTACTGTTTTTGTAGCACCACGTAGTTTAAAATGTCATCAGTTACACCCACTGAGCAAGACAGTCAGCACAGGCAACCCTAACTTTAACCCCAACCTTAATGTGCTTTCTGCCACCTCAACAACCCTCTCTCGGTGTAATCTGATGACCAGCATCTGAGAAGTACAAACCATCACTCACACGCTCTGAACCTTCTGAATGGTCCATGAATCACCTTCCTCTGCTCCTCAGTGTTTGCCTTTACTCATGGTGCGAAACCCACACAGTACAAGGATAGAACAGGAAACACAAACTGGGAACTTTCAGACCTAAAGGCTTTCATTTAACACTTGTCAGATGTTCCCACATCTCTCCTGCAAAAATGTCTAACTTTATGGGGCTTTTTTACAGAATGTCAATCTGCATCTGAATAGTAATGTAGTAATGATATTTCTAGAATTATTATTTTTAAAAGAGCATATAAAGAACTAAGTAATGGTGTAAAAAAGTAAAAATTATATTGCATGCAATTTCTGGGATTTGTAAATGGCTTATCCAGTTAGGTAACGTATTTTGTAGGCTAAAACTTCTGGTAACTCCTGCAACATGGCAGCACACGGATTAAAATAGCAGAGATGAAATCAATTACAGTGGAAAGTTATACATTCCGTACTTCCAGTCAGGATGAGCTGATTTACATTTAGAAATAAGTATCTGTAGTCAAAGGCCTTCCACACAGGAATCTGACTTTCCTAATAACCTCCAGCCCTCTTTTTCCAGAAGAAAGGATACATTCCACTTCTCACTTACTATACAGTCTTTGTATTTCCTGCCCGTTTCCTCACTGTTTATTTCCTAACGGCTTTCTGCAGACATTCAATACAGTTCATAGTCTATTGCTACAAAAGACCCAAGCAGCTGTGTAGAGATAATGATTTATAAAACATCTTTTACAATAGGCATTATAATTGATCAACTCAACCCTCAAGAAAAATCATGCCTAAGGCAGATAAGACACAGCAGTACCCAGCAGCAAGCTGGGGGACAGTGACACAAAAATATCTGTTAGAAACAGCTATTTGCTTACCATCAGGCATTAACACTTTGTAAACACTACAGAAAACATTCACTTTACAACTGATAGCGAGGGCAGGCTAAGGATTACAAGGAGAACACAAAGCTTGTGCTTGATGAAGCAAGGGACCAGTGGAAGAAAAGAGGAAAACCAGTGGGAGCAGAACTCCGGAGATACTCACTCTCACTGGACATGGGAAGGTTTGAACCAAGGCTTGAAGATTCAGGTTTCTGATCGCTGACCTCTGTGTTGCTCACATGACTGCCAGGACAAACAAAGGCTCAGCATTAGCATTATGAACTGTTAAACTAACATCCTTGGGCATCTCAACCCCCAGATTCATAACACCCTTTTGGACCACGCCAAACTGACTCTTCACGGAATCTAGCCCTGTGCTCTTTGACATTTCACTCGGAGATCCCAAGAGAGAGATCTGCAGCTGGAATTAGACATTAAACTATACAGGGTTTGCATGGCCAGGTTTTGGTAGTGGGGGGAACCGCAGGGGTGGTTTCTGTGAGAAACTGCCAGAAGCTTCCCTAGTGTCCGACGGAGACAAAGCCAGCTGGCTCCAGGACACACCCGCTGCAGAGGGAGCCCACCAGCGACAGTGGGAGCAGCTGTGGGATAAGGTGTGTATTCCAGAAGGGGAAAAAACCTGCCAACTGCAGCTGAAGAGGGGTGTGAGGATATATGAGAGAAATAGCCCTGCAGAGCCTAAGATCCATGGGAAAGGAGGGGAAGAGGTGCTCCAGCTGCCAGAGCAGAGCTCCACCTGCAGCGCACGGGGAAGGAGCAGCCCAGGGGAGGATGGAGCTCCCAGAGCGCTGCTGGCTGGTATCATACACCCCTCGGCTTCTCCAGCCCCCCAGCTGGCAGCAGCCAAGGAACTGCTGCCATGAGTGGTATGTGTGGCCCTGCTGTCACAGGCTCCTGTGCCCACGGGCATTGCCTCTCTGTGTTTGTCCCTGAAGACCAGTGTTGAAGCATCCTTGAACTGGGGGTCACTTCTGTACTTACATATTCGCAGGTTACCGGATTATTTTGGATTTGTCCTGCAATGTTTCAGTTCCATGTCAATGTTGCTTTGTTCATGTATAAAGGAGGAAGTACAGGTAATTTCTGAATGAAACTGCTTTTTCCTTGATGATTGACTTCCTGGCTTTAGTTTTATTATTGGTAGTTCTGCAACACAGCTTTTCATGAGGTTTTGAGGTATCTGTGTGTTGTTCTGACATTCTCAGACCGCAGTTCTCAAGATTAAGGAGACAAGGTAACTGCTTATTGCTGCTAAGAGGGAACTTTGCTTATAGCTCAGGTGTGCATCAAGTACAGTGCTTTCTGCCTCCCTCCATGACCTGAGTCTACTCAACAAAAATAACTGCACAGGTTTTGTGTTGGATGAGCAAATTAAACTCTCAGGGAGAGCCTAAGGGTGTCCGAGATGACCTGCACAGGGAACACAGGGCCATATGAGAAATGAACCCAAATCTTAAAACACCTTCCTTCCTCCCACCACTCCCTGCTTCCTGGGCTCACTGAACTCCTGATTTTCTCTCCCTCCTCCACCCCTACCAGCGCAGGGGCATGGGAGAAACAGGTCCAATAAATTCTTTTAAACTAATCCGTTGGTCAAACTTACAATAATGTATAGTTTTATCAAAATAGAGCCAGAATATTTAAACAGAATATTTAATCAAGTTAGAAATGCAATTTTATCCTTCCCCCCTCTTCTATTTTTAAATACTATACAAGGATGTTTACACTCAAATCTTGAGTTCCTGGCACCTACAGGGAAGCCATGATTGCAGTGACACACGGAAGAAGGGACAGCATCCACCCCAGTGTGTTCAGACCTGCCCTTGGGCCCTTTGTAGTCAACACAGGGGAAAAAACCCTTGTAGGATGTGATTCCTCCAACCTCAGATTGGTCAGAAAGGAAGCTTGTATGAGAAGCTCAAATTTCTAACTTTTGGAATATACCACGTCCACTCCTGCGGAAATGGTGGTGTTTCTTCCTCACTCCTATTGGGATGGCAGAGACTCCAAAAAGAAATCTTTCTTCACTGTATTTACTGTACTCAGAGGAACAGAATAAATCCTAATATAGCTATTCTCATTATAAGTAATAATAATAATGCATTCCTAAATACAATAACCTGCAAAAAGCATCTACTGAGGCTAAAAGAACACAACAGCTTTAAACAGGAGAGGCTACCAATTCGAGAGGGTTTCATTTCTCAAAGCAGTTATGCACATAGTTTTATTGGGAATCATAGCAAAGATATTACTAAAATACAAGTGAGTCTCACCAAAATAAATGCATGCTATGTGCAGTACATGTCAGTCTCATCACATTCTGTGAAAATCATCAGTCTTGATGATGCCATTAAGACTCTTTATAGCCACTATTATAAAAGCTTAATATCAAAGGGACAGTTAATTACTGTTTTACTTGGAACTTAATCTCAAAATTATGTGAAACACAAAAGTGACTATATTTGCCCAAGCTCTGTGAAAAATAAAACAACAGGCAAGCTTCTAAAATGGAAGCTTTATAATGATAAAAGAACATTAAGAACTCTTCCACACTAAAATCAAATTCAAAATCCCATACCTCAGGCTCTGTTCTCTGGATTCCTGCATCTTGGCTTTTTTCACCTGCAAAGAATAAAAACGTTTAGAGCCACGACCACCGGGAGCTGCCCTTGAGGGAAGCTGCACACCCAGCCCTCCATCAGCACACCCTGGGCTGAAGCTGCACACCCAGCCCTCCATCAGCACACCCTGGGCTGAAGCTGCACACCCAGCCCTCCATCAGCACACCCTGGGCTGAAGCTGCACACACAGCCCTCCATCAGCACACCCTGGACTGGAACTTCTCGGGATGAGAGGCCATTGTGCCTTGTTCCCCCATGATGGGAGACCTTCCCCCTCTGTCAAACCATGCCCTTGGTGTTATACAGAGAGTAGTATTTTAAATTGTTCTATGGCAGGAGATCAGAACTAGATGATGTTTAAGGTCCCTTTCAACCCAAACCACTCTATGATTCTATGATATGAGTTTTCCTTTAAGTCAATTGTTAAAGCCGTTTAAAAAATCAATAAATATCTGGACAAGTTTTCATCCTCTCTTCAGATGGTCTTGGTACAAGTGGTAGTCAGTGTGAGTGTGCAAACAGCAATTTTGGATTTCAGTTTATCATGTCCCTGCCTCAGCTGGTCAGCCTTGGCTTGTCCCCATTTCAGCAGGTTTTGAAAAGAAATTGTCCCTAATGTCTTTATGCTCTGCAATAACATTTACAAAATCTTGACCCTTCAGTGAGGTGCAAACCCAATGCCTACCAATCACCAATCAATACAACTTATGCTACAAAGTGAAGTGAGAGGGAACAGTTTTAAACAGTCTTTCAAGGCCTTGGAAAGCACGTTCTCTGTTTTGTGCCACATCTTTTAACACATATTTAATGCAGGAACAGCGTGATTTAGTAACCAGAACGTAAGGTTGATGTCTGGGGCCCAAGGAGGGAGTGCTGTCATGGTGTGCTTCACTGCCAGCTGGGCCCTGCAAGATCCCATTCCAACTCCAATCCCCACCTATCCATCCTTCTCCTGCATGAGCCTTAAAAAAGGCTGTGGAAACCTCTTCAAATGCCTTCTTTCAACACACACTCCCCTCTGAAAACCTTTGGGAAAATGCTGAAGGTTTTTTGTTCCCTTTCCAGAGACAAGATCACAGTTTGAAGACTCTTCATAGAATCACAGGATCGTTTGGGTTGGAAGGGACCTTCAAGACCATCCAGCCATGGGCAGGGACACCTTCCACTGTCCCAGTTTGCTCCAAGCCCCGTCCAACCTGGCCTTGGACACTTCCAGGGATGGGGCAGCCACAGCTTCCCTGGGCAACCTGTGCCAGGGCCTCATCACTCTCTGAGTAAAGAATTTCTTCTTAATATCTAATCTAAGCCAAACTTTCAGTTTGAAGCCATTCCCCCTGACCCTGTTCCTACATGCCCTTGCAAACAATTCCTTACCAGATATCTTGTAGGCCCCCTTCAAGTCCTGAAAGGATGTAAAAGTGAATTCACTCTTTTTAAAAATAAGGGAGAAAAGAAAGATAAAAACAAAAACAAAAAAAAAAGGAAATTAAACCAAGAAAATTATGGGGTCTACCTCAGGGATTCCTGTTTCAGTTTTAGCAACCGCAGATATTCTCTCTAAGCTGTTCTGCTGCACTACAACAAGCGACATGTCTCCTAAGGTACATCTTTGCTCCTACATCCATCTTTCTATTTTCCACCAGTTTGCAGCTTACATTGATTTTTATTAAAAAAAAAAAAAAGAAGAAAAGAAAAAAAAGAAACGAAAAAAAGTGCCAAGTGACATATTCTAGCTGATCCCAGCTCCCAAAACACAAATTTCTATCACTGAAAATCCAAATAATTCTTTGTGCTGGCAAGCTCTGTTCCTGCCTCAGCTCTCCCAGCGCTGGAGTTCAGCTGTACTTACTGAGCCATAATCAAAGTTTTCCTCCTGTTGTCAAGAGAACAGGTGCTCTACAGCTGACTCCAGCTCCGACTGACATCACAAATAATGACCAGGCCCAAGCAGAGCTGGGGACACTCCTCACTCCCAGCTCACCCCCTCCTCACTCCCACTCCTCACTCTGTTTTCTAGCCTTGTGGCATGCACAGAAACTGTTTCCATTCTAATTCTGACTTGAAGAGGAAAGAAACACTCAAAAACCAGGGACCAAACACAAGCCTGTGCAACATGCCAGGCAGTAGTACAGGGCTAAATGATCAAACACTGAGTTAGAAAAAACACATTTTGGGACCAATTATTACCATCAGTCCCCACCAACACAAGCAAAGGACCCGATTTGTTTAATTAATTTTTTTTAAAGTAAAATACATTAAACTCGAAGTCTGATGACTTCTCTACAGGCTCCTTTATGGCTTCAGTTATGAACAGTTTAACATAAACATTATTTTCTGAAGTAACTTACTGATCTTATTCTTGCAATTAAGAAAAACAAAATCATTTGTGAAAGAAAACAAGTGTGCACAATATCAGCGCTGAGCTACTCAGCTGACAGGATTTTGCAAACCTGACTTCAGTTTCCTTTTTTTTTTTTTTTACATCAGAAAAATTCACTTGTTTCAGGAATGGCCTCATTATTAAAAAAAAACCAAAACAAAACAACAAAAAACATCTTCATTTCCTCCTGCGAGAACGTGCCACTATACCCAAAATACTACCTCACTTACTCTCTGTGATCAATCTAGTCTGATATTCTGTTGCAGAATGATTGACTGGCATCGGGTACTTAAAAGAAATTCCTGAGAAAATATTCTGTGCTGAAAATCACAGCACAATCTGCCTAGAGGATGCTTCCAAGTATTGAAAATTAGCTGTACCCTATGTCTCATGCCCTGAAGAATAAAGACAGCTTTCATCACATGAGGATGTAATTAAAGGTATTTCCTTTTTTTAATACCGACAATTCAGTCTTAAATCTTACCAATAGCTGGAGTTCAAACTATATGATTTTGCTGCTCGTTACACATTTTGTGCATATTACTCAGGCCCATCATCTGCAGGTTGTGGCGGGCAAGTTCTGAACAATTGTAAATTTACATTTCCACTTGACTTTCCTAAGCTCCTAAGTCACAAAATTGTACAAATGACATTATAATGTATTTTTTAACTAATTTAACTGAACAACATAAAATTCTCACATTAAAAAAGCATCAAAATCTTTCCAATGAGAACACCCCCAAAGTGCCCTCAGTACATTATTCTGGTTTTGTGTGCAGTTGACAAGGTCTGCAAAATTTCAATAAGCTTCACTCTCAAAGTTAACTTGGCAATTTCTCACTGAGTTTCCATCAGGTTTAACTGGGAAACAGAGCATTAATACAAACATTTCTACTTAATTCCTATGCTATTATATTTTAGATATACTAATTTAATTCATCTCATGCTGTATTGATAATTATTCTACCCAACACTTCTGTGCTGTGATAATACCAGTTATTGATAATGCAAACAGTACTGCAAATACTTCACAAATGTGTAGCAATTTTAACCTTCCAACATGCTTCCCTACTCCAACACACTGTTAAATTAAGCTTTAAAAAAATGCTTTCTACCGGTGGAAACAACAGACCACAGGATCTTTTCAAGATCTCAGGCACAACAAGAATTAAAAACTATATACCCTGTAATAACCAGCATGCTGATTCTGTCCCCAAAATAGCAAATTTTATTTTCTCTATAACAGGTTTGAAATAGTCTGGTTTTCTAAGCATAACAAGTAATTATTTTGCATAGAAACATTATAGAGTTCAATCATACATAACTATTGCTTTATTACTATTGCCTGTGCAGTTATATTAAATAAATGTACAGCACATTTTACTAACAGCAAAATGCTCTTTCTCCTCTGGATAAATATACTAAGAATAAGCCTTCTTTTCCAATATTGATTAAAATAACTGTATACTGAATTTGTGAGATCACCAATTTGTCTTATATTTTCATTTTCAGCCTTTTTTAAATGTACTTACTGGTTGTTCAGGTAAGTCTTGTGGCTCTTCCATGGGTATTACTATTTTAATGCTTAAATGATTCAAATCGTGTGTTCCTCAGCAGTCTTCAAGGCCTGTCAAGAAAAGGTGTTCATAGCTTTATGTACTTTTGGGGGGCTTATCATGTAGGCTATCAGAATATTAATTGTTATATACTCCTCCCACAAAACTCATGTTGCCATCTCCCAAACAAAAGACAAAATTCATATATGGAAAGATTTCATAAACAAGGGATTTAGCTTTAAGCTTCGAAGATACAGATTTTTCATGCACATGGCACATTTCTACATCATTTACTTGGGCCACACTGACTGCAGAAGCTAACATACCAATCAGACACGTGCACCATGATTTTACAGACACTGTAAATGATCGAGTCTGCTCTACTAGGTCAGTAAACAGCATGATTCAATCTAACCTGTTTTAATTTAGAACATTTATATAACAATCAAAAAAAAAATCAGGACAAGACTGTACACCTAAATGCATTTACATATGGTGCTGTTCCTTGCCAAATTCACAAAGCCAGTTCATTTTTTCAATTGCACCTTTCAAAAAGAGAAGTTTGATGACATTTTATAAAATAATTTTTATTTTGGAAACATTTAGCAGAGAGATCTTACACACTACACCAAAGAGCTGCTACTGCTCAGGAGTTTAAAATCATGAAAAGGAAATTTCGCAGATTATTTTCACAACCTGATTAAACCTGATTAATTTCTGCAATTTGTTGGGCAAAAGATAAAGGCCCATGTCCTCCTGGTTTCCCCCTCTGCCCACCTAATGTGCATGAGCCGTGTGGCACGTGTGTCTGTTTTTTCCCCTTCTCATTTTGACACCACTTTATTAAAACCAACCCCAACCTCTTCAGAGCAGCCTCCCCTGAGCTGCACCAACAGCAAGAGGTGTCTCCTGTGCCACCCCAGCAGTGCCTGCTCTGCCACACACGTGGCACGTTCCTGTACACACAGCACATCCTCAGGGGAGAACAGAAATCAGAAGAAATGCTGCAAAACACGAGGTGGGTTGGAAGAAATGAAATCCAGTGCCTTTCGGTCATAGGTACCTATTCCTGCCTCCACAGCCCCAAAACTCCGACTGTAAATCTCAGGGGAAATGTGAAAGGCCCGTTTACTCGCCGCTCCCTCCACTAGGACTTTCTGTTTTCCCGTCCTGTCAGGAGCATCCAGGCACCTTCAAATCATGGAATTGTTCCCACATAAAGTGACTGAACTAGTTTACAGAAACAACTTTCCAGCGTCCTGAAAACCACAGCTCTGTTCCCCCCCGGCCCCTGCCAGACCTACTTAACCTGGCGGCACGTGCAGCCCGCCCGCGGCACAGTCCCACGTGCCAGCCACAGGGATGCTCTGCAGCCCGGAATAATTTCAGATTAACCACGAAAACACAAAGGGTTTCTCCCTTATTTGAGGACAGGTCTTAAGTGGCAGGGTGTATCATATATGCCAGGGTAAAATTTCATCGAGGGTTTGAGGATTTTGTAAGGCTGCCGCCCCTAATCAAAGCTACTTACTCTTATTGCCTGAACTGTAAGGCAACCAAATTCAAAATTAGTCTGTTCCGTAACTTAGGTTCTTTGGAAATGACCCTATTCACGACACACAAGAAAGTCCACAATACAAAGGACTACTGCTACCTTTACCGTTTTTTCTTCATCTGTTTCAATCAGCCTTATTTTAAATCTAAATCTTATTTCCTTTTTACTGTTTTGGTAGGAATAAAAGAGAATAAGAGGAAAGTCAGGACTGAAGAGAAATTGCAGCACTCACAGATTATAAATAGGAGCACAGAATACAATGGCCAAGAGCAAGAAGAGTTGAAATTGAAACCAAGAGGTCCTGACCTGTCCCTCACTTTCATTATTTGATGCTGTTTTGTTGTGTAATTTCTTAGAAAAATCCCAGATGAAACTCTTCAGTATGGAAAAGTATTTCACATCCCACTGATCCATACAGCAGCAACTTCCCATTCCATGCTTTGCTTAAAAGCTGCGAGTAGTTCTTTAATTTTGACTTTGAGAAGGATTTAAATAATTACAAGACAAAAAGATTCCCGGAGTCCCACTGGAATATGTTACACTTGTGAACAAAACTCCCTTCTCAAACAAGTGGGAAGCACCTGGAAGCAGATGACTGAACCAAAGCAGATGAACAGCAAGTGCCTGCCTCAATGGCAAGTGAGAACTTGGCCTCTAGTGGCTTCACACCATCTCCCAGGGACACTTAGTACTCCAGGTGTGCCCGAGGCTGTCCTGATCCAGAGCGAGCAGCAGCGTGTGTGTCTCAGGGACAGGGAGGCACTGAGCCCCACACCTGAGAGTGAGGGGTGAGGGCAGCCCCCTCTCACACCACAGCACAAACTGCTGCTGAAGGGAGAGCTCCTGCCCCTCCCCACCTCCAGCAGCCCACTCCTGCCTGCCTCACACTCCCTCCTTCGTGGCCACCAAAGGCTTGTGTGGCTCAACAGCAGCCTGGATCTGGAATCTAACCCTCTGCTAAGGGAAAAGAAAGAAAAAGGAAAGAAAAAAAAACCAGAGGGACCCAAGCACAACCTTTTTATGAAGCTGGTTTCAGAGCAATCGGCTCTGGCCTTGCACAGTCCTGTGCCGGGGGAGCCAGCAGGATGGGCTCAGGCAGAGCACGAAAGCAGAGCAGCAGGACGTCCCTTTTCAGCTACAGCCATAGGAACTGAAACCCTAATTTTACCATCTACTTGATGTTTCACTTTGATGAAGCAGAGACATCAGTCACGGTGACACATGTACGGCAACGCAGCCTTTTCATCTGCATCACCCACCCAGTCATGAGGTTCTCCTGCAGAACAGCCACAGGGCTTCCTGTGGCCAGGCACAAGCATGGAAAGTCCTTGGACCATGGGCACAGGCAGAACCTCTCCCTGACATCATCTCTGTGCACGGAGCCCCTCTGCATGCCCCTGTCCTCCCGCACAGAGGCTGAGTGAAGCTGCTGACAGCTCCAGCGCCGAGGCCACGGGGACGAGGATCCGGGGAGCAGCTGCTCCTGCCTCACTCATGTCCCCAACAGCCCCCTCCAACACAGCTAATCCCCCACTGCCCATCAGCCAGCCCCAGCCCTTGGGCAGGCATGTGCCCCAGGGCCCCCAAGCCCCTCCGGGTGCCTCCTCATCCAGCAGCAGAGGGTCTGCATTGCCCAGGGCTTGCGTTTCCCAGAAAACAAACCCAGCACCTTGCACCTGCTCAGCCTGAGTTGCCACAGAGGAACAGACTGAGACAGCAGCTCACCAGCAACAAAGATGATTTTTAAAAACTGAAAATAAACAACTCTGGTTTTTTGGGGGGTAGCATGTCAAATCTTGAAATTAGATTTTTAACTTGCATAAAACTCAAAGTAACTGCACTTCAGGTAAGCTTATCACACAGTTTATCACAGAACATTTTTAAACCCTAAGTGACCAAAACAGCAGAGGTATCAAAGCAGATCTTTGATAAGTTCAGTTCTGCAGAGTCCAAACTGCTGCAGTCACACCCATGGGGGTGCCAGTGGCGGCCGCGGGTGCTGCTCCCCGAGGGGACTGTGCCTGCTCAGCTCCACGGAGAAGGAAGCAGTGATGGACAGCTCTGGGGGCAGCTGGGGTTTGGTCATGTTTCCCATCTACATATCTATTCTTATTTCTGTGTGAAGAAGGTCTCAAAAGCAGACTCAGATGGTGAGAATGCTTCTGCGGGCCACTGGACTTGTGAATGAGAAAATGAGTACAAAATGGAACCAAGTGTGCAAGAAGCCATCAAATGAGCTGCAGCAATGAAAGAAACATTCAGAAAAATGAGTCCAGTGTTCTGCTTCTGGAAACCAGCAAAGTACCACACTTTTTCCCCTTATAGTCTGATTTTTGTTAATTACCTGAAGAAAACTATTCTGTAATATGTGAATTAAACACTACTTTTTATTTCATCTAGAATTGTTTTGAATAACCATCCTGTTTAATTCCAACTTGCATAGAACACCAACAATGCAAAACATCAAGGATCGGTGTTTTGTGTGACATTACATTTTGCTTGACCAATTTATGGAGCCACACCATCTAAACTTCAAACCAGAAGGCATCAGAGCAGAGGAATGGGCTGCAGAACTGCTCCCCGCAGCTGCCTGCCTTCTGCTATGCACATCTCGATGCTTAATTTACCTGGCAGGTGATGTACAGTTTCTTGCACTAAATCCTGTCTTAAAAATCCTAAAATACAAAGTCCAGCTTGGTCAGGCTCTCTTAAGTTAGATACTCTGGATAGAATTTCTGAAAGCTGCCCACTATGAGCACCAGGCTAGACTGTTATTTACTTTCATTTTGTGCTTTTCAAGCCATCTGCCTTGGTTTCGAATATAAAATTTCTGCCGAGAAACAGTTCTCCCACACTGCAAATAATTAAAGTTGGGATACTGTGATAAAACCAACAAGCAGTAATTATACTGATTAGAAAAAAAGCTGATTGACTATGGTCTTATATTACTTTAAAACAGTCACTATTTCCCTACAAACAAAGCTTTGGTTGGGGTAATGAAATCATATCTATTAAACAGAAAGTTGAAATAAAACCATAGAATCATAGAACCATTTATGTTGGAAAAGACCTCCAAGATCATTGGGTTCAACCACCACCCAGCAATGCCAAGGCCACCACTAACCCATGTCCCCAAGTGCCACACCCACCTGTCTTTTAAATCCCTCTAGGAATGGGAACTCTGCCCTGAGTAGCCTGTGCCAGGGCTTGACAACCCTTTCAGGGAAGAAATTTTCCTAATATCCAGTCTAAACCTTCCCTAGCACAGCTTGAGGCCATTTCCTCTTGTCCCGTCCCTTGTTCCCTGGGAGCAGAACCTGATCCCCCCCCCCCAACTCCCCCCTCCTGTCAGGGAGTTGCAGAGCCAGAAGGTCCCCCCCGAGCCTCCTTTTCTCCAGGCTGAGCCCCCCCAGCTCCCTCAGCTTCTAGGTGTCATCTGCCAACCTGCTTAGAGTGCACTCGATCCCCTTGACCAGATGATCAATAAAGATATTAAGCAGGACTGGCCCCAACATCGAGCCCTGGGGAACTCAGTACCGTGGAGATACATGGATGTATCTCCATTCCCCACCACGCTCTGGGCCCAGCTGTCCAGCCAGTTTTAAACCCAGCAAAGAGTGCACCTGTCCATCCCCTGAGCAGCCAGTTTCTCCAGGAGAATGCTGTGGGAAATGGTGTCAAAGACTTTACTAAGGTAGACAATCCACAGCCTTTCCCTATGCGAGTCACCTTGTGGAAGGAGATCAGGTTGGTCAGGCACAACCTGCTTTTCCAAAACCTGTCCTGGCTGGGCCTGATCCCCTGGTTGTCCTGGTGCCATGTGATGGCACTTCAGGTGATCTGTTCTACAACCTTCCACAGCACTGAGGTCAGGTCGTAGTTCCCCAGATCCTTCTTCTGACCCTTCTTGTAGATGGGCATCATATTTGCAAGCATCCAGTCAAGTGGGACCTTCCTGGTTAGCCAGGGAGGCTGGGAAATTATGGAAGTGAATACCTTCTGCCAGCTCCATCAGTGCCCTTGGCTGGATCCCATCCGGCCCCAGAGACTTGTCTAAGTGGTGTAGCATAGAAACATTCTTATTATCTTTTACAGCACTAGTAAAGTAAAACTACCATAATGTTTTGCAGTTATTTCAACTCCTTAGTTATTCAAGGGGCAGCACCTCACAATGAATAGCAATTAATATATATATATTAGGCAGCAGAACAGTCTAGGCTTCCCATATTTTCCAGTGGAGCATTTCATTAATGTCCCATGCATTATACACACACAGGATCGGAGCATGGAGCCAAAGCAATCCAAGACATATCCCAACTGGAGCAGGGCTTTTCCTTGCAATATGTTTTCACTCTGTGCCACTCACCACGTGACAAACAGCATCTGTCAGAGAAGAGCAGAACTTGGCACATTACCATGCACTGCAGAGCTTCCAAGTGCTTTTCATTCTGAAGGCTCATGATTTAAGTTTTAATCTTCAGGCAAAATTCACTCAGTCATCTCCTCTGTTGGCAGTGGCTGTGCCCCTCCACATCAGGGTGTGAGCAGGCACATGGTTGTATTTTATCCTTGCCCATATCTCAGCATTCCTCTATCCAACTGTGATAGTATTTCACCTGCCAAGCTGCTGAAATATTTCCAGCTTGTTATTCACAAGCAGACTAGTTTTCTGACTATACCAAGGCAGCATACTCAGCCTGGTGCCTGCTCCCACAGGATCTCTCCTGAGGATTTGGCAAAAACAGTCATTCTCTAAAGTTTTGAAGAATCTCTCATTTTGCTTTGAAACAGGCAAAACAAAGATCATGGAAATTCTTCATGAGTTGTAACATCGCACTGATGCAAAGGAAATGAACAAGTATATCAGTGTGTAAAATGTTCAATCTGGTCAGTCTGACTAGAAAATCAAAAACCACTAAAGGTACTTTAAGGAAAAGGGACTCAGCAGACCGTGATAACGCAAGCCTGGTGATGTGCAGAGAGGCAGGAGCGAGCAGGAGGGGCCCAGGGAACTTTCCTCCCACCATGGAAGGAAATACCTCCACCAAGTCACTTCTCTCACAAGCAGAGCTGGCAGTAGCAGGACACACCCCCTCCTTCCCATTGTGCACAGGAGTTAATTTATAACTGTGACACACAGGTTGCACAGCCCGTGTCTGACCATCACCCCACAGCTGCCAAATGAATGGGGATAAGTGCCTTACTCCAGTGTTTGAAATCAATTGAGGTAAGAGGGAAAAGGAACTGGGATTTCTCTACCTTCACTTGTGGTGTCCCCCACAAGTCCTACTTTCTAAGATCATCAACAACCAACTCCTCAAACAGTCTTGCTCTCCAAAATAATTCTTGAAAATTCTCTCTAAAATTCTTTCCTCAAGGCACCGTACCTCAAGCTTTCTTTCATTAAATCCACTCCCTTTCTATGCAGTTTTCTCCTAGCTTCCTTCTTCAGCAGCAGAGCTGAAAAAGGACTTGAGTTAATGAATGAAAGCTGGGCTACGCACGAGCCTGCTGATTCCCTGTCTTGAACAAAGCCAGCAGAGCTCATGGCAGGGACTGATTCTTTGCTATTTGCTTTTTGCCCCCTCCACACACACCCACACACACCCACGTAGCACACACACGGGTATCTGCAAAATCCTGTGACAACCAGGAGAATAAACCTTTGCTGTGAGTGCTGCTGCATGGTTCCCTGCTCTCTCTTCATGCTTTCTCTCTTCCCTTCTTTATCAACCGGGATGTTGCACAATCAAACACTGTAGAAGTTACAAGGAAGGTATTTTTTATGCCCTGTTTCAGAAGGTATGAGTGGCCATGACAAGCCCCTAAATGCTGTCCTGTAGGACTGAAGAATCATGGTCTGATCAAAATTTTGTAACCTTAAAATGGGAAAAAATTGTGAGAAATAAATAAGAAAGAAATAAATACATGAGAAAATAACTGAAATTAAATGTGGAAATACAAATCTAGTTTTACCCTAAGCAATGCCTGTTCCATAGGCATTTCCCCATGATTTTTAGATCCTTGAAGGGCTATTAGAGCATTAGAGCCGTCTGCAGCTCACTCTGCTTGACACACGCACTTTGTTTTCCCAGTTCTTATGCAATGCTTTTTCAATTTAATTTTGAAACACAGTAGGGAAATTTTTAATGGGGAAAAAGAACTGTTTTCACAAAAGGAAGATTTGGAAACAACTTCATCATCAAGAAAAACAACTCCCACCAAGCCCAGAAATCATGCGGCAATTCCTGCTAGGCAGAGCCATCGTGCATCACTCACAGGATACAAGAACATGGAACTGTTACCCTTCTGTGACAAAACCAAAGCACAGTGATTTACAGAAACATTAGACGGGTCAAGGAGTTGATCCCCTCCTCTGTTTCTGCAGTGACACCCGATGGATTTTTTTCTGAAGACCACACAGGGTGCAGTACTCAGAATCTCGTGGCTCATATACATTGTTGTGTTTCAGGTAATTGATAAATGGGTGGCAAATTTCTAGAGCTTCAGCTCTGGACAGAAAAAAAAAATGTTGCTTTGACTTCCACGGTTTTTAAAGCAAACTTCCCAACAGCAACACACTCGGCCTTTAATTCCTAAAAGCTACTTCAGACACATTCTAGTAGATTAGGACATTTCCTGAAAAAAAGACTGAACATTATAAACTTCTCTGAGTAAGACAGCAAATTTGCATCACAATAACCACAAAAAGGAATTAATGACATTATGCAGCTCTAAACTTTATTTTCAATAAAAGATTTCACTCGTACATATCAAAAAGTCATGTGGCTAACACCAGAGGCTACCATGAAATGCACCTACAGTTCTGTTAGAGAAACTGTTCCAGTACACAATCTTCACCAAGATTTTATTAAAAAGGTTGTGACTACAGTTAATTTAGGGGGTTTTGTTATTTTGTATTAGAGGCAGACATGGTGTTTATCAGAGTGCAATCAGTTCTGAGAACATCTGTAGTCATTTGTGTCTTAGCAACACCAGTTGCTAGAGTAACCTGCTCCAAAAAAAATTTAAGAATAAAGTATTGGATATTTGAGATTTTTTACTGGGAAAAAAACCAGTTTAAATGATGGTGTTCAACGCTCAGCTGCTCAGTAGGAGCCATTGCTTATAATTAAGTGGATTTATTATACCATTTGCTTCACACAGCATCAGTCCTGCTGGCAGAGGCAGAGGGGAGCCCAGAAACATCTGTCTGGAGCAGACACAGGGTCCATCTCACCCAGCCCATGCTGCCCCTGAGAGCAGCACCGGCAGATGTCACCAGCAGGACATCTGTCAGCCTGGCCACCTCCACCAGCTTTTCAAGGGCTTTTTCAGTCCTGGTACAGCAGAACTGGGTGAACAGCTTGGCTTTGGGCAGGCACATTCCCTGCCTTCAGGATTTTGTGAACCTTGATCACGTTCTCTCCAAATCAGGGTCCCAGCCTTCAGCTTCTCTTGGTAAGGATCTGCTTCATTCCCTATGGTCACTGTTCTAGCTCCCTCTTGAGACAAAGCAACCACAGCTCCACATCATAGACGAGATGTGGCTGCAACCACAGCTTTAGTACAGTGAAGTAAAATGATGTCTTAGTCTGTTGTCTCCAATACCCTTCCTAACACCACCAACACCACAGGCGTTTTGTTTGGCTGCCGCTTACACTGAGCAATCACTGCAGTGACCCATCATACCCTCATGTTCTCCTGGAGTCACAACTGCCCATTCTGAGTTCAGTCTCTGTAGGAAGGGTTTAGATTGCTTTTCCCTACATGAATTACCCTTAATTTAGGTAAAGCAATCTAAACTGTATTTATGTTCATTACCTTAATTTCTTGTAAATTCATCTACATTGAAGCTCTTCTGTCACTTCTTGATCACTCAGTCTGGTGGTCTCCTTTTGCCTTTGGTGTGGCTTTTTACAACTCAAAACTTCAGTAACATGAGTAAACTTCAGAGATTTCATTGGCCATTCATTCCCCCAGATCACTGGTGAACATGTTGGACAAACCTAGTCTAAGTGCCAACATCAAGAGTACTGTCTCTTCCCCAGCCTTTGCAGTGACCACTGAGCCCTGTCCTCTGCTCCCTGGACTTGCTCATGGAGTTAGAGGGCTTTTAACTAGGTTTGTCAGGGAAGATCCAACAAGTAGGGGACAGCACAGCTAAGACAAGGTGACAAAATGCTCAGACAAACCAGCTCTGCTACAGGATGATGGACAGAATAAGGGTAGCCAAGAAAGTAGAATATTGTAGACGTTGAAAACTGAATAAAGTCATCTCTAAACAGCTGAAGAAACCTTGTGATTGCAGACCCCAGTTCAGAGGGACTTTAACCACCCCAACATCCACTGTGAGAGCAACACGGTGGGGGGAACAAAAGTCAGGTTTCTCAATGCGTTGAAGATCATTTTTTTAGGTGGTGATGAGACAAGGTAAGAGTTCAAGGTCCCAGGAGAAGTGAAGATGACAAGTAACAAAACCAGCCTGCTCCCAGTTTGTTCAGAAGACTGATCTGATCTGTACGGTGCTGGAGGGGGCCTGGAGAAGCAATGGCTGATCCTCAAGGACAGCTTCCCCCAAGCACAAGGGCAGTCCACCCCACCAGGCAGGAAAATGAGCAGATGCAGAAGGAGGACAGTTTGACTGGACAGAGAACTTCTGACTAAGATAAAAAATGAAGAATCTGGGAGTTCAAGCAAAGACTAGGTACCTATGAGGACTTCACCAGAACTGCTGAAGCATGCAGAGATCAAAATCTTGGCTGGCTCAAATCTGGCTGGGGATTCATAGTACAAGAAGAAGGACATTAGTGCTCCTGTGAGCACACTGGCAGCAACAGGCCAAGAAAACTGCTGGTTGGATGCTGAGCAGGCAGGCAACCAGTGACCAAGGACACAGGAAGGGCTGAGGCATTCAATGTCTTCCTTGCTTCAGGCTTTACCATCAAGGTTTGCTGAGGCCTCCCAAGTCCTTGTGCCTCACAGCAGAGCTTGGAGGGAGAAAGTGTCACCTGTCAGGACCCCCAGCAAATATACCCCCTCCTAGGGGTTTGGTTACCTGGGCTCAGGGCCAAGACAGTACAGCTGGTGACCTTGGGGACAACTTTTCCAGAAAGCTCTACTGGAGGCATCAGCAAAGGCTTCTCTTTAAGCTGCAGCTCTCCCCTTTGGCCCCCACCTGAGCTACAGATGTGACTTTCCAGCTTGACCACAAAGCTGCCTCCTGGGGATCCACCTGCCTGACCCTGGGTACCTGCCCTCATGACCAGGTGACCCTGCTGCTCCCAGACACTAACAACAGCAGAGAAAGATGAAGTTAGAGACTGCCTTAAGAAAACTGGACACACACAACTCTGTAAAACCAAACAGGAGAAGGATCTGCTTCTTATCATTTTAGAAAGGCCGTATCAATCTGGGAGGTGACTTATGACTAGAAAAGGGCAAATGTCACTTCAAGACAGGAAATAAGGGAGAAAGAGGCCAGTCAGACTTGTCTGTCTCCTCCCAGCATCTCAGGGGGCTGTGGAGTAAATCCCCACAGAGACCATTCACACACACGTGAAGGTCAAGCAAGAGACCGGTAACAAACGAGGCAAACAGTGCCTGGCCAATCTGACTGCCCTCTCTGATGAAATTATTTGCTCTGTGGAATAAGGAGCTTTAAATCTTCTGTGTCTCCTTTCAGTGATGCAGAGTCCTTTGGCATGCTTGCAGCCATACTGGGAAGGTATAAACTATGGACAGACTGCTCTCCACAGGAAAATGGCGTGGACTGCCAGGTTCAAAGGACTGAGACTGCAGGTCTACAATCTAACTAGCAGCTGGTAACAAAAAGCAACCCACAAGAGATGAGAGTGGACACAGAATTAACATCTTCATCATGACAAATGCAACAGTACAGAAGGTTCCTTCCAAAAAAAAAAAATCTGTGGATAAGACCAAACTGGGAGGTGAAGTCCAGAAGCCTGGAAAGCAGAGCTGTAATTCAGATGGACTATGACTTGGGAGAAGAACGGGCTGGCAGGAACCAAGGAAGTTCATTCAACAAGGGCAAGAGTTGTGTGCTGCCCTAGGGATGGGGCAACCCCACAGGACAGGCTGGGAACAAACTGAGAGGCCGCAGCTATGCAGAAAAGAACCTGAAAAGTCCTGGTGGACAAGTACAACGTGAGTCAGCTGTGAGTCCTGGCAGCAAGGAAGGCTTGTCCCAAGCTAGACTAAAAAAGGTATAGAAAAGACACAGCCAGACTCAAGAGACTAGAGAAAGAGGTAACAGTCTCTTACAACAAGGAAAACTCCAGGGCAACATGAGGAAAAATTTATTTACCTTGTGAGAGGTCTGCACTGCAATAGTGTCACACAGGGGTGATGAAATGTCCACCACTGCACATTTTCAAAACCGCAGTGGGCAAGATCCTGAGCCACCCACCTTCTGTGAGCACCTCGTGAGGTGCCCTGCAGTCCAAATCTCTGCTTTCAGCAGCTTCCATTGATAGAGCACCTCTTCTCCAAGCCTGGGGAAACCTGGTTTTTTAATACAACTTTGTCAAATGTCTTCTGAAAATCTGATTATACCTGTAGCTTCCATCTACCCATGCACTCACAGAATTCCAGGCCATTAACAAGGTGGAATTTCCCTGCACAGAAGCCATACTGACTCTGTACTTTCCAGTAAGCAGTGGTTTTGTCCTTCATAACTTTACCAATCTTATTGCTGTGAAAGTCAGTCATCTGTATGGTGTTCCCTGGATGTCCTCTAAAGCCCACCTTTAGCTCTAACAGTGAGAACAAGGAATTAACTGAGCTTCTCCATCACACCATAGGTGCCCCTTCCACCACCCTTGACCACTGAGCAGTCCCACATAATCACTACCTGGATTCCTGCTCTTGATGAATTCGGAGAATCTATTACTACTGGTTTGAGCCTGCTGTCCAAGGTGATCTTCAACTTCTTTTTCACCCTTTTTAATTCTCATTTTACCTGCCATGGTACATGTTTTCCTGCTCTCACCTGCCACACTTTCCTTTTTTTTAAATGCTCATCTCTTCCCCATGATGGCTTTTTAGTTTTCCCATTGAGCCATGCAGGGATATTGGAGGGGATACATACACCAATTTGTTTGCTTTCAAACAGTATATCTTGTCTTCTGACACAATTTTTTAAACAGCCTCCAAGTTCCCTGTAGGTTGCTTATTTTCTGGACATATCTTTTCAAGATTTGGGGGATTTTTAAACTACTTGTTTCATTTTTAGGTATTTTGATTTCTTGAAATTGAATATCCATGTGCTGGATTTATTTTGGCTGCTGTCCCTTTCTAATCAGCTATATCTAATTGTACTGCGGTTGCTACAAGCCAACCCAATACTAGCTTAAAGTTCATCGAACCAACTCTTGTTGGTCCTATGAACCACAACACTCCAAAAAGGAACTTCTCTTGACCGTTTAAACTGGGTTGCTGTAGGAAGCAGTCATTTACTGAGTGCATTACTCTCTGCCTCGCCTCCTGAGGAGGCAGACAACTGGTCTTTGTCCAGGCAGTTGGAATCTTCCTCTAGAACTACCCCAAATGTGCAGTTTCTCTGATCTCAGTTAATAGGTCCTGATTGCTGTCACTGCCTTGACCCAGGGGTTGCCAATACAACCCCAGTAATACATTTAAGGTCTAGGATTTCCACACATACAAACTCAAACTCAATAGCGCTTCTCTTCTCCTGTATCTGTAATGCTGTTCCCATTTATTTCCCTTCACTCACAGTGGCCCTGTCCATTCCTGTACAGCAGCATCTCCACAGTCCAGGAAAGCCTCCTTCCATCATCTCCCCGAGACTCTTCTTCCAGTACAGACAGCATAACCTTGGGGTTACTCCCTGTGGTCACCATCAAATAACTGCTATGACTACAATACCTAAAACTAGTTGTACTACTGTGCCACAAATTACAAACCAAGAACAAACACATCCTACTTGGAATGCAACAACCCCCAAATTTAGAATCACATAAGGTCTCAAACAGAGGCAGATTTAGACGGTAAATGATTCATTTCTTGCTACAACTCGCTGACAAAATCATTTTCCTTCTCTATTCTTGGCAGGTCAGCCAAGTTTCAAACAAGAATTAATACCTCACAAATAGCAGCACCATCTCCTCCACTGGGTACAATTCTGCCTGAATAATGGCCAAAGACCTTTTTTTGAAATCTACCCTAAAGGTCCCATTTCTTCCAATTCTCTTTTTCTTTCATGTTAGTTCATGTCCTCTTCAGTATGAACCATAACTAACGTGCTACCAGCGACCAACTCACATGCAAGCAAAAGGTCTCTGAGTTATCCCGACTACGCTGTGTGTTATTTTTTATAAAAAAGAAGGTGCTGTTATTTTATTTACTGTGAGTGCTCCTTGCTTACCTATGCTCCAGACCAGGACAATCGGCAATAAAGCTACATTCAAATGCACAGAAATAGCACAAAGTTTCCACACAGAGCCCAGGATGACAAAACCTTCACAGTAAAAGATACACTCATATTTCCTTTCTCTTCCCTGTTTGCATTCCGTCTTTTCTCATTTCCTTTTTTTGTCTTTCATGCTATTATTTATTTGAATTATCTAACTGCCAGCTTAGTCATTATGTAACTCTTTATATTTAGCCCACATAAAATATTTACAGTTCAAGAGTACTCAAATATATTAACTTCTAAACACAATGACTCAGTCAATTAACAACCCTCTCCTCCAGAAAACAAAATTATACTTCTAGATAAAAAACCTGTGGTGACATAAGCTTTCAGTCTTTGGAATATCCTACTTGAAACTTCTTCTTTACTATAGAGAAAGAGACTTTCTGCTTCCTGCATTCTTCCAAGTCTTCCAATCACAGAAAAGCAGTGCACTGAGTAACCCAAAATGGATTACTACTTGCTACTACAAGTAGTGAACCTCTAGGTTCATTCAGAAGCAGCACTACCACAGGGTAACCAAATCTCAGAATGGTTTGGCTTGGGGAGACCTTAAAGACCATCTCATTCCACTGTCCTGTCACGGGCAGGGACACCTTCCACTAAACCAAGTTGCTCCAAGCCCCATTCAACCTTGCCTTGGACACTTCCAGGGATGCAGTAATCCCAAATGTGTGTTAACTTCTGCCACATGCACAAAAAATCATTGGAAGGCCCTGAAAGAATGGGACGACACACACCAAAGATACAGAAAAGGAAACATGGCAGGAAAGGTCTGACATTTCTGCAGCCATGTTGGAGTGTTCCTGATCACAGGGTGTCTCTCAGACTATTTTACCAGATTCAGCCAAATGGCAACTGCACCTATTGCAAAGAGCAACCAAACAGTCAACAAGGCCTGACAGAGAGCCAAACAAACAAAAAAGGGGGGAGGGGGGGGGGCGGTTTGAGATGGGGGAGTGTTTTCTTGTTTGCTTGCTTTTTAAACTTACTGCAGTTCCTGACTTACAGCTTTTGAGAAAAGAAAACGAGGAGGTGAGCTAAAGAAAAGCATCAGACTTCAGGGTTCACACAACCGTGGGCACATGAAAAGACTCAAACTTTGTGTCTGCACCTTTCCACAGCATACATTTTACTCTTGTCAACACTTAAAAAACAAATACAAAAAATAAGAAAGAAAATGACCTACACTGCTTAAGGCATCATATAAACAGGTCCTCAGACCTTCTGGTATGTCTAACTGTGGTTCCAGGAGAAAACAAACAAGATCATGAAGATATCTTCATTGTTATAAATACATTTTCTTCAGACATTAGCATTGAAAATTAATCCCTAACCAGATAACAAATAAATCCCAGCAAAACCAGTGCTGTGTGTCCTGGAGTGCCTGCTGACTGCAGAAAATCTGGAGCGTAAGATGAATGCAGGCAGAAGAATGACCTGGTCACTGCTTTCCTAACAGGTCTGTGATTAGTTGAGCTGTGGCCAGCAATAAAATTGTGTGTTTTCATTTCAGCTGACACCAGTTGCAAGGTGAATCACATTATGTCAACTCCTGCAGTGGTAATCAAAGTGTGTTTAACTCGACACTCCATGAACTTAACAACCAGGTTTTTTGACAACTGGGACAAGAAAGGAGAACAGAACAAACCACTTCCACAGCCCTCAGGGCTCTGTCACCTGTGAGCAAGGGCCCATCCCCAGGGGGCTCTGGGCCGGTGAGGAACAGACTGAAGTTTGGGCAGAACCAGAGGGTGACATACACCTTCGGGCTGAGCAACAGCACAAGGAATGAGTGTCTTCTTGCTCACCATGCATACCAGGTAACCTTTGGGAAAGAACAGCCCACAGTATTTTCTGCCACCTTTTAGCTCCAAAATCTAAAAGGAAAGGTCAATATCAAGACCTTTCCCAAAGGGCTGTCATCCCTGACTTAGGCCTAGTCTGCCAAACACTAGTCTGCTTTTTACTTCCCTCATTGGAGAAAGAAGCTGCATGACATACTGCTGCATGACTCTGCCAGTAGTTCAGCAAGAATTAACACTCTCAGTAAAGACCAACTGTCTTTGGTTTTTTATAACCTCAGCCACAAAAAAGTAATTTCATTCATAAGAGAAACTGACATGACAACTTGGTGCTGGTTTTTATTCGGCATAATTCTTTAGGTGTTGGATGGCTATCGCACAGATTAATAATTCGCTGAATTACTATAATTACTTTTGCTACCTTGTAAACTGCCTCCAGCAGTGCTACCATTGACTCATGGGGACTTTCAGGCTTTCCTCAGGTCAGGTAAGAGTGAGTATTTCATAACTTCTTTTATTTTTTAAGGCTTGGCATGTGAGCGAACTACTGGATAAGAAAAAAAAAAAAGACAACAAAACAAAAACAAACAAACAAACCCAAAACCAACCCTACAAAACAAACAAACAAACAAACCCCCGCACACCCACACATATCACAAAAAAAGTAGAAAAAGAAAAATTAAATCTCATGTGTTTTTGTAGTTCTCCAGAATACCAGCCGAGCTAATGAAGAAAAAGAGGGCCTCCGTAATTTTTTAATCCCTTTATCTTCTAGAAAGGCCAGCTCCCCTTCCTATACCCCAAAAGTTCTGGATTGACAGGAAATGGGGATTTAAAACACACAGAATAATCAAGGCAACAGCTTCTGAAATTTCAAGAGCTATTTTAAAGGTATGGAACAAAGAACAGACATATTGCAAACGGGACCAGACTTGTATGTGAAATTTCAAAGCCCTGAACCAACAGGGTTGTATTCTGTGACAGTGTTCTCCCCAGTGGGTAGATGAGAACAATTATGCCTTTACCAAAAGAGCAGCATGAGGGAATCTGAAGAACAGAAACCCAGGTTTTCTACCCAGAATACTTCCATGTGGTTTTGAAAACAGCTGCTACGTTCTTTTCTGCTCTGAAGAATAATTAATCACCTGCTTTTTAAAGTGAACTTGGTCCTGAATATGCATTCTTCTACCCCAATCATCTTAAATTGGTCATATTTAAGGAAGAATTTCTTAAGCTCTTTCAAACAGAATAGGAAAAAAAAACTGTCACAGAAAAGACATTAGTATGAGACTGATCTGTAAAATCTCAGAAATTGAATTACACATGATAGGACAATCTGTACAGAAACAGAAACCATCACCCAAGGTTTAAAGCTGCCACACGCTTTAAGTGATGTTCCAGCTGATGACCCTAAGAGAAACAGCACTGTCAGTATTCAAACACAAACACACATTTCAAGACACAGAATGAAGCTCCTGGGATGCAAGAATAGCTCCATGGTCAAGACTCAGCTCAGGAGAGACCCATGTTCTGCAGAACTGAACTGTTCCATCACCTCTGAAATTAAGCTAGCCACACCTTTAACCCAAATAGAAGTTTATTTAAGAGATGGAAAGAGCTCCCAGTCAGCTCCATCTCAATCCTAGATTATTTTTTGAAATACAAGGCTTGTTTTCCAGTAGGCTTGTTCAGTTACAGGACTGAGTGGTGACAACCTGGAAAAGACAGGGCAGCGACTGGTGTGAATCACAGTGACCCCATACCCTGAAGAGGCCCTGCTGTCACAGCACCCTCCTGAACATCAGGCTACATAAGGCATCAGGAGGAGAGCTGAGCCTCTGTAGCACCACCTTCACTGACGCTTTGGAGGTGGCCGCAAGGATAAAGGATTTGAAGTTACTCCCCTCAGGTACTAGAGTGCC
Organism: Pipra filicauda; assembly: GCF_003945595.2. Taxonomy (NCBI): domain Eukaryota; kingdom Metazoa; phylum Chordata; class Aves; order Passeriformes; family Pipridae; genus Pipra; species Pipra filicauda. The sequence continues at coordinate 408,992 of NW_024104567.1, read as the reverse complement.
TCCAGTCACAGCATCCACGTGACCTAAATCCCAGAATCACTGCTAGAGAGGGGCCACCAGAGAACACTGTAGAAGAGATGCTGATTTGCTGCCCTTTAACCAAATAAAGGAAAAAAATTCCAGACAAATTAGGGTGAAAGAAAGAGAATAAATTATAAATAAGACGAAGCAAGAAAAAGCTGAAAAAGACCTTCCTAACTAACCAGTGAGTGCCATTGGTCATGGCATAGGGGACAAAACCACTCTGGAGCTCCTGCAAGATGCTCTCTGGAGGTGGGTGGTCTGTAGATGCTGCTTGGTGCTAGAATATTTGTTAAGTCCTGTAACAATTCTATTTCAGGCTCAGAAGTTTCTGCACATCTCCATTCTGACAGCTCCTTTTCCAACCACAGGGTTTTGCAGACCCAACACAAGTTTTATCAAACATCCATTTTCTAAGAGCGGCTTCACGGAAAACAGAGAAGAGATATGTGGGGAGGGAAAAAAATAATCCTACCCCTGCTAACTGAGAGTCCAGGCATGGAGTTACTCCTGTCCCAGAGACATACTATCTGCCTTCAGTGCCTCCATGTACAGCATGACTTGCACACAGGAACACACTACTTGCCCGACTTTTCATTCAATAAAATATTTCAGTATATTTTATCTAGTTTTATGTTTAGCCATCTATAACCACCCTTCAGTACACAGAACTTAAAAATGGTAGGTTAATCTGCAGCAGAGGGGCTCAAACCCATTCACGCAACACAAGGAAACCCATTTATAAAGTGTCCTCTGACATATTCAACTCAAAATTCATCCAACATCTGGATATTTACATGGGCAAAGTTTTGAGAAGTTACAAATCCTTCCAAAGTCACCAATAACTCAGGAATTACTACATCTATTGCATACATCTGTGACAGCTTTTCATCCAAACGATTGAAAAGCAACAATTTTTCTATCACACCTGTTGCACAACCCAACAATACACAGTCACCCAGGTGCTGTAACTGCTGCTGAGGCTGCAGGAAGAGCTGAGGGGAATACAAAAGCTGCAGGCAGACACTGTGCAGGAATTGCAATGGCTTGGAAACTGCAGGACTTCAAGCTCAGTGAGCTTTCAAACACAGAGCAGGGAGACAGTACCTGCAGGTACCCTTGAGGCACAAAAACTGGAGAGCAAAAGTGAGCAAGTAAGAAGGATTGCACCATGAGGTGAAAAGGAAAATCTCCAAACAGCGTAGGTTCAGCCCAACAGGTCTGTAGGTTGAGGAAACCACTATCTTCATACTTTTTTAAGGGTAGCTTATTATGAAGCCAGTGACCTGAGGCATGTGAATTGTGATTCTCAACAAATCATATCTTATTCAGCTTCAGGAGTTTAAGATAATCCACAACAGACAAAAGTGAAGGAAAACAAACAAGTGGCAGATAATGATAATCATAAAAATCTTATCTTAATCAGTATCTTGACTTTTAATTATCAGTTGGAGGTTACTACACTACAGATTGAGTGCATCACAGAAGCAGAGCTAGCTCCATACTGAAAGCCAAGTCCACCACGACTCTTTTGTACGATGTTCCATCAGAATTGCTACAGCTATGTTCCATGAAGGACTACCTCTAGTCTGCAAAACCATTCGGCCACAACGTGCAGTATAGCAACCAAACTAACAAGGCATTCTGTGCTGGAGCTGGCTGCACACAAAAGCTCTAGCAATTCTGCACAGCATTCCCAGAACCAGGAGCATCCAGCAGAGCCGATGCGGATCCAACCTCGCTTGCGAAGCCCAACTAACCATGGCACTGCCCAACCCAAACATCCTCTTGGGCTCACCCGCACAGCGCGAGCGGCTGAACCCACCCCAGGGCGGTGCGGGTGAGCCGTGCCCGGTGAGGCCGCCCCGGGAGCCCTGGGCACGTCCCAGGGCCCTCCGATCCCCGGCCCCCTACGGCCGCTCCTCCGCGCCCGAGCGAGCCCCGGCAGCCGGGCAGCGCCCCCCGCCCCTCCCGCCCGGCTCCGGGCACATCCCGCCGGGCTCGGGGGCGGCGAGCCCGCGGTCCAGCCCCGCGCCACCGGCCCTGCCCCGGCCCCTCGGGCCGCGCTCCGCCGGGGGCAGAGGCACAGACCGAGTACACGCGTCGGCCCCGCCGCCCGCGCCTCCGCGGCCGAGCGGCCCCAGCCCGCCGGTCCCGGCCCGAGCCGGGGAGCAGCGCGGGGGCTGCGCGCCCGGGGCCCGAGCGGGCTCTTACCGAGAGGCGGCTCCGGAGCCGGGCCCGGGGCCCGCAGCGGACATGGCAGCGGGGCCCGCGCTCCCGCCCGCGCCGGAACAGCGCGCGGCGCCGGCAGTGGCGTCACCGCCCGGGCGGGGCCCTGTCGGGGCCGTCGCTGCGGCCCCAGGACCGGCCCAGCGATGGGGCTCTCGCGGGGTGTTTGACTGTGGAGGGTTCGTCCCGTCCGGGTACTCCCGAAGCCGCTCCATCACCGCCTTCCTCGGCCGGGCAGGAGAAAGAAAACAGAACGAAAGGCTCGTGGGGCGAGAGCAGGGCAGGAGAGATCCCTCACCCGGCACCGGCACGGGCCAACAGGTCCCGGCTGGGGGAATCGGTTTAATTTATCGCCAGAGAAATCGAGAGTAGGGTAATGAGAAATGAAACCAAATCCTAAAACATCTCCCTGCCTCCTGGACTCAGCTGTATTCCCGATTCTCTCCCTCCTGCCCCAGGCGGTGCAGGGTCAGTCCGTCACACGCTGTCCCCGCCGCTCCTCCCGCTCCGGGACAGGACTCCTCACACTGTCCCCTCCCCAGCGCGGGTCCTTCCCACGGGCTCAGTCCTTCAGGAACAGGAGCTCCAGTCTGGGTCCTCCACGGCGCCTCAAGTCCTGCCACCGAACCTGCTCCGGCGTTGTCACAGCTTCCTTTGGGCATCCCCTGCTCCGTGGGGCTCCTCCCGGGCTGCGGGGGGATCTCTGCACCGCCACTGACCTCCATGGGCTGCAGGGGCACAGCTGCCTCACCGCGCTCTGCACCGCGGGCTGCGGGGGAACCTCAGCCCCAGCACATGAAGCACCTCCTTCCCCGCTGGCGCTGGGCTCTGGAGGGCTGTTTCTCGCACACTCTCACTCCTCTTTACTCTGACTGCCAATTGCTTCTGTGCAAGAACTGTTTTGCCTTCTTCATTATCAACTATTAATTAATAACTGTTTTTCCTTCTTATTATGGCTGCTCCCACCATCACTGATGGGCTCAGTGTGGGCCAGCAGCGGGTTCCACCTTGGAGCCAGATGACTTTGGTCTCATTGGACACAGGGAAAGCGTCTGGCAGCTTCTTACAGAAGCCACCCCAGCAGCCTCCCCCCCACCTCCCTCCCTACCACAACCTGGCCGTGCAAGCCCAACACATAAAAATAGTTTGTCACATCACTGCCACACGATGGGGTGTGTCTATAAATTTTTCATGTGCAGGTCAGAGCGTTCAGGGGGTTTTGTCTGGTTTCATTTTGAAGAGCTCTAGCAGGTTTTTCAGAAGTTGTTTCCTCTCTGAAATAATTTCTTTCCCCTTTTAGCAGGTAAAAACTTGCTGAGCCTTTAATTTCACCTCTCCCAAGAGTTCATATGGTGATTTAAAAAAAAAAAAAAAAACCACAAAAAATGGCACATTGAAGCTGTGTCGGTGTGGTACCAAGGCTTTTTCCTCAAGTATAAATACAGAAAGATGAGAAGGTGGGAAAAAGTTAAAGGGCAAAACACTTGAGGAACACACTTTATTTAAAAGAACTTTTGAGGATCCATTTAATTGCAAAGTAGAGCAGAGTAATGCAACATTGCGGTAGAATCATGAAAGTAATTCCAGGAACAGAAGTAGCAGCTCAGCCTGGTTTTTAGAAGCACGTTGTTACTGATTAATTACTACAACATCTCCTCCTGAAGTGACCTCTGGGCTTTTCCCTCCATTTACCCTTTTCCTTAGATGCAAGTCTACATTGGTTCCCTGAGCCCACGCTGCCCTGGCGTGAAATAAAGCCCGCGGATACCCACAGTGAGGAGCTAAACTGTAAATTCTGCTGCGAACTTTCCAGGAATCCAAAGAAGATCATGCATTTGCCAGCTCTCCACGTAAAATTCCTTTCCATTTCCTCCAAGAGTGGCAATTCCATCGGTTCGGTGCTTTAGGGTCTGTGAAATGAGAGCTCCACTATGGCATAGGGACCAAGGGGGACAATGGAGAGGTCCCCTCATCTGACACCAGCAGAGCTCCTCAGCCAGAACGTGCCAACAGAGCAAGGCAGAAACAGAGGCAGATTCCTCCAGCAAGTCAGACTTAGGCTTTTAAATTACAAAAGTTGCTTCCTTGCTGTGTTCTCTGGCTCTGCAGATTCAGGGCACATCTCTGAACATTGTTGAGGGACAGGACAAGGTGCTGGCAGTTGTTTGTTATGGGTGGCCATTACTGGAGCAGAGCCCAGGACTAGGAGGGAGATGCATTCTCATTGTGATCAGACTCTTTCCTTTGTCTGGCACTGGGCCTGGAATGCAGGGGTGTCCCTGGCAATGGCCTTAGAAAAATAAACATATTAGTTCTTTTGCTCATTCACACAAGAAAGGACAAAATCTGCCTGAGAAGCTCCAAAGGATACGACTGAAGGACCCATATCTCCACTGAATAAAAGCAAAGCAGTACAGTGTTGGTCCTGTCTTTGGAAAGGCTTGAGCTTACCTTCGCCGTGCTCGGGTGGGTGTGGGAAGGCCACTGTCAAGCAGAGGAATAATTGGTGTCACAGGTCAGATACACCCTTCCTGTCATCAACAGACTAGGTAGTTTAGGGAACCAAAAACTGTTGTGAAAACAAGTAAGTTCCCTTCCCTGCCCAATTTCCTGTGCTAGATTGAGCAATTTGGGTCAGAAAAGGAATCCCTAGTGTCTCATGACTGGTAACAGAACTCAGCACTCGTGGAAAACCACTTTGCCCCGGGCCCCAATGGACTGCAGCCAGCCCTGGGTGAGGGGTCTCCAGTGCTGTTGGAGCCTGTGAATTGTGTGTCTGTCAAGTGTCCTGTACCACTGCCTAGCACTGATTTACTCAGAAAGTGGCTATGACCTGATGTAAAACCTCACTTGCTGTAGGAAATCAAGAACTAGCCAGCTTCATTTCTTTGCAGCAGAACTGGAAGGGCTGGGGGAAGGAATAATGTAATGGCTACAACCCTAACTTAAATAAATAAGCACAAAGATACTAATGCATTTTAAGATTTTTTTTCCTTATCGTAATGCCCATGCTGACAGTAACCTTTGGTTATTTGGAGTCTCCTAAGCTAGATTGTGTGTTCACAGACACTGCAGTCAGTCAGGAATTAGTAAACTGAGACCACTGGCTGGCCAGTTCTGCTGTCACACAAGAAGCCAGGGCAGACCATAGTGCCCTTTGGCGCTAATGCTGATCTGTGGGGAGGTGTTGAGGCACTGCCAATTTCTCTTCCTTTCCTTCCCAACTTGACTGACTCAAGATCTGGAAGCAAAGGTTCATAATAGCTACTCCCAGACATCTCTGAAGTTTGGATCCCAGCAGACCATGTGAGTCGGTAAGAAGGGATCAGAGGTGCAGATTTCCTCTGACAGCGTTTGAGGAACTCCATGGACTAGTCTCTTCCAGCCACTCAAGAGCTTCTTCAGCTCAGACTCTCTTCATAGGACCATGTAAGCTGCTTAGAAAAGTTACCCAATGACACTCACAGCTCAGCCTGTTCTTCCAGGTCCTTTAGAAGTCCCTTACAGCTCTAATACTGGATCCATTGTGAGGGCTGGGCAGGCAGAAGAGCAGGGACGGTTCTGTCTGGACAATGGATAATTCTGGTGCACTTGACTTCTAGCTGCTCACTGCAGAGCTCAGTGACACATTTCTTTTACGTAAAAGCAGATTGATTGTGCTGTTCTCAGCACCCATGAGAACACCAGCCCAGACAGAAGGTGCTTTCCTGCCAGATAACCACAGGTTCCAGTTCTGCCAATTGTGTGTGTATAGAAGAAATGAGCATCCATTCTTCAGTCTAATGGGAAAAAAAAAATATGTAAAATCCTGATCTTTTGTTTTGTCCCTTGGTGCCTCTTCCTGAGAAAAGATGAGTGATCAATTCACACCTCTCCATCTGCAATCAGAACAGGCTTAGTGGTTCTAACAGATCCTAATGGCATCCTCTTGGTGAATGGTGCCCTCAATCACTGTGTCCGTGGTTTGTCTGGAGCACTTGCGACTCCCTTTCATGCTTTTCAGGTTTTCTGAAAGATGCTTCTGGAACTTCTTGGTGAGGAAGCAGTAGATGATGGGATCCAACACACAGTTTGTACTCAAGAGGCACAAAGTCACCTGGTGAGCATCGTTGAGCTGTTGGCGCAGCTGACAGTTTTCCTTCTTCCACTGTTCCAGAACAGTCAGGGTCCAGGGCAGGTCCACGATGTGATGGGGCACAAAGCTTATGATGAACACAGCCAGCACTGTGCACACCATCCAGAGGGCCCTTTGCTTGACATGAGCGCTCTTCCGTGGATGCACCGACTTGGAGAACAGGGTCCTGATAATGACAATGTTCCAGCCCAGTATAAAAAGGAAAATGATATAGAAGAGGACGCAGATGATGACGTGAATTGCGAGAACAGCCGAAACCCCACTAGAAGTGTCGTAGCGCTCAAAGCACCGGGTGAAATTCTTCGAGTTGATCTCCTCTTGATTAGTATTATTGTCAAAAAGGTAATACAAAGAGCTGCCCACTATTATGATCCAGATAGCTGCTGATAGGTAGATACCCCTTCTCTGTGTGGTCAGCTGGGAAGCTTTAATAGGATTAGTCACAGCTTGGTAACGATTGTATGTGATGACCATCAGAAAGGCAACAGAAGAGTAAGTGTTAACAAAAAATAAACAGCCAGCCACATTACAGAGGAACTCAGGCATGATCCAGTCTCCACGGTGGTGGTAATAAACAATCCACATTGGCATCGTAACCAAGAAAAGCAAGTCAGCTACTGTCAGGTTTATCATGAATATCTTGATTTCATTGAGTTTCTTGGTAGGGTAAATATGGCTGAAAATCCAGAGAACGTAGCAGTTGGCAACAAAGCCCAGAATGAAAATGATGCTGTAGAAAACAGTGAAGAGGTTGTAGCGAAACTCAGAGTCTATGTGGCACAAAATGAAGGAATCAGCACTGCCTTCCACACCACCTTTGCCCTTTCCAGACATTGCGGTGCTGAGTGGGTACATCTGAAGCACAGTTTCCTGCTATAGCTTTCCTTCTTACCTAAAAATAGAAGGCATAAAACAAATTGATTGTTTGGCATCATTGCTAAGCCAACCCCTACCTTCAATTTTAAGTTGTCTATGACCACGGGAGTTCTGCTGATGCCTTGGTTCCAGCCAAGAGACCTGTCCTGTCCCCTTGGTCCTGTCTTTTATCCCATTTCTACACCATATGAGCCTCTGTGTCTTCATCCAGCATTGTTTGCTGCAGTGAGATCTCAGATCGCTCACCTCTAATCTCAAAAGACTTTTTTGCATGAGTTCTTAGATCAAATCATCTGTTACTCTGTTTTGTCTCAAGCTTCTTAATCTTTTACTATAGTCAAACGTTTTCTGTGACTCATCCTATCCCTGTGTCCCATTCTCCCCACACCTCCCCTCCACCCTGCCATGGTTCTTGATACTTTTTAGCTTGTTTATTTTAAACTAGAAATTTCAGACATGAAACAATATCTGGTAAAAATGTCTCATAGAATCCCAGAATAGTTAGAGTTGGAAAAGACCTCTGGAGTTCATCTGGTCCAACCCCTGCTAAAACAGGTTGCCCCAGAGCAGGACACAGCACTCCAGATGTGGCCTCACCAGGGCTGACTAGAGGGCAGGATCACCTCCCTCAACCTGCTGGCTACACTCTTCCTCATGCACCCCAGGACATCATTGGCCTTCCTGGCCATGAGGCACACTGCTGGCTCCTGGGAGTCCACCAGGACCCCCAGGTCTTTCTCTCAGAGCTGCTGTCCAGCAGATCATCCCCAGCAGGTACTGTTACATAGGGTTATTCCTCCCCAAGTACAGGACCCTGCACTTGCCACTGCTGAACTTTGTTAGGTTCCTCTCCAGCCTGCCCAGGTCTGGCTAAATGGCAGCCCAGGGCTGCCCACTCGTCCCAGCTCTGTGTCCTCAGCAAACATGCTGGGTGTAGGGCAGTTTCCAGTCCCCCTGTTTGTTGTTTTCTGATGTTTTCCTGCTCACACTTGTTTCTTTCCTCAGCTTCAGGCACTGCAGGCACCCGACATCCCCTTCATAGGCCACCAGACCTCTCAGTTGTTGTAGTCAGTGAATGATGTAAAAGATGTGTCCCTGATCCTAACAGGTATGTTTTGTGGTACATTGTCAATTCTAACCTTAGGATATCACACTTATAATCTTGGCTGTTTTCTATCATCATTTTGAATTCAAGTTGTCATCAAACCTGGCTCCCTTCCCCAGTCCCGTTTCTTCATCAGATGCCGGGGGCAGCAGCAGCAATTCTGCACTTCCATGTAAGGCTGCTGGCAAACACTGTCCCTAAAGAGACACTTTCAGGATTTTGATATTACCAGTCCCCATCTCAGTGGCAATTTCTTCACATCTTGCCTACGGTTTGGGCACATCAGTCAGTCCATCCCTGGAAGTGTCCAAGGCCAGGTTGGACGGGCCTTGGAGCAATATGGTCTAGTGGAAGGTGTCCCTGCCCACGGCAGGGGTGGAATGAGATGAGCTTTAAGGTCCCTTCCAACTCAAACTGCTCTATGATTCTATGATGTTGTATCAAATTTCTGCATCCTCAGCCACGAAATTACAGAATCACAGAATATGCTGAGTTGGAAGGGACCCTCAATACTGTACATGTTCCTGTATCAGTTTTACATGAATCCTATCTAATCCCTTGTATACTTCAACCTGCTGCTTTTCCATCTAGAGGACACACAACCTGTTCCTGACTCCAGCACCCTGTGTGATGCTGAGCAGGTGCTCGACTCTCCATGACATGATCCTGCAGATCTGCTTGTTTTTCTCTCTCCGTCCCTTCATGGCAAGACAAGTGGCCACTGCAGGGAGAGCAGTGGGAGACACCCAGGGAGGCTGGGGCTGAATCTGCTGGGGTTTTAACCAAATTTGCAGAACACGGCGGTTTTCCTTGAGAGTGAGTAAACTCTACCACCAGTCACAAAGCCTAAACTGGTGTGACTTATGCTGGGAGTGCTAGGTGCTGCTCATTGGACTGGGCTTGCCTCAACTCCACCAGCCCCATGGACAACAGGCTTTTCTCCAAAGACTTGCTGCTCCTGAACAGGCACCCTCCTGTCTCAGAACTTTGTGGATCCTCCCCAGCAGCAGACGGTGCCAGGAACTCCCATCCCACCCTCTGTGGGCAAAGTCCCCCTGTATGCTCATGTGCTGTTGTTCCTCATTTACACATTTGGACTTTTGCAATTTTCCACTGAAAATGGGGAAGTCAGTTGAAGCTCAAGCTCGCTCTCCCTTTCTCCAGAAAACTGCAAGCGCTTGGTACTGCTCTCCAGGCGTTAGGACAGGAAGGCACCAGTCATCTTCCTGAGGGGTCTGTCCCTCCTCACAAGTCCCCTAAGGATGTGACAACTACAGGCTTGGACCTTCCCAGACGGCTGCATGCTGGGCAGCACTGGGGGCTGAGTGTCCTTAAACTCAATCTTCCAGCCATGGTCCATGGGAATTGGCAAGCAGCCATGGCCATACTGGTAGTTGGCCTCAGGTGACTCACGTATTTGTCCTTGTTCACCTCAGTCTCTGCCACCCTGCTGAGAACCCTCTGCTCTCTAAAGGGCAGTAGATGATTCAGGTGGTGGTGGCCAGGAGGATGGTCTGGGCTGTGACACCTCAGGGTGTTCACAGTCTGGCACATCCCTGGGGAGTAACATGTCACTCACTGCTGCCCTGTGGAGGGGATCCAGAGCAGGCAGAGGCCCACAGTGTTCTCCTTGGGTTCATGCAGGACACAAAGCAAGTCCTCTGGTCATCTTAGGGATCATTTTGCACACCCTTATCTATGCATGAGAAGTGCTAATTGTCACAACACGGTCTTGCATCAGTGTCTGTGTCTCAGTCCAGCTCTGCCACCCTCTGAGGCACCAGGTCCAATGAGGGCACATGCCAGGTGGGAGGATTTGCATCTCAGCTCAAGAGGGCACCGGGCAAATATGGACATTGAGGGAAGCAGTGAGACTGTGCAGGGGCAAGAGAAACTAGTGGGGAGTGTTATGTTTGCTATGCTAGTCTGACATTAGAAAAAAACTCCAAGAAGTCCTAATTATCTAAGATCATTAGAGAACTCCTTTTTTTTTTTTTTTCCAAATCTGCATCATAAACCCACTGCTGTGACTATCTGCAACATCAGCAGAATAGTTCTGGTGTTTCGGGGTGGGATCTTTGCTGTGGAAGGTGCTCTATTGCGGTGGCACCAGACCTGAGTATAGAAGAAGTGGGGAAAAACCCCATGCTTCTCTCTAACAGGATTCATGAGGAGGAGGGAGGAGAGGAGTGTTCACATCCAATAGGTGGGCACGGCTGCTGTTCACAAAGTCCCTTCAGACAGTGCCCCAGGGCACTACCCACCCACCCATTTCTGGTGTTGCACAATGGCAGGGCAGCCTCCAAACTTTGCCCAGGAAGTCTGGTGAACTTTACTGGTGGGGTCTCTAGGCTGCCCACCAGCTGCCAGGTTTACCAGACAGGGTGGAAGGGAGAGTGAACCTGCACGTCCCCTCCATGGCACAGCCCTGCATTGAAGGTGGGCTTGAGCCACAGGGCTGCACTCTGACCTGGAGAGGTGAGTGTGATGACATGCTCTATGACTGCTTCCAGTCTGCTGAAATCTCTGCCAAAGGTGGTCTGTGGGAGATGGCACTGCCACCTGGCCCCAGTAGCATCTGGTAGAGCTCATCTGTCTTTGCATTAGCAGGCTGTGCTGTGCCAATGCTGGGGAATCACAAGAGAGGTGTTCTTCCCTTCTCATGATCCAAGCTAGGTGTTGTACCAAGCACAGCTAGAAGGGAACATGGCATCGTTCCCCACCAAATTTACTCAATGCCCACTTCCCTCTTCAGGCTGAGGAACCTGAGCTCATGTCTTCCACATACCTGTGAATGCCCTGAGCCCTGGAACACTGTGCAGGGGCTCTCACTCAGCCTATCCTGTTGAAGCAGTTCCCTTTCTCTGAAGCACATTCGTACCCTCCATGCCAGGGGAAGGGTGAGCAGGCACCACGGGCAGGGTGCAGGCTGTGGCTCGTGTCCTCTGCTGCCCCATGGTCAAAGCCCCTGACACCTCCAGCCCAAGCCACTGCCTTGCCCACAGTGCACCAGCCAGTAACCCCAGGTGGGCTGTACCATCAGCTCCACTGATGCAGGACTGGCGATGGAAGGAACCAGCTGCACAGCAGAGCATGGCTGGGGCAACCGCCAGCCCTGCTCCCGGTCTACAGACTCTCCCATGGACCATGCTCTCCCAGTAAGGATTTACTGGCTCATGGTTGCAAGCAAGCTATACCATCAGCAAAAGTATATCCCAAGAGGAATAGTACTAATAAAGTATATCCCAAGAGGAATAATACTAATAAAGTATATTTTCTGCTTACCACGGTTGAAAAGATTCAGCACAATATGTCCATCTGCAGCCTGAGTAGCGGTGGATGTTTCACTGAGGATGCTCCGTCTCCCAGGGGTTATTTTCCCTGCCCTGGGGCTGGACAGTCACCACACAGGCAGCTCTCAAGAACAGGACACCGGAATGGGAGCAACTGCAGCATGACTGCAGAGTCACTAGAGAAGAGGAAATGTGTGACATCAGCTCAAAGGAAATGAGAAATAAAATAACTGTAGAGGAAAGGCAACAAACCACAGCAAAGGTCTGGAGAGTCCTTAAGGCTTTTTCCTTAGAGTATCTCTGGTTATGAAAGAGGGCAAAGTTGTGATTTTCCTCTAAAGGCAGAATAGGAATCTACTCTGTGTCCCTGGTTAGATTTGGGATTAGACAGCATTTGAGCGTCTTCCTTCCAAAAAGATGAATGCCAGAAGAGCTTTCACTTAATAACTTCCAGGAAAGGAAGAGAAAGGAGACTCATGTATCCCATGGACAGACTCATTTCCCAGCAGTCTCTGTCACAATTGTGTTGGGGCTACTCAGACCCAGGGACTTCAGCCATCACAAGCCTCCTTTTATCTCAGGGGCTTTCAGCAGACACTGGGACACCACAGCAGGGCAGATCCTCATCTTTCCCATACACTTGCATCATGGTCACCATTACATGTAGCAGCCTGGAGCTCACTCAGCATGGAGGTGCTGTTGGTGGGGTGCTCAGGGTGCACCAGTGACAAGCAAAGCTGCACCTGTGTCCCAGCCAATCCCTAAATCCCAGGCTGTAGCTCCCATGGGGATGGTTAACCTGCCCTCCAGGCAGACAGTGCTCTTGTACCTGCACACGGCACAGACGTGAGCTCAGAGCAAAAACCTCACACCCGACACACCCACAGGAACCAGAGCCCAGACTCTGGTGCCCGGGGTCGCTGTGGAACACACCCCAACAGAGCCACAGAGTCCATCACCAGCACCAAGGGGTGTCCGAGTCTGCCACAAGGCTGCTGGGGAAGGGCACGGGCCCAAGCAGAGGCAGAAGAGGCCAGTCCACACAGGAGCTCCTCTGGGAAGGTTGGGAAGAGCTCCCCTGGCTCTTCTCAGGAAATGCCAGCTATGGCAAACATCCCACAGAAGGCCCTGGGTGGGAGGACACCAGAGACCCCTGTGGTGTGGGTCTCCTGGGAGCCACAGGGATAGGCTGAGGGTTGTGTGCCCTAAGCCACAGCAGTGAGGACACCAGCCAAACTTCTCCAAGAGCCAGGAGCTTCCACAGACTCTGTGACTTCATGTCACACTTTTGTCATTGGGTAGTGACGCCTGGTTCCAAGCTGGGATAGGCAACCTCCTCATCAGCAGAAGAGATGGGGCACCAACAGAGGGGCCAAGATGGACAGCAGCAGTGCTGCTCTGCACTGGCTTTTGGCTCACTGGCCTCAGGCATCCCGAGGTTATGGGCTGCACAGCACCGGGGCAGCTGGCATCCTGCCAGAACCCACCCACCATCCATTGCTGGTGCCTGAATGTCCCCAGCCAGGGGCAGCCAAAGCCCCAGCACCAGTCTGGGCTTCTTTGTCTGGATCAGCTCTTCCTTGGCTCTTCTCTAGAGGGTGCAGGTGGTCTTTCCCAGAGCCACTACAGAGGGAAACACCCAGCGTGCCCTTCGGCACAGTGCCCCGGGGGGGCAGAGCCAGGCGTGCACCCAGGGGCTTGGCAGCCCCCAGCAGCCCCAGGTGAGCTCCAGATGGGCAGGACATGTGCAAGTGCTCTGCAAATTGCTGCAGGTCCTGCTGCTCCGGAGTCTGCTCAGGGAGACCTCCAAAACAACCAGATGTCCATGGACATCACAGCTGGTACTACAGCTGGACATGCCTGAGCTGCTGTGGAGTCACCCTTGTCCCCTACAATAACAGCATGGGGTGGCCAAGGGACTTGGAAGCCCCCTGAGCAGAGTGGGACCCAAAGCCCCCCAAGTGCAAGAGAGCCCTGTAGCAACAGCATGGGATGGGAACCCCAGCTCTGCCCTGCCTCAGCAGGGTGGGCTGCATGAGGGGCTGGCATGTGGAGCAGGGGACAGGCAGGCTCTGTCTCTGTCAGGCCGTGTCAGGGTGAGCTGAGGCTCCTGCAGTGATGCTTCAGAGTTGTGCTGGAACAGAGGTTGCAGGCAGCCCGGCTCCTCCCCTCTGCCACCTGCCATCCTCCCTCCTTCCCACCAGCTGCTCTAGGGATGGACAGAGGAGCCTGACCCTTCATGGACAAGGCAGAGCCCCAGCTGTGCCCTTAAGGCTCCTTCTGGAAGCTTAAATTAAAAACCAAACAAGGGCATGCTAAGGAGCTTGGCTGGCAGCCAGCCCATATCTCTGGGTAGAGCAGCCAGTGAAGTCTGGAGGCAAGAGGAGTGCTTACAGGGGCTGTAGCAACAATCAAACAAAGCTTGGCTTGCTGTCCTGCCACAGCCCAGCCCTTAGAGGAAATGAAAACCTGGAGGCTTTTGGGCTGAGGATGAGCCCTCAGAAATCTTCATCCTTCCTCTGCTCAGCCCTGCAGCATGCCCATTCTCCACTGACAGGTCCCATTGCCCCCATAGTGCCCAAAGCCAGCTCTTCCCTTTTGCTCCCTTCCCACCTGGGGACCCTCTTCCCCTGCTCTCCTGGCACTGCTGCCCATTTCCGAGAGTGTAACTTTGGATCCAAAATTAAGATGCATTTTGCTAGTGGAGGCTCATTCAGCCCTCCTGGCAGCCTCACTGCCCTGTGCCTGCCGCTATTTCCCGCTCTTCCTGCTCAGGAGATGCACACACTGGCTGTCAGCTCTGATGGCCATGCAAGGTTGAGTTAAGAAAAAAAATCTTGAATATGCCTTCACTTTCATCAAGCCAACTTGCAACTTAATAAAAAATAAATAAGCTTCTCTAACTGATTCCCATAGGTGTTGCTAGGAGCACTGATGGTCCTCCAGATTGTTGTACCAGGATGCTGGATCCTGGAGCAGCTGTTCCGAACGCCACTGTCCTGGGATAACTCCATGCAGACTGGCTGGTGGGCAGTGGCTGTTACCCATGGGTCTGGCACCCAGCAGCACTCTCATGGCAGCGCTCTGCCATGGCAGATGCCCACTGCCTGCCTGTACACACTGCCTGCCTCTGGCATGTGTCCTTGGGGTCGTTTCCATCTTAGATGGAGCTCATTAGGAAAATATTTGCTTTGGATACCACATGTAATTTTGCAGGGATCAGAAACTCTCTTGGTTTTGAAAATACAGTATTATAAGCAAATATCCAGATCTTGCTTCCCAAGAACAAGCCATGCTGTGTTAGTGGAGAAGAGCTCTCCGAGGAGTGCAAATGCAGGAGCAGCAGCTCAGCTGATGGGTCTGTGACTGCCCTGGTGGTGACACAAGCAGCAAACAAGGACAAGGTGAAATACCAACATGGAGCTTGTGACAGCACCAGCTGCTGCCACCAGGCTCAGAGCTGTGTGGGGCAGGACCAGCACACAGATGAGCCTGATCCCTGCTGGTCCCAGTCCCCAGCACGTGTTCTTGAGTGCCAGGATAGGTCTCTGAAAGAGCATAAAGTTCCTTTGGAGCCATAGCAGCTGCTGAGCTGGTGCTGAGCATAACTGTCTGTGAGTTCCCACCACTCACTTCACACCCTCTGCAAAATTTCCTTTTGCTTGTTGCGGGAAAGAAATACTAAATAAACTCTGTGCTTCCTCTGCCATGAGCATTTCAGAGCAGAGCAGAGTGTCCCCCCACCTTGTCACCAACCCTGCAGGTATGTGCCCCAGAGCTGGGCTTGCTTAGCTGGGAAGCACAACAACCCATTGGCCAGGAGCCCCTCCTGGGGGGAGCCACTCAGCAGCACTCCCTGGGAGCCCTCTGACACTGCCAAGGCAGGGCATGGCTTCTGCCACTGGCTGTGCCACTGGGATTGCCTGGACTGGCAGGGAATGTCACTGCTAGGAGCAGGGCATCCTCCAGCTGGTTTTGGTTCCCAAGCCCAGCCCTGCCGCACTGAGCAGAGGGGTGAGCTCACAGGCCACCACGTTGGGATTTGTGTGCTGCAGCCCCAGGCTGTCACAGCTCTGCTGGAGGTGAAAGCCGTGCCCTGGCTGAGCTGCCACAGCTGGGACACTGCTCCTGGCTGCAGGAGACGGCTCCTGCCACGGCTGCCAGCCCTGTCCCCCACCCAGCGGGATGAGGACCTGGTCTGCTCAAGAGGCTCTGAGCATTGTCTCCTCCTTCTCTCAGGAGGAAGGTCCAGGCAGGGCTCCTCACCTCACTTCAAGCGTTCAAGCAAAGCCAAGGCTGTTGTTGCCACCCACGGGTGGACAGGACCCAGATGAGGGCAACTCCCCTCCCCATAGCCCCAAAAGCACCAGCAGCACACACCTGACTCATGCCATTGTAATGCACCTCACCTCTGCTTGCTGGGCATGGGAACAAGGAGTGTCTTCCCACACCCAGATCGGGAGGACGAGGAGGCTCTGAAGCCCCTGGAGCTGTATGAGATGCCATGGCTCAGCGATCCACGGGAGACGTGGAGCCAGCCTATGTTTTCAGATACCCAGCCACAGAAGGAGCCTGTGGAGCGGGGGTGGAGAAGGCCTGAGGGAGCAAGCAGAAAGGAAAGGAGTGCCTTACCTTGGGGTCACAGAGCACCTTTCCCGGCCCAGTTGGAGACCCCAGCCCGCCAGGTCCCTGCTGCAAGTAGAGACACCGGCAAGGCCGAGCTGTCAGTGTGCTCCTGCTCAGGAAGAGGCTTGGACGGGAAGGAGAGTGCTGTGCTTGCTCCCAGGTGAGTGACTCACTTCCCTCTTGGCACTTGTGACGGGCTTAGTTGTGCCCTGGCTGCGCCCTGGAGCTTGACACCAGCTCCTGTGGCCCTTCCTTGGGCAGCGGACAAAAGGAACACAGTGGCGGAGGCTCCATCCTGGCCAGGGGCTTGTCACACTCCTGTGTCACCTGGTGTCTCACAGGCCTGAGGTGGGATAGCCCAGCCCTGGAGCAGCTCCCGGGCAGGGTCACTCCTCAGCTGGGCCAGGGGCACAGAGATGGCTGGGGTTCAGCAAGGGGGGCCAGCACCCTCAGCAGGTCCATCCTCTGGGCTCCTCATTTCCTTCCAGATCCTGGGGCCAGGAGCCAGCAAAGTGAGTGCTTGTTCCAAAGCTTCCATGGGAGGTGGAGACTCAGCAGGCAAAGAGCCAGGACAGGACTGCTCTGCTGTGGGAGCCCCCATATGAAAACATGAGCCAGAAGAGACTCCAGGTTGTGGCAGCTCATTCCTGTGCCCCTTCTGCAGCACTATAAACCCCCCTCGGTCCTTGCGCTCCTTCAGCCTGGGAAGAAAGGGTGGTCAGACCTGTGGGGGATCCACTCCCTCCAGCTGCTGCTGGCACTGCTCTGCTCAGGGTCCACGTGGGGTTTCCCCAGATGTGTTGTGTGGCACTGGCATTGCTCAGGGCATGGGCACAACATCCGCTTGAGTCACGTGTGTTATAACAAGAAACGACATGTTTCTGTCTACTCCCTTTAGTCCCCATGGGTTATCTAACAAGGAAATGTTGTTGGGGTTTCTTTGCTGGTAAGAGTTGGTAAGAGTTGGCTCTGGTTTCAGCAGGAAAGGAAGTGTGAGGGTTCTGAGACAGTCCTGAAGGGCCAGACAGCCAGAACCCACATGTAGCAGGCACCAGCACCGCTGTCAGAAGGAACTGGCTGTCTGCACATCCTGGAGCCCCCCAGTAAGGCTGGCAGGCACCCAGCTGGAATATGCAGAGCTGCAGGAAGCACCCCAGCTTCCCAATCAACCAAACTGCACCAGTATGGCCTTTCCCAACAAGGAGGCTGCCAGCCAGGTTGTGATTAAGGCAGCCAGGCTCTGCCAGGCGCACAGCCAGAGAACGAGGGCAGTTCATGTCCCCTCTGTGTCAGACTGGTGACACTGCACCTGGAACAGCGTGGGCAGCACAAAAGGGATGTGGAGAATTTGGAGAAGCAGAGAGCTGGCACCACAGTCTGAGCTTGGGGCACATCCTACTGAGGGAGCTGGGCTGGAACAGCCCAGAGGCAGAGGGACCATCTGATCACTGCCTGCAGCTGCTGTAAGGGAAATTGCAGAGGAAAGACATGAACTCTTCTCAGTAGTGACAAACGGTGTGACAACGGGCAACAGCCACAAACTGGGTGAGGGACAGTCAGGATGAATGTCAGTGAAATATTTTCGCTACAAGGGGTGTTCATCCCTGGGATGGGAACCCAGGAAGGAGGGGGGGGTCTCATCCTTATGCTTGCCCATATAAAACCCCAGATCTCACCTACCATTAGTGACAACCCCACCTCAAACACAAGATCAAATTAAAGACCTACAGACGTCCTTCCCCAAAACACTCAAGTTCTGTGATCTGAACTGCAACAATCACACTGGCACATGTGCCAGTGTTATTTTCCTTTCCAGGTGCTCTTCATGGAAACAAAACACACTGCTGCAACTCTTCCACCCAGAACAAACTGTTACAAGAGTGCCCAGAGTGTCCTTACTGCTGCCAGACAACTGAATATCCCAGAAAGGGAATGTGAATGCAGCAGGCAGCCAGAGAGGCCCATTTGAATGGCTCTGAGTGGGCTGCAGCAGAGAGCTCCTGCTACAAAGACCTAATTGCCCCAAGGCACGTGCCCATTCTCAAAGCCCTCCAGCTGGTATGACAGAGAGGCTTCCTCATAGGAAGGCTGCTGAGCCTCAGCAGTGAGTCAGGCAGCTCAGCTACATCCCAGAGCAAAGCGTGCACCGCGCTCGCTGCAGTGCTGACATCGGGGCCAAGAGAAGCTGCACCCTCAAACATCTGCCCCTTCTGTTCACAACACAAAGCCAGGGCTGTGAGAGCTGCACCTGCCAAGGAGCACAAGGAGCTAACCAGGTGGGGAAGGCAGGGGAGCCCCAGCAGCAGGAGATGCACTGCCAAGAGTTCTGGAAAACACAGCAGGGGAGGTTTCCAACCCAGGCAGTGCAGACCCACACGGGGGGTGCCCCAGGCCAGGCACGCTGTGCTGGGGGACAACATGGGACAATGCCCCTTTTCTTCTAGTGAGTTGTAGAATCACAGAATGTCCTGAGTTGGAATAGACCCACAAGGATCATCAAAGTCCAACTCCTGGCCCTGCACAGACACCCCAACAATCCCCCCATATGCCTGAGATCATTGTCCAAACCCTCCTGGAGCTCTGGCAGCCTTGGGGCCATGACCACTGCCCTGGGGAGCCTGGGCAGTGCCCAACCACCCTCTGAGGGAAGAACCTTTCCCTGAGATCCCTAAACCTCCCCTGATACAACTTCATGCCATTCCCTCAGGTTGAGGGAACCCTAGGAATGTAGGACTCAGCTGCCCCAGCAGGGGAGGTCTGGCTCACACTGCAGCTTGCAAGAGGAAAAGGAAGACAAGGCAGCCCATCTCTGTAGATATCATGCTGCTATCGCCCTCCTGTTTCTGAGGGAAACACTACATTAAAGGCCAACCTCTCATAGTTGTCTCCAGTTTCAGTTGTTTTAAGAGAAAGACTAGCAAAAGAACCTGTCGTCTGGAAGGAGAGGAGAGGACAAGCCATTGATCTCTCCCACCTGGGTCCCTCTATTCAGTACTTCACTGGCTGCAGTTAATCCCCCCAAAACTAGCTAAGGCCTGAAATACAAATAGCACACAGTGAACGAGCTGTTCCTGCCCAGGGAGAAGGGGTTGATGGTGAATTCAGAGCACATCACTGTGTTTGCCAAACTAAGATAAACGTTAAGTAAAACACCGATTTATGTATTATCAAGAAGAGATTTCATCTCTGGCTAAGCCCTCAGGCCGTAACCTGGTCTAGCCTTTACTGAATGGCTTTACTACCTGGTGAAATCAAGACCTCAGCCTGTCTACACACTCAGGGGATCCTCCATCCTCATCATTAAATTGCACAGTAGCACCAGGCAGGAAGATGCTGCCCCCTCCTCTTTATCCTCATGTGAGTTGTTTCTTTTGCAGTTGCCCTTTTCTATCTTCAGACACAAGAAAACAAGTACCTTGCAAAGGTCCTTTCCCATCCCACTGGTGAACAGCAGACACACCCTTGCCAAGTGCGTAGGGAGGGGAAGACAAGCTCCCTTCCTCAGATTGAAACCAAGAGCTTCAGGAGTGACCTCTGGACTTCCAGAAAACAAAGCCAGACTCTAGTTGATCCCCATGTACATCTGTGCGAACTGGACACAGAGGAGAAGCTATTTCCATGGGAAATCAAAGCCAAGACATACGAAAGGTGCTTCTGCAACTCCCTGATACCTTTTCTCCTTCTGAAAGAAAACAAAGTTACTCCTTATTCCCACCGATGAATTTTCTGGTCCTGCACATCAAGGGCAAATAGTTTAGTCTGTGAGAACCACTGACCCAAAAACAGCTCCAGGGAGAGCAGAGGCCTAGAGATCCCTCCCTCTACACATCTCTACCTTTTGAAATTAAACAGCATTCCATTCAATTCATCCCACTGCCTTGGCATCTGTGGGGATCCACGTTGTGCACTCGTATTCACCCAGGCAATTCAGACCAGTTTGTTTCTACAAAGTATACAAGGATCACAATTAACCTCCCAGTGGAGCAGAGAAATACTCAGAGAAGGGCCAGGTACTTCAGTGCAGCCCAAGACCCCCCTGGCAGATGGGAAGCTTCTCAGGACTTGGCTGGGTAGATAAGACAGGAAAAACTGCATATGTAGACACAGAAGCATATCATAGGCAGGGCAGGAAGCAAAGGAAACAGGAACAGCTAAATTGAGAATGACACTGTGTTGTTGCAAGCTGTCCCAAACCAGTCAGATCCAGTGGAAAACAATGACTCCACTGCAGAAGCCCATGGACCTGGACATTGTGACTCTGGTCCCAGCTGCAACCCTCGAGAGCCAGTGGTGAGCCACTGCCCTGGGCACATTCTCATCAACACACACAGCTCTGAGAAGCAGAATCAGAGCTTAATATGGGTCTTACAAATGTTTCAAGTTCTCACGGGGCCCATCCTGAGCTACCTGAAAAAAATGTAAAGAAAAGATCTGAAAGGGCAGCAAAGACATCACACCATCAGCAAAGAAATGCTGCTAGAGACTAGTGTTTCAGGGTCAAAGGGAAGGACCCTGGGACAAAAGTGATGGGGACAGATCTTTAAAACAGAAATACTTTGAGAGGGAAGAAAAGGCAGACAGGTTGGAGGGGCAGCATGTCCTCTGGGCACTGAGAAACTGCACTTGGAACCACTCTGATGGTGTGAGCTGCTGCCCAGCACTACTCATGTCTTACAGCCAAGGAGCAGAGGAGATTGCATCTGAGAGGCAGCACCACAAGCTAACTGATATTTTCCCCAGAACAAACATGGCCAATTGCTGCCTCGACAAGGAAGTTGTGTCCTACCAATGCATTCTCAGTTACTGGAGGATCAGGTTCCACCAATAAAAAGTAATTTCAGTGCCTGAACAGAGATGCTGCACAGTTCAGTGTCACCCAGACCTGCCAGCCCATCTTAGTCTGCTGCTAATTATTAAGTGTTTGGCTCATGTGCCACCTGAACATCACCAACATGCTACTCTTTAACAATGTTTTGCCCCTGGAGGTTCAGCTCAAGGGATCTATTTAGCAGGTTACACTCACAGGACAAGTAATGTAAAGAAACTACATTCCTGTGTTTATACAGGAAATAGGAACTGTGTTCTGATGTGTTAAGAGCTATTTAATGTATAAAGTACCAAAATACCTTCGTTTTATATGGGAAGGATATTTCATTTTACATCTGGTCACACAGGCCAGTGCATGAGAGGAAGAGAAAGGAAGGTGAGAGGAGAGCACCAGCCCCCTTCAGCGGGTTCAGCCAAGTCCTGGTCCCATCAGGATGCACCACCTTCCCTGGGAACTGCTCTTCCTGCAGACACCTGTTGTGTAACACAACAGCTCGGTCATGTCACTCCTCTCCAGCAGAAATAGGAGGCAGTTCATCAGAACTGAGAGCTGGGACACGAGCAGCTGGAGGCACCTCTCCAGGGCCAGCAGAAGCAATCCTGCCAGACTGAGCCGCTGCTCAGGAGCAGCACAACGGATCACACTCACTTGAAGACAAGTGGAAGGAGCTGGTAACAGCAGTGAGAAGGAAGGAGAGCAACACTTTCATGGAAGCAGCTCCTCACGGGACCCAGGTATAGGGATGGCCATGAGGACAGATGGGAAGAGCTTGCAGAATGGTCTCCAGAGGAACCTGCCCAGCACACGCGAGTCTGTAGCACATTCCATTAAATAGCTCAGAATCTCTTAAAAAACATACAATACACAGAAAGCAGGAATTTAGAAATCCAAAGTCATGAGTTCGAGCTCACCCCACAGCTCCGAGGAGTTATGCTCCTGACAGGTGCCCAAGGCCTCCCAACCCATCCACACTCCCCCAAGGCCCAGCCACAAGCTCAGTCCTCAGCACAGACCCTGGCACACCTGCCTCCACCCAGGCAGCATCCCAGGAAGAGCCATCCTCTCCCAGCCTCCTGGGTATGTCTCTGAGGACTGTCACTTCAAAATACAAGCCAGAACAGACTTTGGGATGGCAGTAGACCCTTACTGGGTAACGTGTGCATGCTGAAGAGCAGCACCATCTCAGTGGTAGCACTCCATTCACACCCTTGTTATTGCATTTTTTAATAATTCCAAGAAAAAAACCAGTAATTTGGGTAAAAATTTATTTTACATACAGACCATTGCAGCTTAACTATTAATCAAGAGAAGTTATTTTCCTTTATAGGAAGTGACCAGCAGGTCACTGAGATTAACAGAAGTCTAAGTCTGAGAGCTGGGATTTTAGTTTGGAAATCTTGGGGGCAGGTTCCTTCCAAGCACCGCTCAGTGCAGTGAGGAGCTGCAGGACCTAACTGCTGGCCAGCTGCACTGACTGTGCTGGAAGCACAATCCCAGAGCCAGTCCAGACCTTTCCCAAGCTGAACTTGCTGAGAAAGATGATGCCTGGAAAGGTTTGGATGCATTTCCAATATCTTGTTCAGCTCTCAAACTAGAAACAGAAGTGGTGAAACAGCACAGTCTCTGTGAAGTACAAAACACCGAGTTACAGGGCAGCAGACACAGGGACAGCAGGAATGGCGGGGACTCTCCTAAGCCAAGTGTTCTATGTGGAGCGGGGCCTTGGCCGGGGTCATTCTCTGGCCCTACTTCAAATGGACTGAGTACAAAAAATACTTCAACCAATAATTAATTGTACTGGAAACAAACAGTCTACTAAAAAGCATATCTTACTCTAGGTGCCAATGAGTCCTTAAAAGCAGAGAGGGGACTGAGGAGCTGCATTTGGGCAGTGCTGCCAGGATCATTCACGCTGCTCCATTTTTACTTTGGGAGGTCTGAGGAAGGTCCTGTTTTTCTTTTCTTTCTTCCCCTTTGTATTTGCCTGGAAATTTCTCCAGCTGTCTACACGGCCATCCCGACTTTCCTGGGAACAACAGAGAGGAAGTGGAGAGTTAAAAAGTGCAAGAGGCAGAGCACAGGCAGCATATACCCATTTCAGTAGCAATTTTCCCTTATCCAGCAGCCCCTGACAGCCAAAGACACACAGACATTGGGAAGAGCCAGAGCAACACAGTGCAGTGGAACTACAAGTGAGCTTAGACACACCAGTATAAGCACTCTGCTGTTTCTTGTTTCAGAAACAACCAGCTTGGGTTGGGCAGTCCTGACTAGTCTCAGCTGAATCCTCTAATGTGTAAAGATAAAAAGAAACCTCCTCTCCAATGGCTGTTCCTAATCTGCCAGCCCAGAACGTGCCATCTCCTTTCTCTGTCTCACCTCCTCACTCTGGTGAGGTGCAGCAGCTTGGAGGCAGGGAGAAGAGAGAAGGAAAACATACTGCTGCCTTCTCTCACGCTTCTCACCCCAAGTCTCACCATATTGACACAATGAGAAAAGGTCTCTGGTGCACTTTTCTCCTCTCCCTGCCCTACCTGCAGAGCAGCAGAAACCTTTCCTGAGGAGATAACAAAACCAAAAAATTTTAAAAAATAAAAACATGAATGAACAATCTAGCTCATTGTTTCATGAGGCCCTGCACATCCTTAATGACTTCTTTCCTGCCCACCACCCCTGCACGTCTCAGGTCTTCA
The DNA here is from genome assembly GCF_003945595.2 of Pipra filicauda. Lineage (NCBI taxonomy): Eukaryota > Metazoa > Chordata > Aves > Passeriformes > Pipridae > Pipra > Pipra filicauda. Next base: position 385,186 of record NW_024104567.1, on the reverse strand, counting down.
ACTCTGGTGTGTAATGAAGGAGCAGTTACAGGCTAGATCGAGTATCCTGGTGGGCTGTAGGTTTGACCCCTAGAATAGCAGCACAACGACCACAAACCACTTTGGACACGCCTAAACCCTGACAGCAGCATGGCAGAGTACAGGGAAGTGACTGTCAATCATGTTTCTGATATTTAGAGGAGACGCAGATTCCATAAGTGTTAGCAACCAGACTGGGAAGTACCACCAACAGCCCACACAAGCAGTTGCCAGATTAAGTTTTGCCGGTCTCCAGTGACCTGGGCTAAGCAACAATTCAAATTCACAACTAGAGACAAGAATGAACTGTTGACATAGGTGAACAATACTATACCTTAACTGACCAGACCCGTTTCTGCACAGGTGATACGAAAGCCCTTCTGGGCTCTTCTCTCGACACATGGACCACCCAGGCTAGTGCAGATCTTTTACTTAAATTATCTTATAGACTTATAGACTTGCATACAAAAGGTCTCATCTCTCTGTGGCCATCCCATGCAGCATGGCCAAGAATTGTTGAGGCCCATCCTGAAAGTTAAACTGCTAATTACCTCAAAGTTCTTCTGCCATTCTCGTTCTCGTTTAGCTTTCTCTTGTGCTTCAATTTCCTCTTCCCTCTGCCGCTTCCTGGAAGGGAACCACACACAAGTCATGAACCCACAAGCATCTACTTTAAAGAAACAGTAGTGCTTTCAGAACATCTTGGAAAGTTCTTCTGATTTCTTGACAGACTACAGAAGAGATAGATATGCACACCTAAATAGCACAGCAAATAGAATTTTGTTTCAAATTTGGAAGAGCAGCAAGCAGAGATGATGGTTTGGCCCCACTGACAGCATGCACACAATTAGTGAATCAGCTTCTCCTGCTCAGCAAAACAAGTTGGACTCCTTCATAACTGTAGTGGTAAGTCTCTAAAACTGTTGAGAGTACATATTTTGAGAATTTAATAGCCACTTGAACATGCAAGGTAGGAATTAAATTTTTATCCCCCTAATTTTCATCTGTAATCAAAAGCAGTGGCCTGCAGCCATCTCTCACCTCACTGACCAGCACAGAACCACTCTCTAGGAAGTGCATCCACAGTGAGCATTCAGGCAACACGTGATCAAAACATCTAAAATAGTTCAGGATCACACATGCCACAGGGTATTTCTGACACTTCATTAAAATTCAAAATCAATCCTTTGCATGCCAACAGCATGCAGAATTGTGTCACCATTTCACCGTTGTGGCTGGCCTCCATGTGTACACATAAGAGAATACAAGCATATCAAATATATTAATGTCTTCAACACAGGAGGGCAAATTTCCTGTGTGCTTTTCTCAAGCACAGAGCTCTACAACCCACAGGCTGCACAGAGAAGTGGGGGAATCTACATTATTGGAGGTCAGCTTGACAGGACCCTTGTTAATCTAATCTAAGGCCTTAACTTCAGCAGGAGGTCAGACCAGATGATCTCCAGAGGTTCGTTCCAACTTAAGACTATTTGAAGACTCTATGGTCCCTTATCTTCTCTGAGGAAGCATGAGGGGGAAGAAGAGCCTGAATTGCACAAGCAGAACACTGCTTATACCTTTCATGCATTTCTTTTGCTTCTCTTTCTTTCCTCTTAATTTCCAGTTCAGCAAAGAGCTTCATTGTCTGTTTGTATACGGCTTGTTTGAACTGTAAAACACAAATCCAGTCTTAAAATAATGCCCATTAACATAGCTAAAGTCTGTTTTACATATGAATGTAAGAAGCATAAGAAGAAAGTGAACCATAGGTGTGCCCACCTAACCCTTATCCTACTCTGACAGCGGTCAATAGCAGCAGCACACAAAAAGGTATAAACCACTGCTGACTAAATTCTGGCCCTGGCACCAGGAAGCAACTACATATTAGCCTCATATTAGTCTTGTTTTAATTTGTATAGATGAAGTTGTGTCTAAACAGAACTGTTAATTTCAAACTCTCTTTAAGTCTTGCAATTTTACATTTGACAAAAAAAGGCAAAATGGTCACTGTTTAGAGAGTAATTTTTCAGCAGATCTTGATGTGTTGTAAAAATCTAGCATTGGCTTCCCAGTAGGAAATCAGTATACTTAAAACAACCTTAATTACTAAAGAACAGCAAGAGACTTATGAAAATCAGTGGAAATTAGAATGGTTACGGGGTTACTGTGTTGATATTAACAGGAAAAAATCACTTTCCACAAAAAAAAAAGGTGATGAAAGTTAAGACTAATGAAGTCAGTGTTTGGAAATCATCTGTCATTGTTACAGCCTCTCATATCACTTTTTCAGACTAGAACCTAGGTAAAAAGAACTAAATTATGCCATGCCTTTTTTAATACAGGTGATTTGTTGCAGAACAGCACGTCTGTCCTCCAGTGCTATATGGAAGAAACAGCCAGAACAGCTCTCACCCAAAAAACTCCCAGAGCTCATTTTAGCCACCCTGCAGTGGGTCTTACACATGCCTCTGTGGGCAGCAGGAATGCCACAGTTCCAGCAGTCAGAAGACAACAAGAAATTAAATTCAAAAAAGACTGCATGATGCACAAGCAATGAAGAATTGCTCCAAGAAAAGAAGAGGGTATTTTGGTCAATATAATCTGATATATTTACTCTTTACACTACAGTTAAACTATTTTCCAAAGCACAGGGGTATCACCCAACACATGGTACTCTACAGAGGCTAAGTAGAATTTGCTCTTCTGTAACTGTACGGATTTACAACATTAACAAGTCTAATAAATACTTCTTCACTGGTTTTGAATCTTAATTCCTCAAAACATGCTTTGTACTCCCCAGTTTCTCTGAACAGTGTACGACTTACAACTTCAGGATCATCCTCCTCTACAGTGGGAGGTTTTCCATCCTTCTTCAACTGTTTCTTTTTTTCTTTCACCTAAAGATTGGGAACAAAAATAAGAACCTTAGAAGTCTTATAGGCCTAACACAATTGTATCCAAGTAGTTCTGTATTCCTACTCCAACACGTAGGAAGAAGTCCGTTCTTCATTGCACTGATTTTTTTATTTCAGACCAAACTGTTCTAGGCCCAGATAAACACTTACAAGATCACTATCACACAAACTGTAGTAATTAAAAGTATTATGTTGGATGCTATTCCTTCAATACAATCCCTTCTGGGTATTTTTAACAGATATATTCTTATCAAATATACACCATCCAAACCAGCAGAAGTTTATTTTGCTATTTGATATTCAAGTGACTAAAATAACAAGCAGAACATCAAGTGTCCCTTGTGTTAAGAGTATGTGAGTTCTCCCATATCATCTGCTTCCTCAAGCTTATCATGTTTTAGCCCACCCACATCACTCAACTAACTTCTTGGCCAGTGCAATCCAAGCTCCTTTTCTTATAGGTCAATATCCTCCAAACTTCCCAGTCTCCTGCTGTCACCACCTATTCTCTTCTCTCTATACACATCTGAACTGCATCATTCATTCATAGACTTGGAAAAAAATATTTAGGTCAGATCATGTGATCTGACCTAATTATTTCAAGTACTGAATTTCACTGAATTATCTAGCACTGAGCTCAACAGCAGTCCTGCACACAGCAGATTTGTTCCTGCTGTGAAGAGCTTGGAGCCCACCTGCACAGCTCCATTACAAGGTTTGATTGATTGATTTGATTGATTACCACTCACCCCCATCCCTAGATGTTCCCATACTTACAGTGTGTTCCACATATTCTTTTCCTGCCTGTATCACATCCAAGGCTCTCTTCTTTTGCTCCTGATCTAGCAGCAGCTTGTACGCTTTATCTACAGCTAACAAAAAGGAGTAACGTTAATAGCACCAGCAGTCACGTTCACAAGGCATCACAAGAGTGCTACTTGTTGGCATTAAAAATCTGGCTTCTAGAATTTGTGGGTGTCATTTGTTTGGCAGGGTTTTTTTTCTATTAAATACATCTAGGTAAGTGATAACATGATTAGTTAAATGAGTTTTAGGGTATAGTAATGGTAGGAACTATCCCATACCTTCCGGAGGCAGCAGGTGAAAGTATCAGTCCTACCAGCTGTAGTTATAGGGCATGAGGTGAGTTTAAGGTGCAGAACACCTCACTGTGATGCAAAGCATACATCTAAAACCATCACATTACTTCTGTCGTATGGTCATTGAATACAATCTAATGCACAGATCAAACAGCTTTTCTTGAACAATCCCAAAACCCCACAGAGGTGTCTGTCCCCGTTGTGACATGACAATGCCACTGTTGCCACCTAGTGCCACTTGCTGAAATGTCACCACCCCACACAGCTGCTGCTCCCACAGCTGCTTCTATCCCTGCTAAAGCACCTCTGCAGCAACCCTTGTCCCCTCCACCCCAACGAACATTTAAACCAGCACCAGAAAAGCAGCATTAACTACTAACCCAGAGCAACACAGAGGAAGGGCGAGTGTTACCTTCAAATGCCTTCTGGGCTCTATCTGCATCGTCTTGGTTTTTGTCTGGATGCACCAGTATTGACAGCTGCAAGAGAAAGGATTTTGCTATCAAGATCATTGTAAAAGATGAAGAGTATCTCAGAGATTTTTGAGAGGAGTGAAATAGTCTCAGACAGAAAGAATCCCAAGGGGTCACATTACTTTGTACACGGACAACTCATGCAGAAGTATGAGCCAGTACACACTGATAAATCAAACAATCTGTCTAACAAACAGGCTATCCGAGAAAAGCTGCAGTTTGGGAAGTGTGGAAAAATCTAAACAGCCCTCAGCTGCAGTGCCCGGGCTGATATGAACCCCTTGGTCACACAAGTTTTGTATCCTTGGTCTTGACAAAAACCAAACCCACAAAGATCATCCTTAACCAAATTCTCCCAAGAAGTTCTCCAGTATCCCTAAGGTTGTCCAAACACCAAACTATTCAGAGTGGTAAAGTTTTTCCTTAGGCTACTTTACTAGAAGTTAAGAAAATTTCTTCCTGTACTTTGGCAGAGACAGGACATGGATCACTACCATCCTTAGGGCAACTTTAACTGTGCTGAAAAGCACATGTCCTCCTCCACATTCCTTTTCCAGACAAAGTTCTTTCAAACTTTCCCCATATAGCTAAATCTCTTATTTTTGCTATTGCTGTACAGATCAGCAACTGAAACTGCATTAGTGCCAAAGAATGCAAAATAACTACTCTACAGCTGCCACTTTCTAGTTCCCAGGGAAAAGGTTTGCCTTCAGTCCTGAACAGATTTACTTGTCTTCTTTCCCCTCTGTTGGCTGTTCCACATACTGTATTTTTCACATACTGTATTTTTCACTTCATCACCTTGACTGCAAAACATCTCCCTGTAGTATTTTACCAGCCCAAAGCTGAGACAGCCCCAGTTTATTGTCTCACAGAGCCAAGAAGCCAGACACAGATCAAAAGTTTATCCTTCCACCTCCCATCTACAGGAGGAGCCCATATCCCATCACCAATTTGGCAGGCACATTCCTCTGCCAGCCAGCACTCACAGCATTAATTCAGGTGGAGGCCACGGCCCTACAAATACCCTTTCTTTGCTGCATGCGCTGATTAAACTCAAATTTTTCCTGCAGGTTTGTCAGCAGAGGGAAGCTGGGGTAATGTTTCCTTTGTTGCAGAGAGGTCAGTGAGGAGGGCTGCTGCTGTTCCCAGTAACCAAGCCACCAAAAATGCCCACTGAAATTCTTAAAGAAACATCAGAGAAAATACACTTCTGGATTCAAGTCCATATTATAGAGAAAAATACCTTTTTTCAGATTTCTGATGAGTTTTCATCTTCTCCTTGAAGTCCAGTTCAATAAGCGGATAATACATGGGTATATCAGTTTGCAACAGCCCCCTGACACACTGCACAGGCAAAGCAGCCAATCGTGCATGGACCAGGGACACTCCTGCAGCTCTCCTCTTGTTGATACAAGCATTGTTCTATGCATTTCTGTCAAAAATGGCCATTCCTCTACCCAAGAACAGCTTTATCACCATTTTTCTTGAGCCCAAGCCCAGCTCCACAATCTCAAAAGAACTTCTAGTTTCCTTCCAGGGACTTCAAGTGCAAAAGCCAAATACCTGTCGGAATCTTTTCTTTATCTCTTCATCTGTGGCTTCAGGATCCATCTGGAGCACCTAAAAGACACCATGAGAGCAAAGGAAGTTTGATGCTACTCTCCATGAATCAGGTTTCTGGCAGTAAGTTCTAACACTCTTACAAGGAGTGGCTGAAGCCACTTGGTTTGTTCAGCCTGGAGGAGACTGAGGTCAGACTTCATTGGGGTCTTTAACATCCACACGAGGGGCAGGTACTGATCTCTTCACTCTCGTGGCCAGTGATGGGACTCAAAGAAACAACATGAAACTGAGTCAGGGGAAGTTTAGGTTGGATATCAGGAGAAGGTTTTCCACCTAGAGGGTGGCTGAACACTGGAACAGACTCCCCTGGGCAGTGGTCAAAGCATCAAGCCTGAGTTCAAGAAGTGTTTGGACAACGCTCTCAGGGACAGGGTGGGATTGTTGGGGTGTCCTTTTCAGGACCAGAAGTTGGACTCAGTGATCCTGATGGGTCCCTTCCAACTCAGCACATTCTGTAACACTTGGTTCACTGGCACACAGACACACGCCAGAAAGCTTCCTCCATCACAATATGAATTTTCACCCAGTAAAACAAAAACATTTTAGTAGTCATCATCTTTGTGACACTCTACTTCTACCAATGTTAGATTCCTCTGACTATGCCAGTGCCCTTTCTACACTCAAGTCTTGTGTAGACAGCTGCCATCCATAATTTGATCTGAACCTTCAACCAGTCCTGTAGCAGTGTTCAGTCTGGCAGAAACAGAAGCATATGGGGGCTTTGGAACACTGTCAGGTCATTCATAACTGAGAACTCCGGGCAGGAAACCACCATTTGTAAGAATTTTTTCATTTTATCATTTTAAAAGAAGACAGTAGAGTTTTACTGTTTAGTTTCCATGGATGAGACCACTTGTCTACTGGTCTTTACGGATGTGGCAAAGTTTAGGAGCTCTTCTGTGAATTAACTTACTGAACAGAAGATCTAAGCAACAAGTGAGCAGATTCACGGTAGTCTGTAAATAAAAAATACTCTCGCACAGGAAAGCTACAGTCTACTCCCAAATGGCTTTCTTAATTTACTCTCCAAGTCAAAGGTCTAAGATCTACACAAAACTGAATGTTGTCAGAGTGAATCTGCCAACTGATCTGGGTCTACAAAAAGACCTGAACTGGGTCTTCTAGCCCTGGACTGGGTCTACAAAAAGCACTTGGGGCTTTAAAAAGGCAGAGAAGATGATATCAGGAAGGAATACACACAGGGAAAACCAGTTCCAGCTGAATACCACAATAATTATTTACTGTGTTCTTCAGGCTACACAAGTTCAGTGGGATGAACACACAAAATAAAACACAGAACTAGAAATGATGAATTAAGAAAGCTCTGACCCGAACTTGCCAAGCTGCCACCTCCAGCTGTTACTTTTCTGTTCAGAAAGTACCCAGCACTGATCTGCCAAATCTTCCAGTGATGTTGCATGAGGGAAATGTGACAAAAGAACATAGTTTGCACCACCATCAGTGAGAAAGAGAGCGTGCACACAGATACCATCCTTCTGCTTCTGCAAAGCTTTTGCACAGTAATCTGTACTTAGAGATTTTGGTTTCTTTATGTTCAGTCTTTTACTGCAATAAAATACTCAGGAAATCGAGAAGTTGGTAGACTAAGTCAGAAGGGAGGACAAAATGTTCAAACTAACCTCAAAAGGGTTCAAGTTGAAATAGGAAGATCCGGGTCGGGTCAGCCTGTCAATTTGGTTTTTTGATGTTAAAACAGAGTCTCGTTTTTCAATTTGCTTTACCTGAAGAACAAGAGAGACCTGCATTAACTGACCATCACAACATCCTTACCTGCTTTTCCACGCGATTACTACACCAGTTACACTGGTCCCCTACTACAATTCACGATACTTCTTGCTCGCTTCAAGCTTGTGGCTATTTTACTGAAGCTGTAGCAAAGCATATCATTGAGCCTTTTCTATAGCACAACAGTATTTTTAATGTTACATTTTAACCATAAAAAACCCTGCAGAGCACTTCTGCCCGTCTATCCTACAGCTTGCTCTACAGCTGTGCCTCTTCCCTTCCCCTTGCTCTTCCAGCAGCCCTGTCGCTGTGATTCCTTTGAAAACACCGCGCTATTGCTTTTAACCCGCTGCTGGCAGTACAGCCCTTTAAACACATGAAGTGATACCGATGCAAGTACACAAATCCACTTCACTCTGACCACAGGTTATTCAGTTCAGTTCCGTTTACTTTCTGCCCTTCATAGTACTACGCCAAAACCAAGCCACGTGTTTATATTTAATGTTCAGCTTTATTTACAGATATACGGATCTGCCGAACCAGCACGGCCTGTGTGCGGGCAGTTCAGGTAAAATACCCAGGCTGCGCCCCAAGTCCCGGCACAGGGAAGGGGTCCCGGGGACAGGTTCCCACACCCGGGCACGGGGTGCCGCGCTCAGTGCCGGGCGGCACAGCCTCCAGCGAGCCGAGCGCGGGGCCCCCCCGGGCACCGCCGGGGCTGCCAGAGGGCCGGGTCGAGCACGGACAGCACGGAGCCCCCGCCCCCGCCGCTCGCCCGCCCCCCGCCCAGCGCCCACAGCGGCTCCGCCCGGCCCGCCTGTCGGCGGCCCCCGGGCCTGGCACAGCGCGGTCCCGCGCGGCCCGCGGTCCCCGGCCCTGCGGGGGGAGGCGGCGGGGTCGGGCAGGGCGGGGGCAGCGGGGCCCGGCGCGGGCGGTACCTCATTGTAGAAGGTCAGGAACGCGTCCTCGGCCGCGCCCGCGCCGGGCCCTGCCGCCGCCATGGCCGCCGCACCACGTGACCACGCCGTCGCGCCACGTGACCGCTCCAACAGACACCACCCCCGCCGGGCGCGCGGAGGGCCCCGCCTGTGACGTCTCACGGCCCCGCCCCCCACCCTCCTGCTCCCGCCGGGCCCCGCGCGCGGGCGCGGCTGCGCAGGCGCGGCGCGGGGCGGGGCGGGCGCTCCAAGGGCACGCGGCCATGGCGGCCGTGGCGGCGGCGCGGGGCGGGCTCGGCCTGCGCGGGGCTCTGCTGGCGCAGCAGCAGCGCTGGAGCTCGAGCTCGGGCGCCGACCAGGTGGGCGCGGGGGCGCGGCGGGCAGGGGGTGTCCCGGGGGTGTCCCGGGGGTGTCCCTCCGTCCCTTTGTCCCTCTGCGCCCCGCACTCACCGCCGTCCCTCCTACAGCTCGGCGAGCTGGGTAAAGGCGCCGGGAAGGGCGGCGGCGGCGGCGGCTCCATCCGCGAGGCCGGCGGCGCGTTCGGGAAGAAGCAGGCGGCTGAGGAGGAGCGGTACTTCAGGTGAGCGAGGCGGGGGCCTGCGGGGCCGCTCCCTCAGCCCGGGCACGGCCCGGCTGCGGGGCTGCACCTCGGGCCGTCCTCTCTTGCAGGGAGAAGGAGCGAGAGCAGCTCTCTGCCTTACGGAAACACCACGAGGAAGAGATCCATCACCACCAGAAAGAGATTGAGCGGCTGCAAAAAGAAATTGAGCGCCATAAGCATAAGATCAAGCAGCTTAAAGATGACTAAGCTGGTGCTGTTGTTGAATGTGCATGGCCAATACTGAATGTGGTGTAAAAACAGCGTTGGAGACTGTATATTTTGATCCGCATAATCTAAACTCATCCAATTATACTGTGGTCTGCAACATTGTCAAATAAACTACTCAGTCTCACTTTCCTGCTCAGTAACTGTTTAATGAAAACAAAAACAACCAACCCCACTGTCTGGTTTTAAGCTTCATTGTTCTTCCAAAATAAGGATGCACTCCTGAGTAGACAGGCCTGTACAGAACTTAACTACTTTCTTTAGATTTATTTGAAAGAAACGACCATTTGTACCTAGTGAGATAACTTTAGAGTTATGCTGATGTCATGTGTGATGGTGCTAGTTCCTGGAGCAAGACAGCCAAGATCCTGACTTGGACACGAATGTTCTTTTCCACAATGACTTTAATTGCCCAGTGGTTTTTTTTTTATTGTCTCTAGTTCTCTGTTCCTTAGCTAAGTCACTTTCCAGAGAAGGATGGATTAAGACTAATTTTATGCTATTTCAATCACTTTTGCAATTTTGAGTGTAAGAAATTCATCATAAAACACAGTAAGTGCCTTGAAATACTGTGGTCTTATTGCACTAAGCCCTGACAAGAGGGGGATTTTTTTAAGTAATAAGAATGGGCAGGAGAGAAAACAGCCTTGCCTTCTACACTTCCACTGTTGTGTCCATAAATCTGCCTGAACTGGCTTGGTTTGCAGCACTGGTGAATGCCAGGCTGCGTTACAGTTGGTGAAGGGTAGCAACGACGCTGAACTGGGTGGGTACGTGCCTGGAACTGCCCTGTCTGAAAGTGCAGGAGGCAAATGATACCTTTGATGTAGAAAGTGGTTTGACAAGGGTGTGACTGGCTGGCTGAAGGTGTCCCAGTTTCTCCTGTGTTACCTGGTACACCCCCAGCCAGCTGCTCCCCTTGGACTGCTCTCACCTGAGGAACACTGCAGGTAGTGGCATGTCTTGTCTGCAGAGTAAATGACACCACTGTCACTCTAATGCCCTTAAAAAACGTTCTTCAATGAAGATGTCACCCATGTGATCAGCCCTGGAAGAGAGGCTGTACTGTGGAGTATCCTTGCCTGGCTGTGCTCAGTCTGTGGGAGATGCTGTGGTGAGTTGTGCTGAGGTTGTGTACAGAGCTTCACTGCAGGCTTGGTCCCTTTTTAGATGGGGCTAATTACAAAAATATTAGTAACTCCCCCTTCCCCACCTCCCTGAACCTTGGGGGAAGAACTAAGTCATGAAAAGCAATATTGACCCGTTTAGGTTATACCCATTTAAAAATCTGATTTTTTTATCCATTTCAGAATGCTTTTCCTATTGTGTCTGTCAGCTGGGGTTGGCTTCCCCCAAAAGCTGCAGAGTCACTAGTGAGATGTCATCACTGAAGACTGATTTCTTGGCATCACAGCTACAGTGGACTGTGGAAGAGCTGAAATAAATATTAGGACAACTCTATATTCTGAAGGAACGGTTTAAATTCTGAGGGTTTAAATTCATGGCTCTGTGATTTCCTCAGCATTTTTTGCACTAACTATGCCGTAAGCTCAGCCACAGAGCCTCTGCCCAAGCGCCTGTAAGGGAGGGGATTTGCTGTGAGACTCTGGAAGTGCTGTGATTTGGACCTCTGTGATGTATGGTGCCACAGAGAGAGGTGTTACAAACCCTCTGAAGTGCCCCAGAACTTAGATGTGCAGGTGTGTACCTTGCTACACTGCAGAGCTTTTTTGCCCACCAGCACTCCCTGAATCAGGTTTCGTGTTTTAACTTTGCACCAGTTTCAAAGGGGCTTCTACACTGGTAGCTGTGCTGGGACCCTTACCACCAGTTCATCAGCCCACGGCATTTTCTGGAGAGGAACGCCTGGCTAACTCCTCTACAGCGACCCTGAACTCCTACCAGGTTATGGCAGTGGAAGAACACAAAGGGACGGGCAGCTGCAGATCTGACGCAGCAAGTGGGCTGGGAGAGAAGCCCCTTTCAGCAATGGTCTGCCTGGCAGTCGGTGATCACTCAGCTGTGCCCACAGACTGGCTGCTGGAGAGGATGAATGGATAAACCATGCTGCTGCTTAAAGCAGAGTCTCCTTCCTGCTCCCCCCTTCTTCTCCTCCTTTTCACTGTCTTGGGCGTGTTGTGGGAGTCACTCAGCCTCTTATCTCACCAGCCCATTGTTCTGAGCCCAATGAATTCACCCAGGCTAGCAAGGTGAATGGCTTCTGGAGTCCAAAAATGCTCAAATCACCACCAAGCAAGTGCGAGAAGTACTGAGGGGGGTATGGTGTCTTCTCCCATCTCTTGACAGGCCTTTTGCTAAACTAGAAAGGTCTCTATTTTTATCCAGGTGGCATGATAACTGACTTTGCAGCCATCTCGCCACTAGGAATCCCACCTGGCTATGAATCTTAGTACATCAGGTAGTGTGTTCAATTCATCCTTGGGTTGAGGTTTCTTTACTGTGATCCACCCACTGACCTCCTCTTCCAGGGAGTCCCAAACCTCCCTGAAACCAGTTTGCTTTAGTTTAATGCCAGTGACACTGGCCATTCCTAGTTAACAGGCACTGCTTTATTTCCTTGGTGGTGTAAATATCTCTGCCTAGTAAAAGACCCCTCTCCTGAACTTGTCTCTAGAGATGACAAGCACTTCACCCACTCCACCTCTTATGCTGACCAGCTGCAATTCTGTGAGGAACTGAGTTCCTACCAGAGTTCCCAGCACCCCTGGTCACCTCGACCCTTTTCTTGTGCTGGTTCTGGTGCTCTCTAAAACCTCAGTTACAGAAATGTCTTTTCCTGTTCCCCGAGGTTAGTAAGAAGCATGAATTGATATAGTGTCTGATCACTAAAAGGTGGTTTGAAGTAAATGTTCAAGGGGGACCTCTGCCTTTGGGCAAGGGAGATGTTAAATCATCTTGTTTTGTGTAGTTTCATCATCAGTGCATCTCTTCAGAAGTGGTTTTCTTACTTCTATTGAACTTCAAACTGTCTCTGCAATAAGTTACCAAATGACATCGATGTTGCCTGTTCCTGATTCCTGTGACGCAGCAGTTAACCAGCACAGGTGAGTGTACTGGGTCTGGGGTGCATGGCTAAGGGTTTTCTCCCAAGTGCAATGCAGTAAGTCAATAGCATCAGCTTACAGGCTTGGAACGTGTTTTTTCTGCAGCTCCTTTGACAGTGCTTATGATTAAAAACATGAGATGAAAGATGTCCAAGTCTGAGTTACAGACAGTCCTCTTAGCAGAAGTATTTCAACTACAGGGTGGCAAAAAATTATTTGAGATGCATTTAGTCTGATGGGCATTTCGCCAAAAAAGGTTTGGTGTTCTGGAGATCACTGCAATAGCATTGGGCTCCTGACAAATGACAGGAGCATTTGCAAGCAGTTTGTCTGGGTTCAGCCACCACTTCCAGGGCCAGTGGATGGAGAGATGCCAGGTCCCGCTACAGACAGTTTGCTGCAGGACTCCAGAGCAGGAATGCTGGGGAGTAAACCAAGACTACATCTTGGACCTAGGTGATTGCTGGGGGGTTAAGAAGGTAAAAGCTGTCTGTAGACCTTCCCAGGACTCTCCCTCAGTCCAGTGTGACCTGGACGACAGGGCTCAGTTGTCTTTTGGCAATCAGTAGCTACAGACTGCCAGCTACTTCCAAGCAATTCTGTTTCAGAGCAACCAAAACCCAAAGCTGATGTTTGAAAGTGGTAAGGCTGCAAGAACAGTGCTGAACTCAGACAACAGGCCATAGAGGAGCTTATTGTTCTGGGTTTCCTCAATTGCTCTGGAATGGCTGATGGCATGATTGGCTCCCCCTCTGAACCGAAGACACAAAGGAAGGGATTCTTTTCCCTGCCAGAACCGGTGCATCCTGGTTATTCACTTGTTCCTCAGGGTTGGACTGACCCCTGTTCACAACACCCTGACTGCCACTTACAGAGCAGTTCCATGAAGAACTTCTCTTCTTGGGAGCAGCCTTTATATCTCAATGAGATGTTTATCCTTCCTTACCCCCAGATCCTCTGTCCTTTCTGTGCTTCTACAGATCATGGCCCAAAACTGCTTGGCCACTGCAGAAGCAGGAAAAGTGAACTTTGTTTTCAGCTAAAACTGAGCTGGTGATTTTTGCTGCAGCAAACAGAAGCTGCTTCCCAAGGTGCTTGGTTTGTGCTGCATCCTACACAAATGTGACAGAAATTGCCAAGAATCCTTGGCTCGGGTGGGGAAAGAAGTGAAAAGAGAGGCAAGTGAGATCCAAGATCTTTAGCAAGCTGGTTTTAGTGCAAGGTGGCCAGGTTGCCCAGTCTGGTCTCTTTGGGCCTTTTTGACACACTTGTTCTCCCCACTCAAGAGCAGACAAGTGGGAGAAAGACAAAGTATATGTGTATGTTTTTCCCAAAATTAAATACACTGGCTGTGTGCAAGGCAAAATAAACATACCTGCCCAGGGTAATGACAGCAGCATGGCCTCTGTAGGAAGAAATTTTCCTGAGCATTTCCCTGATGTAGAGGTGATGGAACACACCAGAGGCACTCAAAGTTCCTCACTGGTAAGTAAAGCCTGAAGATTTTTAAGACAGACCTCCTCTTCCTGGAAGTCTGGTCTGCAGCAAACACATAAGAGCTGCATAGCAGCAGAGCACTAGAGAACAAGATATTTGTTGGAGGCAGGCACATCTGTGACGTGTTATCCATAACAGCTGCACTGATAATTGGTTAGGATAAAAAGTCTAAAGCATCAGGAAATGTCATAATCCATATATATGTTAACAGCTTACATACAAACTACAGCAGATCCAACTCTGTCATCTTGCCACTGATGTGGAAACAATGGAATTTCAGTGCAATCACAGAAGAGGAGTGACAGACTGACGGGAACAGGCTGAGCCTCAGCAAAAAACCTCTGGCCACTGAACACAGGAAATGTCAACAGGTTGCAGGGTAAATATATAGGGCCGTGGAAAAGCTGGATCCCTTCACTTCCTTTGCTCCGTCCCCTCAGGGCTTCACTCACCTTTCTCCCACGCAAGACTCTAGCCTCCCCACTGAAGGTACACCACCACCCCCTGCACGTCCAGGGGCAGTGGGACTGTCCTGCCCTGCCAGACCAATACGTGCCAGCTCTCTGCCAAGATTAACGCTCTCCTTGGTTCCAAGATGGTTTTTTACTGCCTTGGCACAGGACTAAATCAGATGTTGTGTAGCTTTGTGTCATTATACTCCATAATTCACTCCTGGATACTATATTACAAAGTATTTAAGAGCTTTGCAGGACATTTATTAAGCACCACTACAGATGCTCAGCTCCCTCAATCTTAGTATTTGTGTTGCGAGAACTCCTTAAACCTACCATTCTTACCTCCCAGTAAAATAAACTGCTGCAGTGAACTGGGACAAGGCAATGAATGATTACATCTCCTTCCCTCTCCATACCACAGCAGTCCCTACATCAAGCACCGAAGAGCTGGCTCTACTGCTGAGTCTGGAGAGGGAAGTCACCAAGGCAGTGCCAATTCCACAGGAGAAGCAGCGTGTCCGCCGCTGGACAGGTTCAGCAAGACAGACTGAACACTTCCAGCATCTGCACAAGCCTGCCTCCAATTTCTGGATAGGAAACATTGGACAACACACTTTTCCCCCAGTAGTGGGCTATCACACATACTTGATACAACACACACCTACATGCTGTCTTCAGGAGAGTAATTTTGTGGTGAAAGTCCTGGAAGGACCTTCCCTGAGAGTATGACAGCTGCTGCACTTCTTTCTTTACCAGGCTCCAGAGGGACAGTTCACGTGCAGGTTCTCTGGGTTCACTTCAGCACAGCACCCTGGGCTCTGCCTGGCCCGGCCCAGCCCAGCACACCTTGACTTCCACGTTATGCAACAGCACAAGCGCACGAAGCCAGTGCCACACAAACGGTGCCAACGCACTGATTTTCCTCCAAATTTATGTAGTTATTGTGTCAACTCTGCACTCACCAAGCAAATCTGGTGAGCAGGCAAGTTAATCACCGATTAATTACAGATTAGCAGGCGCAGAGCCCCTCACGCCACTGTCCTGAGAAGGGACAGTGCCGCACAGCTTCCCCTTCTTGCCTCGGGCCTGGAGGGCAACGTGGCCCGGGGGCTCCCAGGGGGCAGGGCTCGGACAGCGGGAGAGCCCCGCGGGTGAGGGCCGGGGGTCCCGCCGGGCGTCCCGGCCCGGCCGCAGCCCCTCCGCCCGGGGCCGACCCCGCCCCGCCCCGCCCCGCCCCCTCAGCGGAGGCCCCGCCCCCGGGCGCGCGGGGGGGAGGGGGCGGCCCCGCTCTCTCCCTTTGTTCGGGCCGCGGGCGGCGTTGCCCCTTTAAATGCCCCCGCCCGGCCCTGCCGGCGCGCCGGGGGAAGGCGCCGCGCGATTGGTTACGGCGCTGCCTTCTCATTGGCCGGCGGGAAGACGGGCGCGTCCCGCCTCCCATGTCCCATTGGCGCCGCCGGCTGCCCGTCCGGAAAGCGGGCTCCTTAGTGGGCGAGACGGCGGTCCCTGGAAACAGTTCCGGGAAACCCCGCGTGCTGCCGGGGTCGCGCCGCCGTCCATGAGGAGAAGGAGGAGCGCGCGCCATTTGCCGTCGCTGCTTGGGCCCGAGCTGCGCCGCGCCGGCCCCGCTCCGGTGAGTGCCGGAGCCGTTCCGCGGGGCAGGGGCGCTCCGCGGCCGGGCTGGACCCTCCCGCGCGGGCCCCGCGGCGGGGCGGGCGGCGCGGGCCGCGGACAGGCCCAGCGCGGGCGGGTGTGGGCCCGGGGCGCTGGCGCGGCGGAGCGGAGCGGAGCGGGGCGGAGGCCGCGGAGGGGCCGCTCCGCGGGCCGGGCGCGGGAGGGGGAGCTGCGCCGGGGAGGGGCCGGGGGCGGGCCGGGGGGGGCGACCCGCTCCGCCCCGCCCCGCCGTGGGGGTCAGGGGTGAATGTGACGAGTGGCCGGGACGGGCCTGTGCGGGGCTGCGGGTCGGGGCTCTGCGCGGGCCTTCCGGGCTGTGCCCGGCCCGCGGGACCCAGCAACGCTACCAGCAGCGAGCGCGTCGCTGTCGCAGCGCGTCCTCTGGTCTCAGACAGCGCGTGATGTGATAGAGCCGCTGTAGGGAGGGACAGGCGGCACCACCCGCAGCGCTCGGGTCTGCGCTTCGCGCTTCCATCGAGCAAATAATACTTGACAAGCGCTT
The DNA here is from genome assembly GCF_003945595.2 of Pipra filicauda. Classification (NCBI taxonomy): domain Eukaryota; kingdom Metazoa; phylum Chordata; class Aves; order Passeriformes; family Pipridae; genus Pipra; species Pipra filicauda. The sequence goes on along the minus strand of NW_024104567.1, from coordinate 368,354 downwards.
GAAGCAGAAATTCTCCGGAGTTTTGTTGTTAGAACGTTGTTTCTCTTAAATTAACTTTTACCGAAAGCCTTTACTAAACCTTGAAAAATTTTGCTTTTAAAAGCATCGTTATTAAAATTATTTTTAAAATAAGACTTAGTTACTAGGTCTGAGCAGCCTTCTTACCTGTCAGTATTTAAACGTGCTTACCTACTTAAGTACATAAGCTATGCTGGACTACTCTATGAAACACTGTGTTAGGGTAGCTTTCCCATGTATAGGGCACTAAAGGATCCCACCAGCATTTCCTGCTGCAAAGGACGTTAATGCTCATGAAGCTAGTGGTTTGGATTTTTGTTTGTTTGTTTGTTTTTTCCTTTGAGGTCACACTTTAACACCGGTTTGTTTTTTTCTTTTTTTTTTTAACTCCTAGAAGTAAAGGTAATAGAACCAGAATTCTGCATCTCACAGTGTAGGGATTTTTTAACCTATGCAAACTGTGGTGGTTGCAAACGAGCAGTGTCTGCTTGATAATTCTGCATCCTAGAAATTGTATTTCCCATGAATACTTCATATCCTTACCTCTCAGTTTTTCTGTCTAGGTGTGAACACTGTTGAAATAATACTTGAGCCTCCTGCTAACACTTAAGTTCCTAGTTTTGTCAAAAAGCCCCAGTACTCCCTGCTTTCTTAGGCAGAGATCTGCAAAATTCTTTGAAGATAAATTCTTCAGAACAAAGCTCATTTTTGTTAAGTGTTGCTTTGAACTGGAGTGCCATAAGTGTTGTTCAGTACAACCCAAACAATCAGATGAGCTATGAATGGCCAACTCCAATGAGAAATGAGCATGTACAGATTTTATGTTTCAGGTTAGCAAAACATAGGAGGCTCTGTAGGAGGAGGATGTGATCAGTGTTGTGTTTTAATGGCACTGATGGGCATCTTGCTAACTTGCTGTGCTAAAGTCATCTCCCAGAGATAGTTGTGTGGGTATTGAAGCAGAATTTCAGTTTCTGTGAGGGCTGTGCTGGTCTCTTGCTTAGCATCAAGCTGGAGGTTCTCAGATTTTTTTCATTGCATGGGGCTGTGGAGTGAGGAAGGCTGAGAGCTCCGTACTGGAGGGGTGAGGGTGCCAGCTGTGTTTTGGCATACAGATAGTGGGGAAACCTGGCTAATGTTATAAAGGTCTTCAGCCTGCAATGACTTACTAAATAAGTTTTCTTGTAATTCATTCTAAGAAATGTTTATTAAAGCATAATTAAACTATTAGAATGTACTGTGATTGAATAAGCTATAGTATGAAAGAAATGGCTATCATGTACAAAATAAAAGGCCTGACCTTTTGTACATGCCTTTGTGTACAGAAATGTTTGTTAATGAGTGAGGTTTTAATAAGTCTCCAGTCTTTAAATGTGAAGTCTTATCTTCCCCCCACTCATGTTTATCTTCCTGTTTTGACAAGAACATTCTGGAAGTGTGAGGCATAACTATAGGGATGATGCTTGTTTTCTTGTGGTCAATTTAAACAACAAAAACTAACAAGTGTCCCCCAAACTTCCTTCACTGTTATTTTTAATGTGGTATAACTTAACTGCTTGACACAGATAGTATATTGGATAGAAGGAGCAGTAACATAAGCAAGAAAAATGACTTTGATGCAGAGTTTATGTGTATGAATTAATTGGTTTCCTGTGCACCTGAACTAAACAAGTTCAGTTCCTGTGTGAAACTAAAAGTTTTCAGCAGGAGGCTGAAAGCAGTATTGGTGTATAATCACTGTGAAGTTGGTCACGGTAGTTTGAGATATTGTCCTTTTGCCAGAAATTGCCTTTCCCGCTTATTTAAGCTGTTACTAAGCATGTTTTGAGTTAACTAGATTGAATTTATAATTAATTAGATGGAGTTATACTTAGGTAGTCTGTAGGTGGCAACCTCTGTTAGAGGCATGGTATAAGATACAGGGAATGGTAACATCATGGCTGTTTAACCAGTGATTGTCAGGTTGAGGCCGAGATCAGGTCTCTCTTTTCAAGATACCATATGCTGTCAGGCTCAGGTCTGTGTTCATTTTTTTTTGTTTTCCAGGAAAAAACCTATTTGAGCCATGTGAGTTATGAAACACTGGAAATACCTGTAGTTTTAACTTCCTACTTGTCATATGAGGGCTTAAAAAGGGGACTAGTCACTTTGTAAATTACTCTCTCGAGATGCAGGAATTCTGGGTGAATGGCTTAAAACATGTTTTATATCATAAAGTATTTATGGTCTTCAGGAAAGCATTGTTGAAAAAGAGTGTGAAGGTTGAAACAAGCCCCTTTCCCGTGTGCACAGCTGGGAGGTGGTGAAGCTAGGTAACCCCTTAGGCACCAGCGGGAATTCTCCTTGCCTGTGTAAAGTTGTCCCCAATTTGTATTACTTCTGCTCATTTGGTAAGCATGGTTTTGTGTACACTGTTTTAAATTCATCCATTTCTGCATGTTTTAAAAACAAATACATGTCCCCCACATACTAATATATGTAATTCTTTACTTTTAATCCACCCTTGAAATCTTTTCCAGTCAACCAGTCTCCCTCTCTTCTGGATATTTGACTGACTTAATGCAGATGAAAAACTTCCGAGTACATGCTGGTGCTCTGGTGGCGTGGTCTGTCATAGGCTGGGTCATGTGGACACACTGTGCATCCAAACATAGATGTCGCTCCTCTTTTTTTTTAAGGAGCTTTTAATATTTTTTTTAGAGGAGAACAAAAATGTTAATGAAATCATTGTGAGTTTTACTTGCTGATAAAATTAAATTAAAAATATTTTTCTTGTCAGCTAAATCTAGCTGATGTTACCTAGAGAGGGAGCTAAACAGTCTTTTTCAGCTATGACTTTCACCCACATATATCTGCTGAACTCAAAGTGCAGAATTAGTGTTTTAAGAGATGTAATTTTGCTTGTTGGTGATATTCATGGAAGAAAAGTCAGTTTAATCTCAGATTCCAGGCCAAGCTTACAAAGCCTTTAGGGAATCTGTTGCTATAACTGTGAAAAGAAATATATTTCTTCTGGATGCTCTCACACCCTGAAGACCTTAAAATTTTCCACTGTAAATTTCTTTAAGAAAACCTTTTAATTTAAGTTTGTGTGACAGGAAATAGCTAAAATTTGAACACCCAAACCGATTGTGCATTACATTTGATTTTAGTTCTTTAGGAGGACACTAATTCTTAAGGAAAAATAAACCATACAGCTAGTGAATTAAGATGCAGAGTCTTAATTGACATTATCAAAAAGCCTTTGAGCTGTAGTGCTGTGTAGTATTCTGTTTCTTAGGGGTTAGATGTTGCTCCCCACACTGGTGTATGTTTGCGGTGAAGGCAGATACCTTCTGGTGGTAGGCTGTGAATCTCACCTGTCAGAACTCCAGAGGAGGTGTTTCTGCCTGGACACAGAATAGCTTGTCAACCCTTTGTTCAGGTATAGGCAACACTGAGAAAAGTGTTAATCTTTTGGGTATGTGACACTTGAAAGCTACTCTGGGTTCACAAAAAACTGTCCATGAGCATCACCATAAGCCACTGTAGTTTAGAAGGTCCTTGCAATTGTTTCAAATAACTTTTCTGTATTTATGTGTTGCCATAGCCTCTCAGTTCTTTTTGTTGGTTGTTTTTGGTTTTTTTTGTGTACAGAGAAGACAATATATGTGTAAATAACTGATCTTATAAGGCAGTAAAAAGGTGAACACAAAAATACCCCTCTCTGTATATCTTCTTTGTGTGTCTCAGCCTGTGGGCTTTTGAGAAGGGGGGTTAAGAATGATGCTGTACCCAAAACATTTTTGATGTAACTAAACCCCCTCTGCCTTGCACTATTTCAAATTTGAGATTATGCTGAGACTATCTAACAAGCAGACACATAGCTGAGTTTTGCTTTCTGTGATGTTCATAACCTATAGAAACTTGATGTTCGTTAGTGTTTCGATAGTTAATACCTGTAAGGGTAGCGAAGCATTATTGTAGGCTTCGGGTAGCATTTTTTTTTCTTCTGTAATTAGGCTACAGTCAGAGATGCTTTTAAGTAAACTGAATTGGTTAGAAAGCAATTTGTCTTTGTCAAGTAACAGAACATGTGTGTGAGCATATATATATGCTATGTGGCGATGGAAAACTTCTTTTCTTTTGCTCACTAATGGCTTAAAAGGAAGTGGCATCTGACAGAAACAACGTGAGGCTGCGTTACATCTCTAAAATTTACCTTCGAGTTAAGACAGCATTAGTAAAATCATTACTGTCTGAAGAAAAATTATTAGTTGTTTTTTTTTTTTTTTCCTAGCTCTAGCTTCCAAATCTTCATAGGCTGTCTTGCAACACGTTCATGAGCTGTAGTCTGGAAGGGTTGGGTATACAAGGGACTGCTAGAGGTGTGGTTATGCTTTGAGACTTGTTTTGTAGCATAGTAAATAGCCTGAGGCTTTAGCTTTTTTTAAAAAACCTGTTCTTGAATCATCTTCATATCTGTATTCCAGTAGTTAATTGCATCACTCCAACCATGCTGCATTGTCTACCTGGTTATCATTTTGCTTCTGCTCATCGACTTCTGCCCTATCATTTAAAGCCTGAGGCTTGTTTCATTTCTGAACCTAACAGCTGATCATCCTGATGTTCTCTGCTGGGTAGTTGAATTGCCTCTTGTCAGCCTTTTTATTTGAGAGCACTAAATATCAGCTGGCTGGCTAATTGAGAAATTGAAACTGTTTTTAATGAATTGGGCAAAGCCCACTGGAATTGTCTGAGAAGATAATTGTGCATTCTTCAGTGCACATATTTGGAATCAGTTTGTTAATTCTGAAAGAGAGTCTTTTTAATATAAGAACTGAAGATGCTGCAGTCATGGCTTCCTTTTAAACCAATAAGGTATATGTTATTAAAAAAGTAGCTTTACTGATTTGTAGAGCTTGAATTTGAGGGAAACTGAAAGCATGGAAACTGTTATGTTGCAGCTTCAAATGACAATGTGCATTAGAGTGCAATTTTTCTGTTTTTATCCTCAAGTTCTGACAGCACCGTGAGAAAGCGTGTGGTAGTCTTGTGCAACATGTTGGGTTTGAAGGAAGACATGGCAACAAGCCAAGAAAGTGGAAATAAGCAAACAAGTATTGACATTTTTATGTCTTAAGCTACCCTGCAGGGTTATGTGTTCATTACATTTTAAACAATTGTTTTAAAAGTAGAGGAATGGGAAATGGAATAGCAGTAGCTCTTCTGAGTCTTTGCTGAAGGTTGTTATTACCATGTCCCCGTACATTCTAGCTGCTATGGTAACCAGTTAATGACAATCAGCAGATGAAGTTTAGACATTGTTATGTACATGAAGTACATTTTTAAAAAGTTATGTAAGTTCTTCCATGTACATTTTCCACAATACTAAGGGTTGTACTTTCTTTTGAAACTTAGATCAGCTGCATCCAAAACGTATTAAATAAAACTTTTGATACAGGTGATTTGCAGCATGTATACAAATTAGTTTAGATAAATCATGCATTGTCCTACAAACTAGTTATTTCTGGCTTATTGTAATATAGCTCCTGAATTTTTTCCAGCAGCATAATAAAATGGCTAATCAGGTGAATGGTAATGCGGTACAGTTAAAAGAAGAGGAAGAACCAATGGATACTTCCAGTGTAACTCACACAGAACACTACAAGACACTGATAGAGGCAGGCCTCCCACAGAAGGTGGCAGAGAGACTTGATGAAATATTTCAGACAGGTATAATATGCATTTCTTGTTTCTGATTGGTTATGAAAGTGAGGGCATACCATTTTCAAATTTTTATAGATTAAGGTTTAAAAATTCATTGTTTTTGATCTGTGTAGCTCTGAATGTTTTGCTACTTTGACTTCCCTAAAGGCAAATTGGGTTTGACATTGACTAATTACTTGACAGATCTTTAGAGCTGTATGTGATATCTTAGTTGCTTTAGGGCACAGAGCACTAGTTTCTTAGATGTTTTCAAATGAAGATGTATGTTTGCACATACTAAACTGTACATTTTTTTTCTTCAATCTGAATCATCATTTTGCTTTTACTTATCTACTGTCAACTGCTCACAGTGGTTCTAAAACACTCAAAGGCTCGATAGGTGACTTAGTGAGGGAAGCAACTAGCTTGTCTTGCCTGGGACTACATTTGAATTGAGTCTGCCTGTGGATTTTTTGTTCTCTCTAGTTCTGAGTGGACAGTTTAATCCATGTTGGTTATTACACTGAAATGTTCAGCTTGACACTAACTGCTTTTTAACAAAGTTGAGGACTAAGCTATCTAGCAAGTCGAGTAATACCTTGCTGGTAGCAAATGGTCTCTGCAACTTCTAGAGAGGTTTCTTTATATACAGAGGTTTTTCTATTTTGTTTTTATAACCACCCTATTATTTTGTCCTATAACAGAGGTTTTCTTTTCCTCTTTAGAGTGTGTTCTGTGAACAGATTTACAAGAAGCAGTAGAACTGCTCTATATGCTTATCTTGAATGCCTTGGTGGCAAGATGTCAGTTTTTGTTGAAAAGAGTTAAAATTCCACTGATTAAATGAAGACAGTTCAAAACCAATACCTTATCAATCCTCAGTGTGATACTCTGGCTCACGTGGGTGATGTCTTTTGGAAGTCATTCACAGTGAGCTTTCATCAAGCCTTTACCAGCTTTTATTGGCTTTAGAGATGCACTTTCCAACTGTGGGTCACAATGAGGTGCACTTGATGGTCTGAGAGAAGGTGTAAATGCCTGGGCAAAGGAACTTGTGGGGCTCTAACACGTGTTGCAGTTAGGTTGTGTGGTGAGGAGTTCTTAAGGAATTTAAAAGCTTTTTAGCCCAGAACCTGACTAGCAAGTATAATTCCACTGCATGAGTAACCTGAAAATATTTATTCACACTTCGTTAATGGCATGGAAGATGTTTGTATTGTGCAGAGGTTTGTCAGTGAAGCAAACTACTTTTGACACACAAGCCAAATTTGGGATTGAATTTAGGGATTTTTAATCTGTTTAGGACTTCTATGGAAGATACAGGTGCCTTCCAATATGCAGGATCACTTCTGAAATGTAGTCCTTGGGCTTGGCACTACTGTGCACTTTTGAAATCAAGTGGCAGTGAAATAATCTATGTATTTGGGAGATCAAGCTGTTGCAAAGTGTGTGGAGTTCTTGGTATCTGTCCTAAATTTGGATGTATCATTTAAAAAGTAAAAATCTTAAAATCTGTTTCTCGCACTCCACAGCTTATGCAAGTGCATTACAAAAGGAAAAAAAAATAACCTGTAAAGATCCTTAAAAAGAAAAACATGCTTCAGAACTGGTCCAATGTTTCTTGGGGGAGTCTGTACCTGTAAAATTAACATTAGCCTTTTTGGGTACATAGCAGGGCTCAAAATAATACCTTTTTGAATTCTGGCTCTTGGAACTGCATAGAGCAACAAAATGAGTTAAAAAACCCCCCAAACACTACATGGAGTCCACTGATTCCTGCTTTTTTGACGTTGGAGGAAAGAGTGAACAAACCGTTTTGCTTCCTAATATTTTGTGGAGTACAGCTTCCTAAGTATTTGATCATCAGTTAGGTAGCTCCCTTTTCCCATACAGTAGGATACCTGTAATGTTGACGGTTCAGCTTATTCTAGAACAGCTCAGTTCGAGAGAAGGACGTGTGGAATTTAAAATGAAAGATAAATAAACAAAATTCAAATTATTAGAAGTGAGCCAAAGTTCACTGTTTCAGAGCCTGGTATGTAATACTGCTTTATGCAGCAGATTGCATTCCTGAATGTTAGAAAACTGTTTAACACGGGGTATAATCTTGCACATCAGCTAGTGCTTAGGTATATACATTTTAATTTAACTTTTTTTCATTGTTGTACTCATGTTCTTTCATGTACTTTTGTAGGAATATGTAATTAAATGTATAACTCTGTTGCTATGGAATGTAACTTTTTGACTTTAAGAGCAAACTGCATAGATCTTAGTTTGTATGAAGTTCAATAGAAATCTGTAACTTCTTTATCTTTAACTTTTAGGGTTGGTAGCTTATGTCGATCTTGATGAAAGAGCAATTGATGCTCTTAGGGAATTTAATGAAGAAGGAGCCCTCTCTGTATTACAGCAGTTTAAAGAAAGTGACCTGTCGCATGTACAGGTAAGGTGAGAGCTCCAGGAGTGTGAGCACATAAGTATAAATAGTGTTCTGGCACTACTGGCAGGAGAGTTGTAATTTAGAAATTCATTGATGTTGCTGTATTCTTATATTGCAAACCCAAATCCCAAGTGTGTTTAAAAAGTGCCTTAAATGTGTAGGTATTTGAGCGCAAAGCAAAAGCTCCCAGATAATAAAAATGAGTGTGCAATTGAGAAAATGGGTTAAAATGAAGACGTTTTCAATCTGACAAGTTTATTCAATTAATTGTTGGATTTTCCAAAAGAATTCTTTTGACATTTGGTTTATTGCATTGGCTTGAAATAGTGACCTCATGGTATGGAGTATAAGACTCACTGGATTCCCAGGGCTTGTCATACACACTATTGAATTGTTTTGTAAATTGTATCTACAGAACAAAAGTGCATTTTTATGTGGAGTTATGAAGACCTACAGGCAAAGAGAGAAACAAGGCAGCAAAGTACAGGAATCAACGAAGGGACCAGATGAAGCAAAGATTAAGGTAACACTTAGAAGATACTAGTTCTGTACTGCCTGATAAATATTATCTGTACACAGACTGGAGAAATTTTGGATGTACTCAGAAAGCATCAATACCACCTGGATAAGTATATTGACACTTGACTTTGAAGAAATGTATGTATGATAGAGATTCTAGAGAGAGTGCTTGTTGGAAGTGCAGGTCTTTCTGATCACACAATTGCCAAAATATCGATATCTACTTAAGAATTGTTTTAGTTGTCCTTTTATATGAAAGCTTTTACACACATGCAGTACATTGAGACTGGTTGACCATTTCAACAAGAACAAGGTATTAGTATATTAGGAAAGTCTTCTGTTTTGCTGTGACCTGAGTACAGAGTGGGCGACAAGAATTACCTGGTGTTCTGGAGTTCTTGGGTTGCTACATATAAAATGGAAAATAAGGGAAAAGACAAACAAATTCTTTCCAGTGACCTCGTAGTATAAAACAAATGCTGTCGTTTATGATTTTTTTTTAAACCCACAAAATAAGAGGTGTTTTTGTAGGTTCTGTCTCCATATATACCTTGTTATCAAGTGTGGCAAGGAGCAGATAAATGCTTAACTTAGAATGCATTTTTTATTCTGTATATTTTAACCCACAGCCCTCTCCTCTGTAACTAGTCTGACTTTTTTTTTTTTTTTTTCAGGCTTTGCTAGAGAGGACTGGTTACACTTTGGATGTAACTACAGGACAGAGGAAATATGGAGGCCCTCCTCCAGATACTGTATATTCTGGTGTTCAGCCTGGCATTGGAACAGAGGTTGGTATACACAGACTAATCTGATGGTTGTTTTGTATGTTTGCGCAAACTTATAAATAGGAAATAATTGAAAATAAACTGTATTACAAGTTTAATATATTGCAGAGGAAAGCATTCTTCTGTGTGTGTCTAAATCAGTCTTTCTTACTCCTCAGTATTCTGCAAAAGACAGGAAAACAGGTTAAAGTGGGGAGAAGCAGGTGGAATATATTATGAAAGGCTGTGCAAAATTTCTTAAAATGTGAAATAGATCATTAAGTTGTTAGACTTCATGGTTCATCCTAATGCTTGTGGTCCATATCAGTAAATGTGACTTAGAGGTATCTGACTTTATTTACAAGAAATTGAATTTAAGCAATGCTAGCTTGCTTTTATGCAGTGTGCTAAAAATGGAAGACTCGGGTATTGTATAAAGATACTCAAATGAAAGTTTTGAAGAGGACAACTGAGATTAATAATTATAGATTTGTTGATTTGCTTTTGTTTCAATCTATATGAAAACATCCTTGAGGATTGCATGGATGGATACTGAAACTACCACACTAAAAAGAGGCTATGTAGATTGGGTGTTTTGGTTGTTTGTTTTTCTTTTTCTTCATTTCTGCATTTAGAAGGTGACTTAGAGGTTGTTTACGAACTTAGCGGTGTCGCCAGAGTGCTTATGTGCTGTGTAAAGTGTCGTTTAATTGCACCAGGGCTCCCTGACGCAAGGAAGCATCTCTTTACCGGGAGGTTGGTCAGACACTGAACAGGCTGAGAGCTGGGCAGTGCCCCAGGCCTTAATAACACACTTTAGCTTTTAGGCAACCCTCAAGTGGTCAGGCATTGGACTGACTGATTGCTGTAGGTCCCTTCCAACCCTTTTATTTGTGACTGAAAGTCCTTAACTACTGCTCTGAAGTATCTTGTCCTGTGATGGTTTGGCTCTTTAGGAAGTTGCAGGAAAACCATAAAGTTGGCTGTACTTTTATACTATGAAGAGTATGTTTTAATACTTCTAAGTTTCCTGAAGCTAGAACAAGTAATTTGTGGAAACTCCTAGAAGAACAGAAGTGCTTCTGCCATGAATCAGCATTAGAAGCTGTAGTGAACCCCAGCCAACTAGTTATAGAAATGAGACCTCTACTAAATGAATGTATTGCTGCCATTTTGTGGGATTTAAAGGTTACTTACTGACCTAGACATGCGGTTTGTTTTGACAGGCTGAGATGCTGAATACCTTGCTAAAGCTGCTGAAATTTATGAAGCTTATTAAATATAAATTTATTAAATTTATTAAATTGCTGAAATTGTATGAAATTTAGGCTTTAGCTCTTGCTGTTGAGCTCTGAGGCACAGTAATCAACTTAAACAGTATGCTGGGATCTCGTGGTAGGCAGAGCATGTTTGCACACAAGTGATGAGATTGTGGGTACTTTTTTCCCCCCCACAATGAGGTGGGTGGGGTTTTGTTTTTTGGTCATGGGTTTTTTTCCTTTTTTTTCCCTTTTGAGAACCACTTCTCTTTTGTTTTCAGCACTTCTGGTTATATAGAAGTGTATATGCTTCTTTTCTAATGTTAGAGATAAAAAATTAAAAAAAAGTGTATCACTTTGGATTGTGACAGTGCATTCTTGGGGTCTGAAACTTATTTAAATAACACTGAAGCTCTCGTAGCTCGTGCCAGCTCAGATATGTTGATGCCAGAGCTGTCACTGATGTCAGTAATGGCAAACTTTTGATTTTTGAGTATACCCAAATACTATTACTGATTTGAAGAAGCGTACTAGGTAGACTTTTCTCCCCACAATGTGCATCAGGTCTTTCTACTGTTAATATTTGTACACCAACTAATTTGTCTTTTTAAAATATAAAGTTGAATTTCGTTACATGTTAATTGTAGCTTCAGCTCTCAAGATGTAGTTGAGCATTGTGCAGTAAAGCTGCATTGATTATTGCTAAATAATCTTCTGAGTGTTCGGCATGTTGAACGTTAACAGACTGGCACAGTGAACACTTGGCTGAAAGGATTAGGTGGGTGAAGCAGTCCCATATATTTTTTTCAAGTGGGTGAGCTTCAAGAGCAGCTGGACCTTTTTGGAATGTTTTGGAAGAGTCTATAATAAAGACAAAGTTACAGCTGTGCAGAAGCTTTTGAAGAAGAAAACAATGGCAATAGGATTTGATAGTAATATTGAGTGTTCGTTTTACTGAAGGACTTGATGCTTCACTGTAAAGCATTTTGCTTATAGTGATGTTGATACTTGGAGACCTGTTTGGGGTGTTTATCAATGAGACTGCAAACAGTTACTTGGGTATTTCCTTCTCTCCTTACACTGACTTTGTCATTTGCGTCTGCAAACAAAAAGGGCTTATCCTGAGGGGCTTTTGCCATGCTTCATTTTGCTTAAACACTTACCTATTCCTCTAGCAGTTGGTTTTGTAGTTTTTGCTAAACACTTTGAATACTCTCAATCACAGTGTTGTGTGTGTTTTGGAGATTCTTCTATAAACCACCAGATTAGATTTAAGAAAACAGTCCACCTCTTGAATGTCTTTCAATTAATAGATTAGTTTTGCATCCTTTGAGATGCTGAAGCTCTTGTGGTTATTGTCAAGAAGATGCTTAGAAGCATCACAGTAAGGATGATTTCTAAAGGGAATATTCATATTCCCAGAAGAAAAAGTAACTTAGTGGTGGTGTGAAATACTTAGATTGAGTCCTTGAACTGAAAGATAGTAGCTGATTTCCATAACTTCTCAAGCTCTGCTTAGGTCTCCATGCTCTATGCTAATTGTAGTTTATCATTGTTGTAGTTTAATCCCAACTGGCAACCAAGCACCATACAGCTGCTTGCTCACTTTCCCTCACCCTGTGGGAATATCTGTATAACATAAAGAAACATCTAAAGGTTCTGTCTTTCCTTTGGAGGAAAATTTGTGTTCCATGTTTTTCAAATCAAAGTCATGTTCTCCTCATGGGCTTGTTGCATTGGTGCTTAGATGGGCATGCTGAGTGTCTTTAATTCTGAAATTCTGCTATGCCTTTAGTGCCAGATACGCCTCGCTGAGTAGGAAAAGGTTGACTCATGCCATTTTTTTTATTTTTGTTTTGTTTTGTTGTTTTGGTTTTTGGTTTTTGTTTGTTTGTTTGTTTTTGTTGGGGTTTTTTGTTGGTTTTTTTTTAACTACAAAAAATATTCGAAGTTAAAATAAATAAAATTTGATCTTAATGGGTGTTTGGAATATTTTCCTTGTATTAGCAAGTCAGAGGTTTTGAGAATTCAGAGGAGATCGGCAGTCATTAGACATCCTGGGGGCTGTTTCTAGAGAGACCTCAGCTGAAGAGATTAAACTCCTTAACAAAACTTAACCCATTATTGTAAGGAAAAAAACCTCAAGAACTCCAGATTTTCTCAAACAAATATTAAACATTCAATTGGTGGAAGCTGAAATAAATACAGACAAGAAACAAGATTACAATATATATTCAAAGTGGATAATGTGCATTAGGCAATTAAAGGGATTTTTGTAGATTTATTTTTCTGTCTCTAACTTTGTAAGGAAGATTAAGTTAGAGTGATTTGAAAATACTGCAAGAGCAAGGAAGTGCTTGGCCTGCTTTAACATAGGATGCTCAGCTAGATAGTCTGTAAGGTCTTAGTTTTCAACTGCCAAAATTAAAACCAAGTAAGAACCGTTTACCTCTTCAGTAGTGGAAACTCATAACCTCTTCAATATAAATAACAAAATGGTGTTTTCTGTATGTAAAACTTTGTACAAGCAAGGAGAGGGTGAGAAGACTTGGGACATACAATAACATTGGCCACTGTGACGACTGCGGTGTTTCTGCTATGCTGGTTTATGCTGCACTGTTTTTACTTTCCCAGGAACTTTCAAGTATTAAAAATAAGTTTGGATTTCTGAAAACGCTTTATTTCAAGTGTTCTCTTCCTTTTTAGGTTTTTGTTGGTAAGATTCCCCGAGACCTTTATGAAGATGAATTGGTACCACTCTTTGAGAAAGCTGGTCCAATTTGGGATCTGCGCCTCATGATGGATCCTCTTTCTGGTCAAAACAGAGGTTATGCTTTCATTACTTTTTGTAGTAAAGATGCAGCACAGGAAGCAGTCAAACTGGTGAGTAACTTACTTTCAAACAGGACAAGACAAAGTAAACAGCAAGCATATTGGTAACCTCTTAGGTAACGAAGTCTTTGAAGTGTTTCCTTAAAGCATCCATTGACAAACTCAATTTTACTCTCTTAAAAATTGCCTCCTGATTTTATTTAGTATATACAGATATTTAGGACTGTTATCTGCTGTAGCCTGCTGCAGCCTGCCAGAACACTTGGGTGATTATGGCAAGAGCGTACTTGATTCCAGCTGGAAAATATATTCTTTAAGATTCACTGTGTTTAAGATTCATCACCCTTTACTGTAACGAGCTAATTGGACCTGCCTTGTTTAACTGTTGCTGCCATAAAGGAGGTCTCTGACTTTGTTCCTTTGGTGGTTCCCAGTGGCCTTTTGTTCTCTCCTGTGGCAGTCGTGCAGTCTGCTCACTGTTTGGAAGTCTGGCTGGCCTGCAGCTGTGCGGCTTGGGAAAGGACACGGAGCAATCCCGAGGGAGTTAAAGGGAGAGACAGCAGTCTGACTGGGGCCTTGCCTCTGTCAGGGAGAAGGAAGTAGAACTAGGCAGATCAATGTACATCTCCCAAGGTTTTGGATATGGCTGTGGAATATTGTGTGTACTTTGAACCAAAACAAGTGAAATGCTTAATCTCGTTTGCCTTAGCAGAATTCAGCTGATCCTGCATGAAGAAGAGAGGTAAAATCTAAATACCTTAGTTAAGCTAAGGTATTAGCTGGTGGGAGCAGGGAAACCTGAAACCTGGAAAAACTTAAAGCAATTCTGTTGTGCTGTAAGGACTTCAGGAGTCATTGCTTTAAATGTGGCAGTATTTGTTCCTTCAGATATTTGAATGTATTTAGAAATAGTTGCAGTTGTTATGTTACGGACTAGGGATTGCTTGTCCCTGCTTAGGCTGGTTTTTTTCTTTCTGGAACCTACTTGGATGTTTCCTGAAGGAGATGCACAAAATATGTTTCTGCAAGTAATTGCTTCTGGGTTTCAGTGTTTGGAATGAGTGGATATGAGTTACTGTCGTTTATGAAGGAAAAATTGTCTTGAAACTTTTTTCTTCTTTTGACCAAGTTGAAGGTGCTCACAGTGGTTGCTTTAAATATTCACTGATGGAGGGAGATGAAAGGGGAGACACTAAAGTGATGGGAGTTGTAGCAAGCGATGTGCCAGTGTAACATTTGTTTTAGTTCCTCTGGAATATGAAGAAGGTTCCTGAAGGTATTTGTATCAGCTATAGGGCTTCGTCTCAGCTAGGACTAGAATGGCTGAAAACCTGCTTTTATAGAATTGGATGAGATTTTCAGAAGCGACCTGATGATCAGACATCCATCCTCTTCTGCTCTGTTTGAAAATTCTACCTAAAACAAAGATGATGTCTATCTTGAATTTAAAAAAAAGAAAAAGATTGAACTCTTGTACCTTGAAAGACCTATTGGGAGTCTTGGTATTCAGGGTAATCCAGCTGTGGATTACAAGCTTGAAAAGCAGTGGGCTAAGTTTTTTTTAATGGGAAGTTTTAAAACTTGATGGTGAAGTTTTTTAATCCCAACATGTACAAGGTCAAAAAAATGTCTACTGTTGGGGTTAGGGAGGGAAACAAGGTTACATGCTGATTTAGACTTTTGATTATCTCTGCAAACATGCTCACAGTGTTCAAAGCTATCCAAGGAAAGAGGAAGAACTCACAGTATCTGTAATGCCGTGTATTTGCTTATTGGTAACAGCAGCAGTGACAGTGACTCCCAGCACAGGAAGTAGTCACCAGTTGTCTAGAAAGATCTTTCAAGTCTGAGATAAACAGTAGGTGAATGAATTTACCCCATGCAATTTGTATATGTTATGTGTTTTCTTTGTACATCAGTTGTTTTTTGTAGCTTTCCATTCAGCAGAACTTCTGAAGTTTTGAAAATCCTAAACTTGGCACTGTTCTTCCAAGCGAATGCTGACACAAAAACAGCTCTTCTAGTAATTTTCCTGCAATGCCGATTCAACATGCTGTGTATAAAAGTAGCAGATGATGAAGAAAATACCTGATTTTATGATTTGGGGATATTTTCATGCCTAGTATTGTGGATAAAGCAAATTAATGGCTTTTTCTTTTTTCAGTGTGACAACTATGAAATCCGTCCTGGAAAGCACCTTGGGGTATGCATCTCTGTGGCAAACAACAGGTTATTTGTTGGGTCAATTCCAAAGAACAAGACTAAGGAAAACATATTGGAAGAGTTTGGTAAAGTCACAGGTAAGACTTAATGAGTTTTCCATGTGTTCTCAGAATACCATTCAGTCTCTCCATTTTGTCGATCTAGTTCTTTGACAGATGTGTTCAGGTATCATTTAAACTCCTTCCAAATTGGATTCCAAGTTTGGTTTTGTTAGAAATGTTGTGTATGAAATATATCTTTTGGTGGAGCGTAAAGGGAATTGTGTTTCTTTAACTGATGGTTAAGTGAATGATGCTGTAAGTTTACAATTTGAGATGGAAATGGCACAAATGAACTCAGAAAAAATGAAGGTCTTGAATCTGTTACCTGTTCTTCAGCAGCTTCCTGTTACTGGATCTACAGGAGGTTCTGCTGTCAACACTGAGAAGTTTTTTGGGGAACCTGAAAGAAATGCGTTGCTGAGCAGTGATGGGGAGGAGGGAATACTGAATCGGTTTAGAGGGACTATGGCAGCCTAACTTTGTCCCAGTTTTTCAGCATTGTTCCCCAGTATGTGCAGCAAGTAGGAAGAAATCAGCTCATCACTGGAAGGGTGCTTCTGCTTTAGATAAGAGATTGAGTCATTTGTTCTTGCTCCAATAGGAGAGTTTTAACCTCCTGCTTCTTTTTTAGGATTGCAATTTATTAGTACTTCAGGGAAGTGGTGAAAACAGAAGGTGAATATTCATTTACTTCTTTCTCCTCTTTTTGGAGAGATGTGGAAGAAATTCCTTCCAGGTCCCCCAGGAGGCAGGGGAGAGGCCATGTGTTAGTGCTGGCTGCTTTTCAAAGATGTAAAAGTGGTAAAACAAAATACAGAAAACTTACACTGTGTGAACTGCTTAGGTTGATGTTTTGCAGGGCCTAATTGTGAGGTTTGTTCTGGAGAACTTCACCTGCTAGGTGACCTGTTTCTGGGTAAATTGGATGGATTTCTTATTCATTTTGCTTTTCTTGTGTTTTCAGGTGTTAAAATCAAATTAATTACAAAACACAAAAGAAGGCATTTTCGGGTAGACTAGACTTTTCTCTTTCCTTTCAAAACTCAATACTAAAGACCTGTTTTTCAGAGGGTTTGGTGGATGTAATCTTGTATCATCAACCTGATGATAAAAAGAAGAATCGAGGATTCTGCTTCTTGGAATATGAGGATCACAAGTCAGCAGCACAAGCTCGCCGACGCCTGATGAGTGGGAAAGTAAAAGTCTGGGGAAATGTTGTGACAGTGGAATGGGCTGATCCAGTAGAGGAACCTGATCCAGAAGTCATGGCAAAGGTCAGTAAAGACTCCACTGGATGCTCTGGTGTTTTGGGAGGATTATTTCTTTATGCCACAGTGATGAAGATTTGTTCCAGATGAACAATGTGAGATTTGAGACACAAAAAGTAATGAGGGCATTTTCACAGTAAGCTGAGCAAATGGCACAACCTGAGCACTGTGGCTGAGTTGCCATGGGAAGACATTTGGAACATGCTGTTAACGTCTAAACTAGTAGTGTACAGGGTTATCCTGCTGGATTGACACATCAGGCTGTGCATTATCTGCTCTGGCTTTAACGAATGCCAGGTGGGTATTGCATAAAACTGTTTTTCAGAATGACAAGAAAGTGAAGTTCAGTGTGGGAAATTACGTGCTTCTTATCCTGGCGTTTTGGAGTAACTCTTTACTGTCCTTAAGGTCTATTACTAAAATTTTACTGGGAGTTGTAGCATCCCAGAAGCAGAAAATCAAAGTGGGATATTCTTCTGGTCATGGAAGGAATAGTGGAAGGAGAAAAGTTGTAGAAACTTCATACAGGTAACTACAAGGCACTTTTTAAAAAAGAGTTACAGAGTTAATACTCAAATTTCTTAATGCAACAAGGAAGGGAATAATATCTTGCTAGTTGGTAGTTTCCTTTGAGGTTTGACTTGTAAAGATTACAGCTTTTGTTCTCATTTTTTCACCAGGTAAAAGTTTTATTTGTAAGAAACTTGGCCACTACTGTGACAGAAGAAATTCTTGAGAAGTCTTTTTCTGAATTTGGAAAGCTGGAAAGAGTAAAGAAGTTGAAGGATTATGCTTTTGTTCATTTTGAGGACCGAGGTGCAGCAGTGAAGGTGGGTTGATAATTCTTTCCTAGCTGAGTTGATGTGAGCAGTTTCTTTTGTACAAGTGTTTTTTAAGAAATTTCTTTACAGTAATTACCTCAATAAGACAAACTGTAGAGCCCAGTTAATAAAGTTCCCATTGTGAGAATTTTAATGCTAATAATTTTGTTCCTGTGATTTCAGTAGCTAGGAGGATGTGAAACTTGAAAGGACAAAACTGTAGCAAGTTAACAAGTAGACTGGAAAAGAGGTGTAGAGCAATGCAGGAGAGTCTAGAGAAGAGGAAAATAAAAAGATCAACCTAGACAATTTTTCTGAGGAAACACTGGCAGAAGGTATCAGTTGTCTCTCGAAGACCTCTATTTAAAGGCTGTGTGTAGCTTTGAAGTGACACAAGTATCAAATAAAAATTGCAAGGTAATGAAAAAATGCCTTACGAAGTGGAGGAGAATGGTGCTGGCAACTCCCATAATGCATTACCTCTTTTTAACTCTACATGTGCCTGAGACAGTTTCTTAATGACTCATTAAATACTGAAGGTCATTACTGTAAGCTTCAAGGTTCTCTTCCTTTGTGTTCACAAGCTGTTGAGAAGGTTATTTGTATCTGGTGTTTGTACTTCAGTGTACTGAATTCAATAGAAATTACTCCATCTGGTTTTTAAATCCATGGTTATGGTTTATGGGGGGAAGAAGGAGGGGAGGAAGTGTGTTTTGCACCTGGGAGTTGTGAAGCAGGTATATTGTATGTGATGTATGTGGCTACATGGACAGTTCAAAGGCTCTGTACTTGACCTTGTTAATAATTTTATAACCATTTAATTGCTTACAGTTTTCCTACCCATGAGATTAGGTTTTAGAGTTTGGCTTTAGGATGAATGTCACTTGTATTTAACGAGGTTGAGGTTGGCTTGAATAGGTTTAGACCATGTCCAAGTGAGGACATGAAATTGTTGACAGAAGGGGTAAGTCAGCAACACCTCTGGGCATGGTTTTTTGTAGTGTGTCTATAAACACTCTCCAACCCCTTCCCACTACACCTTCCTGCTAAATACTCCATTAGATTTCAGCAACCAGAAACTTGTAGCAGATGAGAAAAGACAGATCAAATACATCGCTAATGCTCATCTGCTCTGAGACAAGCTGAAACTACCACACCTGCCCTGTGTGACTGCGTCATGGCCACTAAATTGGTTTATGAATTTTATGAGATATTTTTGTGTGTACAGGTGTGATTTGTTTTTTAATGAGATGTTAAGATATTCATGTGTGGAATGCATGGAATTGGCTCATTGGTTCCACTGTCTACTGATTTTCACCTTCTTGGAAATAAATTGCCATAATTTCTAATGTTTTTGAGGCACGTAGCTGTAAAGACCTATAAAGTCTTCATTAATGCAAATATGAATACCCAGAAACATTCAATACAAAACAGATAACTCCAGGTGAAGAATTGGAGGGTGTAGTCCTAATTGTACTTTGTCTCTATGTATTAAGTTCTCTTTGCGGGTGCATTTGATAGTTAAAAATTGCACATTAATATCCTGGAGGATTTGTGGCTTGCTTGATGAGATCACCAAGTTTCAGTAATTTTTTATTTTTTTTTTCCCCGCCTCAAGTGTGTGTCCTCTCAGAAATACCTGATTTTTTTCTCAGAGGCACTTCACTCACATTCAGCTAGCTGGGAATCCCAAATGCAACAATCCTTTCTCTTGCATGCATGTACTCTAACAGGCTTTCAAGTACAGTGAATGCCTCAGTGTGAATAGTGAGAACCTGTGTATTTTGAGGTTTTTAGGGGATATAGGAACATATGTAATGGTGTTATGTCTGACCTTTTTAAAATTATGTTTAATATGTTTTAATCCCATTTTTTTACCTTATGATATGAAGAGAGAGCATTTTTTAAAAAATGCTGCTTTACTGTAATTGAGACGTAAGAGTGATGTGTAGCATTCTGTTTGTGCAGCACAGAAGCAAAGCACATGGCAACAGCTCAACTTGGAGAAGCCCAGCCCTCTGGTTTCAGTAAGTTTTAGTTTCATTTTGAATGGAAACAAATTTTTAGTTATTTCTCTTCTGTTTTTGTACAGGCTATGAATGAAATGAATGGGAAAGAAATAGAAGGGGAAGAAATTGAAATAGTGTTAGCAAAGCCACCGGATAAGAAAAGGAAAGAACGTCAGGCTGCCAGACAGGCCTCCCGGAGCACTGCGTGAGTGTCACCCTGGCACTGTGGTAACACTGCAGAGTGAAGTTCTGCTATAAAACATGGGCTGGTTTAGAGTGATTTGACTTAACTTTTCTCTGTGTTGTGTCTTATTAATCAAAAAGGGCAAATGTATACTTTATTTTGGGAGGCTTTCGGGGATAAATAACTATGTGTTTCTTTTTCTTACTAGGTACGAAGACTATTATTACTACCCTCCGCCTCGCATGCCACCTCCTATTAGAGGCAGAGGCCGTGGAGGGAGAGGTGGATATGGCTATCCCCCAGATTACTATGGCTATGAAGATTATTACGATGATTACTATGGTTATGACTATCATGACTACCGTGGTGGCTATGAAGATCCCTATTACGGCTATGATGATGGCTATGCTATAAGAGGAAGAGGAGGAGGAGGAAGGGGTGGGAGAGGTGCCCCTCCACCACCTAGGGGGCGGGGAGCACCACCACCAAGAGGTAGAGCTGGCTACTCACAGAGGGGGGCACCCATGGGACCGCCGAGAGGAGCCAGGGGGGGGAGAGGGGGTCCCGCACAGCAGCAGAGAGGACGCGGTGCTCGTGGAGCCAGGGGCAACCGTGGGGGCAACGTAGGAGGCAAGAGAAAGGCAGACGGGTACAACCAGCCCGATTCCAAGCGCCGTCAGACCAACAACCAGCAGAACTGGGGCTCCCAACCCATCGCTCAGCAGCCGCTCCAGCAAGGTGGTGACTATGCCGGTAACTATGGTTACAATAATGACAACCAGGAATTTTATCAGGATACTTATGGGCAACAGTGGAAGTAGACAAGTGAGGAGGGATTGAGAATATTGGAAACATAGAATTGGCTATAGCTCTACATCCTTCAAAACAAAATTGGCTAAATGTTTCATCCTTAAGTAGCGATTGGCTGCCATTTGTATTGGGCTGAAGAATCACTCTATTGTGTATATACTCGAGTCTCTTAGTTTTCTTTTTTCATAAACGCACTTGGACATTACTGGGCTTGCAGAATTCCTGAACTCCATATGGGATTTCAGTGCTTTTATCATTTTAGGCTTCATTTTAGCAGTTTAAAAGCAGGAATGGCACACTGTTCAATCATGATTTTGCAGAACCTCTGGTTTTGGACAGTTTCTTTTTTTTTTTTTTTTTTTTTTTTTTTGGATTTGGGATAGACTACATAGGAGTATGCTGTACATAAAAGTAAAAGCTAGTGCTTTGTCTTAGTAGTTTTAAGAAATTACAACAAATTAAGTTTTCTTGTATTGAAAATAACATGATTGTATGTTTTGCATTCCTAGAAGTAGGTTAACTGTGTTTTTAAATTGTTATAACTTCACACCTTTTTGAAAATCTGCCCTACAAAATTTGTTTGGCTTAAAACGTCAAAGCCGTGGCAATTTGTTCCTTGATGTGATTGTATTTCCAATTTCTTGTTCATGTAAGATTTCAATAAAACTCAAAAATCTATTCAAAACATTACCTATTTCAAATTCAATTGTGTCCTAAAACATTATTTCATTGGTAATTCTTGTGAAAAACATTGTTTTCAAAGTATAACTGCCTATGTGAGTGATCAAATTCACACAAAATTTCCTGTGCTTTCCAACATGTAGCACTGTGGACATCAGACTGAAAACTAGGAGAAAATGCAGACAGCCCAAAAGGCACTCTTTGTTTAATTGCTGTTCAATAATTTACCAGCATCTAATTTTAAAACTTTTTTTTTCCTTTTTGAAAGTGTTGAATTGTATCTAAGCATTCACAGAGATCTAATTTAAATCTAGTCTTCTAATGTAACGTGGAGAAGGAAGCAGAGCCTACAATGGTGTTAATTTTGTTCCTTTGATTATGTCCTGTGGAGTCCCTGTGGAGGCTGTTCTGGTAGGATCCAGCCTTACTGTATTATTCAGCGTACAAACACACAGGGAAATGATTTTGATCTCAAGCATCTTAGTCTAATTTAAAATAATCTTTGACTAGGAATGAGAATTACAACTTGGGTGCTATGGCACAGTAAACTAGCTTCTTGCTATGGATAACACAAAAATACTCTTCAGATTCTGCTTATTTCTGTCTTGACGTTTTAATTTGATGTTCTGCCATGATGAACAATTTGCCTTAGCATTCTCCTGCCTTCTAATAAAGGCTGTTTAAAAAAAAAAAGTATATTTTGGGGGCATTGCTAGCTACATTATATTGTGTTGCTTTGACCCTTGTCTTGGACACTCCCAGATGTCAATTTTAACTGGCAAGTCATGACATTACTCTTGTGTTGCATCTGAGCCATTCTGTACCCCAATGAAGAACATTTGCTTCTCAAGAAAAGAGAGAAACAAACGGATTTGTACTTTCTCTAAAGAAAACTATTGCTGGACCTCTAAATATCCAAATCCAATACATTGCTCGTACTTGATTTACAGCATTCCAAACACAGACTATTGAGGAAGTTAAACTTCAGTGGTCATACTCCTCCCTTTGTCTTCTATTCCTGTCTGGTGTCTCAAGTGTGTTAGGTCAGAGTGTACTCAGTAAGATGAGCCTCCCCACACCGCTGTGGATCTGGAATGGGATTGCAGGGTTTGAGTTCTGACCTGAATCAAAGATGTCTATCTGCTTCTCAAAAAAGGGTTTGCCCGTGTCAGGCTCTTCCAGTTAATAGAATTGGTCATAAAGAACTCAAAAGTACTTTTAAAAAATCAGTATCTAGTATGTTGTTGGGTTTTTTTCGTTTGTTTGTTTTTTGAGGGCCAAATCCTGTCCCCTCTGTTCCGTACCTGAGCAGTGAACTCAGAGTGCTATTGCCTGGACTTCAGGCATTAGCTTGTTATAAAGGATCTGGCTTATAATTTTGTTTTAACACAGAGTTTTGCTACCCTATCAGTATGACTTTCTGGTAGTTAAACAGCTGTTGTGGTGCTGAGTAGAACCCTGTAGTCCCAATAAGTACTGGCTTTTCAGCATTCATTGTAAAGGGAATCTAGTACAAGGGAGCTTAATTGGAATCACGTTTAAATCACTCTCCAACCTGGAAGAAGGGTAGTGTTCCTGTACTGCACATGTTAGTCCAGGAGAGGTGAGATGCCAGTACATGGTGTGGGGGGAGTGGGGAGGAAGCAACACACTTCAGTTTTAGTGCTTACAAAACAGCTGAAAAACAGAAATGTAAAATTGTCTTCCTTGAGAACTGTAAAGCTGCATCTTGTATTTACTTCTTGTATAATGGCCCAGATCACCATTTATACTAATAGTTTTGTTAAATATGAGTAGCAAGCTATACATTTTATAGTTGAAAATTATAAGAATTAAAGTCACTAAAAGTTTATATTTAGAAGATTCACCAAATTCTTTGATTTTCATGGTTTATGGCTACTCAAATTCACCATTTAAATTTGCAGCAGTACTTTAACGAATCCTTAAAGATAATGTGTGCTACAGCTTACCCAAGTAGTGGTGTGTGCTGAAGTTGAAGAACTTAATGAAATTATTGAAAAAAATTACGGAGCAAGGATACTGTAGCACAGTGGAAAACTACCATGCCTGACTCCAGGGAAGAATTTCTCAGCACAATTTTGATATACAGTAAAAAAAAAAAAAAAATAATTAAATTTACTCTTGTGCATCTGTTGTGATTGTTTCTTCAGTATATATTAACAAAACTCCTTTATAATATGTTGAAAATGGATTTCAACCTGCACACCAATATTCGGCTTTTATGAGTGTCCTGCTGGCATTGGAGGAGGAGCCATGAAATGGGATTTTAATAATCATTTGATCACTCATTTATAGCAGTTGTTTAAATGTCTGTATTGATAAGGTGTTTGACTTAAGAAGTAGGTTATCAGATTCCTAGCAGTTCCAAAACTTGAGCAAAGTATTTTTATAGCTATTGTGTTATTATAGACTTAATTTCACTTTATTAACAAAATCAGTTTACTAAATTCAACTTATGATTTTACTAATTAAAGGTTTAATTTTTTTTTAGCAATTGTTTATTTTCAGGTCTCAGCTTCTGTAGTGTGATTATTAAAGAATGACAACTGCATTGCTTAAACCTTTCCAAAATAAACTCAAAGTAGAAGATCACCGCATGATTTTGGTGACTCTGTATAAAAACCTGACCACTTTTTGCCCCCTCTATATTTGGACATGAAGCCCATTTCTGTATTTTGAACTACACAGAAAAAAAATACAGAGGGCATTCTTATTATAAGGCTAGCAGGGAAGTAAGTTTGAGGTAGTGAGCAAAAAGTCTTAAACCTCTCAGACATGTAGACTCTCCTGTAGATGTACATAATTTTCAGCAAGTCTTGTTATCCAGAATACTGGTGGCCCATCCATAGAACAGTAAGGACCTGTCCTACAAATCTGTCATCAGCAATCTTTGATCATACATGACTTGAGGTGGAGTGTGTGTGATTAAAGATTGCTTGTACAATGGAGGTTGTTCAGTGGAATTGTGACATTCACGTGAACAACGTGAGTAGTAGCTCAGAGCCTTATAGATATACCCAGTTGTGTTCTGAGTTTTTCTAAAAAAAACAACAAAAAGAAATTAGAGCTTCTGTTAACTTAGAATTTGAATGAAGCTGTTGTAGTCTGTTTGCTTAAATTGTCTTTTGAAACCCAGAGGGGTTATGTTGAGTGTATATTAACTGATAAAATGGGGGGGGGAATTGTTTGTGTTAAAGGGAAACCTTACGCTTTTGGTCTCACTGAAACAAAATAGTCAAGGTGGATCTGTGATACTTGGTTATTGATCACGAACTTCTGAAATTTTAGAACAGGAGAATATCTCCGAAGACATGTTTTAACAACTTAGAGGTTACCAGAAGCTCTGAAAGACAGTTCAGAATATATTGCATCACGTTTTCTGATGTCCAGAAATCTGCAAGTGTCAATTTTGTATTTTAACTCCTTCCTTTTACCTGACTATCAGGGAAGCGTGATTGAGGCTGACCTGACATGTCATGATGTCGACTTGCTAGGTGGGGTTCGCAGGGGACATTAACCTTGGAGTTATCGGTAAGACAACTTTCTTTCTCATTTCCTTCAGTAAGATGCAAGGGCTGGGGTGGGAGGGGGGAGGAGATGAGCTCCACAGACTTGAGCACTGGAATAGATTTCAAAATCTGCCATTACCATGGAGAGATTCCAAGTGTTTAAGGTAAAGGCTAAGTTTAAATTTGTCCATGTTCAAGAGAGGCATGGCATAGGTTCTTCCAATTGAAATTAATTTGAAAATAAAGATGACTTGCACTTCAGAAGAAAGCTGGATGGTATTTTAGGGATGCTGGAAGCATAAAACAATTTGAACATTTAAATTTTTCTTCTGTAAATAAATCCAGGTTTGGGTCGGATTTTTTTTATCCCAACCATGCAAAAGCAAAGAACTTGCAGCACACTTCTTCAAAGCCTAAGAATTCTGTTAAGAAATGTGTCCAGGTAGATCTCTGGAAAATAATAAAATTTTGTCTTGGAAATAACAACAAAACATTTTGAATAATTTGAATCATTTATGTATTGAATGTGATAATGCTTAGAAGGCACTAATTGAGAGAAAATTGCTTTTGAACGAAGGGACAGTTGTAGTTGATTCCACTATAAAATCCCACTGGATTTTAGTAATCATCTTTGCTTTTGGGGAGGGCATGATATGTTGATTCTAGACAAACAAGTAGCAAAAGCTGAAGAAAGATTTACAAATCAAACTTAAAATACTTGGACATGTTGAATCCTTCATGGCACCTGCTCATCTTGTGCCTTTCCTCAGCCAGCAGACTTTTCTTTTCCTGATTGTACATTCATGCAGTACTTGGAAAGGAGCAGAGGAATCGGAAAAGCTTACTAGGCTAGAGGAGCATTCCAGGGTCAGTCACGGTTTATCGTGGGACTGAATAGCATGCCAGTTCTGACACCAGCTGCAGAAGAAATGTACCTGGTGAGTACAGGTATTTTGTAAGGATTTTTCAGATATGAAGTATTTGTTTAATTCCAGATAAACTTTGCTCGGGCTACCACAATCACACAAGGTCATCAACGCATCTTCACTTGAAAGATCTTAAACAGAAAAAAGAGGATTTCTTTTAACTCTGGATTCTCCAGTCTGCCATGGAGCTACTGATAGTGAGTGTAGTTGCACATGCTCAGGTGGCCTGTCTCTGGAAAAGGAAGCAGATGGCAAAGTCATTACAGAAGAAAAAAACCCTCTGAGTGGATTGGCTTTTTCACATGTGGAATTTGGAGATAAATGGAGTGGGCCATGCTCCTTTCATAAAACAAACATTCTTCGCTTATCGGTGAAGTTTATGAATTTAAAACACAATATATTTTTATCTGATTATAAGCTGTCAAAGTGCATTACATGCAAAAAAAAAAAAAAAAAAAAAAGAATGAAAAGCACACCAAACTAGTCCTACCCTCCTTGCTTCAGGCACAGTTTCACTTTTTTCCTTCCTTAGCACCAGTGAATGTGCAGTCTTCTCATTGGATTTTCCTGTTGAACTTTCTGCAGACCTTGTGTAAGTGTAGAATACACAGTTTTTTCTCTCTCTGTGTTTAAACCTGTGAGAGGTGGTTGTATTTCCATTTTAATTCAAGGAATGAGCGTCCATTGCATCAGCACCTGTTCACCTGACAGTATTCTTTCTGCCATACCTTCAGGCATTTCAAATTTGGTGTGCAGAAGGTTCATTCACAACTGGGATTTCAGAGGGGATGTGGTGTAAGCATTAATTTCATGATAGGAAAGGAAATCTAATTCTGGAGAGCATTCAGCTGTTTTAGCAATGGAAGCTCCTTTGTGTTCTGAAGTTCCCTGCTGTGCTGCTTTAACGCTGCAGAGAAAGGGAAGTGAAATGCTGCACAGGCTAAAAGTCCTGTGGTTAAAAGTAGTTCAAGTGCCTAATGGTATCATAACAGATGTACTCAGGAGACTGAATGCATGTTGCACAGGCAGGTATTTGACGTGTCTAATACTCTTTTTTGCACAGTTCCTGGATGCAGTCTGCTTTCTGAAAGAATTCTTTGAAGCATGTGCCATTACTATAAGTAATCAGATTTTAAAATTCAGTATATTGAACCAGTGGGACAGAGAATTAGTGTAACTTTTTGCTGGTAGTACCTATAGAACAAACACCGAAAAGGATAAGAACACCTTGTTTTAAGTTGAAGTCTGTTTTATCAAACTCAGAGATCTTTAACTCATCCCTGTGTTTTTTCAGTCAAACCCAATTGCAGTTACAGATTTTTCTCTCCATTGTTCTGAGGGACCTTTTTCCTCCTTTTTGTTCTGCTCAGCACTAGCAGTAGCAATGTTGAGATCACAGGAGAAGAATTCTTCCTGCTCTCGGTATCGTGCATCCAGGAGGTTGTAGATGCTTGGAAGAACCATTGCAGTGAGCTTTATTGTCATGCAAATCTTTGCTGAATGACTTCTGCTCAGTTACAGAACCAGTGTGCAATTTATCTGCAAGAATTTAATACGCAGTTATATTAAAATGGTACTGATCTTAGCATCCAAACCATCTCAGTTGATACAGTTCTCCCAGAGAGTCTGGCTGAGGTCAGATATTGAGCATGCAGTGTTCTGCTTCAGATATGGGAAGAAGTTACAAGCAGCTGAAGACAATCTCAGCAGCTTCACAAAATAGGTTGGTATTGCTGTTAATTCAATTATCAGTCATTGATGCCTCTACTTACTGAGGTAAACCTAGAGCATAAGTGATTCTTCCTGTAAGACAGCAGGTCAAGCCTGTTAGTTAGTTAATACTTCATTTATCACTTGATTTTCCCCTTGAACACCCAGCAGTAGTAGCTGTTCTTAGGGTATGGAATATTCATTCCCATCTTCCCGTGTTTCTTGTTTTCTTCGGTTTTGCTGGCTGTTACTGTGCAGTCAGGTTGCTTCCAGTTGGAGGAGTAGGAGCAAATATGTTCTGCTTATTTTTTCTCTTGCAGGTATTGGAAAGAGGTAGAAAAGCATATAGCTGAGGAAGTCCAAGCCTACAGCCCAGAAGCAGCAGCAGCTGTGAGGGATCCTGCATCTAGTTAGAAGAAAAATTTCCTCTTGCTGCCTCCTCTTCTGATAAAGTTCATATTGAAGAGCTTGAGCTCATCTGGCACTTCTCACCAGTCTTTGTTGTATTGTTGTGCTGTGAGCTTGCTCCAAGTGGGAAGTGCCTTGGAAACTGATACTGAGAGGCTCCTAAGGCAGATTTCTTTTTTTTTTTCAGTGTGAAGCAGACTCTTCCTGTTGGTATCTTTAGGCAGGTTCTAGATACTGTGCATCAAATACAAATAGTGTGGTGAGATGTCTGTGAGCCAGGCGAAGCCTCCCAGCCAGCTGCACGTATCTTCCAGAGCTCAACTGAGTTGTCTAATGCAAGTGCTCCATGTCAGTGGATCATTTGTACAGGAGGGGCTTTAACATCTTTGGAGTACACTAATCCATAGATAAACGTATGGGTTAACTTTTGCAACAAGATTGGTTTTTCCTTTGAAAATACAAGAAGTTTTTTGACAAAGTAAGAGAGCTTTTGGCTACAGCCAGGTAATATTGCATAGACACTTCAGCTCTGATGTCTTTAAAGGGCTGTGTGTGTTCTGACTGATATTCCGTCTGTGGTGACTTGCAGTGAATTAAAGTAGTCCTAAGTTTTTTTGAAACTAGTTTTTATCCTGCTGCACTTGCCCACAACTTACCTGTTGCTCTGTTGTGATTGGTGTGTTGAGGAGATGAAAGCTGTGCACTGAGTATCTTGCACCCAGACACGGTGGCTTGTTCCCTGGCTGTGAGTTACGTTCTGTCTGCATGATAGAGGATGAGTTCTTGTCTGCCAGCTTTTGAAAGGTTACTGAGCTTCCATCAGGAACACTTTTGAAAGAGAGCAGTGACTTGGTGTGTTGGGGTGTACAGACACACATACCAAGGAGCTACCTAAAAAAGTTAGGTTAGACTAATTGGGGGAATCTCCAGACAGGCAAGAGGCAAATTTAGCCTTATTTATAGAGTCACTTGAATAATTTATATTCTTGTGTATAGAAATTCCTTCCTTAAAGCACTGGCTAACCAGTTGCTTAAGTTTGTTTGTGGAGCAGTAACAATGGCATCTTAAAACTATTTTGTTAGAAAAAATTTATATGGGTAGGCAAAAGGCTTTTTCTCCTCCAAATAAGCTTTATTTTAAGTACTTCCATAAAAATCTAAAGGCATATAACCCAGTTTAGTTAATCTGCACAGTTTCTATGCAATAATCTTTCCATTCATATGATGAGTACCCAAAACTGGCTACTAGGAGTTTTAGTGCCTTCAGAAAGAGGGCTGTGTGAAACAAAATTCTTGCAACTTATAAAAACAGATCTTCCTTGGGGTGAGAGAAGAGAGCAGACCATTGGGAAGAATCAGACCCTGAATTTTATGAGTGCCTGATAGTATATAAAAGTCTGTTTCTAGTCAAACCCTTTTTCAGGGCTTTTCCAGTTTAAAAATGTAGTTGTTTGCTAGTTGAAACTTCCTTGTCTCATTTGAAACAACTTATGAAGTTGGGTCAGATCTCTTAAGTTATAGTTGATGCCCTCAGACCTGGAACGGTCATGGATTATTTTTCCACTTAGTTAAATTAACATTTAGTGCTTAAAGTTCTCAAAAAAACCCAAACGCAAGCAAACAACGCTACAACAAACCCAAGGCCCTAAAGAAGGAAAGCCAGCATGACCATGCCCACAGCACCCTGCAGACTGGGCATCTTTTCCTTCTGCACCTTGGAAGGGCAGAGGGATAGCAGTAGTGGTCCTGCAGGTAGGTGGTAGCTGGGCAGGTTTGGGGAGCACCCCACTAATGCACCAGTTCAGGAACAGCTGAATCATTTTTCATTAAATGTGAGTTACTGGCAAGGATAGCTCTAGTCCAGCATGAGGTTTGGGGACTCTTGCCAAAGTTTGCTGTGTGCTGCTCCAGGAAGAGGAAAAGAACTGAATTCTTTTTGCTTTCCATTTTTGCTGGTGTGGCCACTTTTCAGGTATTTGATAAATCTGTTTGTGCTGCAGTCAGCGCTCTCTTACCACCTGGGAAGTGTCCTTCATGGAAGGTCAGAGTTGGAGGGGCTGTCGTGAGGTGTTCATTGAACTCTGCTGGGAGTCCAGAGATCTTGTACAGTGCTAAAAATTAAGCCAGGAGAATGCTAATGCACTGGCATTCCTGAGGATTGCGAGTCATGTTCAAGAGGGTCGAAAACTAGGGAGAGTGTGTCACAAGGACCCTTTGATAGCCAGGTAGCTGACCAGTAAGCTCATAATAAAGCATGGTCATGCTTACCGTGTCATGTTTACTCCAGGAAGTTGAGCAGCCACCTTTATTCTCTTGTTTCCAAACAGTTCTAGATTCAACTTAAAAGTTTTGATGGACACAACTTTAAAGACAACTCTTATTCATAAGCATTTCTGTCAGATTTGTTTTTCTGCCCCACCAATTTTTTTTTCAGCTATTATTTAGGGGTTCACTACAAAACCCCTACTGGTGATCAGCTAGTCAGTCTTTATGCCATATGTGTTTTTTTGAATTTTTGTAGCTTTGATTTTTTGAATTGCTGTACCTTTGCAGGATGCTAATACATTGCATTACATCTAATAAGCAGTCTGTAGGCTTTTTGGTAGAGTATTGCACGTAGGTCAGAGGCAAAACTAAATTTCAGGTTGCAAACACATAGCAGTGTTTCCCAGTTAATTTGCCAGCAGGATTTCTCAGTTCCTTCTCGTTCAGATTCAAACCAGTGTTCAACGATCAGCACTGTTACAATGAGGTTACTCTCTTTGGGCAATTCTTGCTACTCTGATACTAGTAGAGACATTTAATTTAAGGTTCCTGAGAAATGAGGATGCTTAAAGCCTTAACAGTAGCTTCTCTCTTCAACTCTTCCGTTGGCTGTAGACCTCTATGTGTCTTCTTTTGCAGAGATAGAGAAGTGTTCCCTGCAGTGTCTTGGATCTGTACAGCCAGCAAGCCCAGCAAGCTGCAGGTGCAAGCCCAGTTGCAAGGTTTGAGATTTTTTTGAGTGGACCTTGCTGTTTTTCAAATGACTTTTTGATGTGGTGTGTAAAGGTAAAAATACTGCAGGATTCTTCAAATTTCTTTGATATTATTCCTTATACACAAAGTATGAGATCTTGAACTCATTTTCTGGATTTCTATCATTTCTAGATGATAGATGTTGCAAAGCAATGTAGGCATGCACTTATGAGCTAATTTGCATTAAATTTGCCCACTTTATGCAAAGAAACATTCATTATTTCTCATGTCTGCAAAGCATTAGAATATGCATTTTCTTTAATGTTTCTAGTAGACATTAAATCTTTTCCATGTTTCTCTAATGGCTGTTCATAGAAAATAAATGTGCTTTTTTCCCCTCTCCTTTTTCGTTTGACTGACTCTTGGTTGTACAGTTTTAGCCTTTTCTTTCATGTCAGATAGATGTTTTCAGCTGCATGCCTTAGCAGTGGGTTCAGAAAGGTGTGCAGTGTAGCATGTAAAATCTAAAGGTCACAAATTAAATCTGTTTCACTGGGCCAAAGTGGGGTCCTTGCAGTGAAGGCTGCACCATCCCCACTGCGGGAGGCTGTGCGGCCAGAGAGGCAGCTCTGCCAATGTAGGTCATCTTTCCTCTTCCATTGAAAATAGCTTCAGAAATCCTTTTAGCAGCTGAACTGAGGTTTAAAATAGAAGCAGCTAAAGAACATCAAATGTGTGGTTGCATCAGTAGAAGTTGCTGAAATGAGATATAAATGTGCAAGAATTTGAGTAACTCAGAGTGATTTTTCTGAGATGAGATGTGTGCAGCGTGGATTGGCAGCGTGTTTGTGTTTATACACACGGAAGAAAACCAGTGCAGTTGTCCAGCTCTTAATTGCTGTGATTAGCTCCACCCCCCCTTTCACTGAGGAATAAGTAATAACGGAAATTTGAATTAAGACATAAATAAAAAAAGTGTTCTTTTGTTATAGCAGAAAGTCTAGAGTCTAGCATGGGGGGTTCAGAGTTCAATTCTGCAGTGGGAATCGTCATCCTTCTTCTCAGAAGCAACACTTGAAATGTTTATTCCTTTACCTTCAGTAATTGTCACTTGTTTGAACTTTTTATATTAATTCTGTGTTTTCTGTTCTCTAGTTATATAAAGGCCATATGTTTGAATTCTTGAGACTGAGGTGTGATAACCTGGCTTTCTATGAAGATTTTTTTTTTTTTGCAAGGTAGAGATTTTTGGCAGTCTGAAGAAAATTGGTCTTCTGAGCATAAAGATTTTGTACTGAATTAGGCTTCTTTCAGTGCCATTTTTATGAGAGTGAAGAGTTGAAGTGAATTAGCTTGGAAAGTTTTCTACTTCGTACTTCTACAGAATGACAGATTTGTGGAAAAAGGGGACATCAGACATTCAGGAAAACAGTTGTACGTTAGACTAGTTAGCCAGTCATCTTCACTAATGGAGTTTATCCTCCTTTCTGAAGGTCTCTTAGTAGTGAAGAGTGGAGTTTTTCTCAGAGGTCTGTAACTTGTTTGAGCTGGCTGGAACAAGTATTTTGTGTTTGAGTTCCTTGGGAACAAAATTGAGGTCACTCTCACAGTGGGAGGCTCTTCCCATTACTTTGAAAGTGGCAGCAATACTTAAATATGCAAAATAATGAGAATAGTTTCCAGCCCTTCTGGCTTATTATCTGTAGGCTCCAACTCCATTCAGTGGGGATCTGCTGGTGTGTAGGGTGTGCTCCAGAGAGCTGCAGCTGGGGAGCTCCAGAGACCTCTCAGGGGAGGACAGTGACAGAGACCTGGGGTCCTCCCACTCCTGTTGTAACACTTTGTTCATCCTGATGCACACCTGTCTGGCACAAAGTGGACTTTGAGTAACTCTCAGGAAACTCTCAATTTGTGATTAAACCCTTCCCTGATCTGCCAAGGTAGGAATGCAGTTAACTGAAGCATCTGCCAGTTCTGTTGGTGGTGTCACTGAAGGGATTGCTGTGAAAGCAGTGTGCATTGACCTGTGAAATGTGTAGTCTGTAAGAATCCCTGTCTATTAAAATGCAGACACAACAGTAGTTTCTAAACTGAGTAAAACCATACTTTGGAGTACTTCTGGAACGCTTTTCCGTGTCTTTAACCACCTGTTTCCTTTCAAAGAGAATGCAGTGAGCAGCAATGTTTATTGATCTTCGACACCCAGCCATTTTCTCCCATGAATAGACTTGTTTCTCCCTGCTTCTATGTCTTCCCATTTTAGTTTATAAGGTGCACTCAGATGTATACTTTAGCCACTGGAATAAAGCCTCTACAACTGATATATATTCTGCCCTTGCTAACACCATACATGTGTGTGGATTAACCAGAATTAAAGTTACAGCTCAGAGAACACACTTGCTGTACCAAGTTTACCAGGAAAAGAAACTGAAGATAGTGTGCCTGAAAGGGTGTAAAGTACACAAACAGGCTTACTAGAGTTGATAAAAGAACCATATTCTCCTAATATTCTTTGTTTAGTACAGTATGTTAATTCTGGATTATTCCATATAGTCATACAAGTCCTTCCTTCCTGCTGGTCATATTGGGGAGCTTCATACAGACGTGATGTAGTCAGAGACCTGTTTATCTGAAGAAATTTCAAGGGTCAAATATTGGGAATTTTTATTAAATTTAGGAAATGGTCTTGGTTTTATTTTTTTCCTGTTTTCTCATCTGAACTCTTCCATTTCCTATCATCCTTTATGGGTTAGTATCTGGTGGTGTAGTTTTACAGACATTTGAGTTTGTCAGTCCTTTCTAATGCAGGTGTTTCTCTGCTAGTGCTGTGGTCTGCATTGGGGAACTCCTCTAGGATCACACCAACACTCTGGTTTCTGGTTTGGCTGCAGTGCAGGTTTTGTGTAGAGTTGGGAATAAGACCTGGGGAAGGACCAGGATGCTGCTTTTTGTGTGCTCTAGGTGGACGCTGTAGGAGAATGAACCATACGAGAAGGTTGAGTGTGGTGGATCCCATCATTTACAGTGTGACTTTCCAAGTGGGAAACACTTCTGCTAGTCTGATTTTACTGGGAGCGTGTTGGTTACGTCTCCTTGACGTTGCATGTAGCCATGTTTCCATGTCAGGCAGGCAGCCATTCCGAGGCACAATGAGTAGCTACATCAAAGGAACCATAAAGAAGTTTCCAGGAATTGAGTAGGAAGGCCAAGACAGTGAAGTAGGTGAAATGGTTTCAGGTGTCCAGTTTAAGGTGCACACAGGTAATAATGGACCGTTCCTCAGCTGAGGACAACTGCTGTTGAGTTATTTGTAGGTTTTCCTTTCAATTAAAAAATAAAACAATCTGGTGATAATGCCTGTGTACAAGGCTAGAAGAAAGGAGTGATGCATGTGGGATACAGAGAGCGACTGCTGTTTCTCCAGCTGTAACAAGTGACACGGATATGTGTGAGTGAACGGGGGAATTCCATCCAGAGACGGGAAAGATGTGGCATGGAGCTTGTCAGCCCTGTAAGGCCATCCATCTAAGAGAAGGTCACTCTAAACAAACCTACGTCCTGAGGACCTCGCTGCCACTGTCCAAGCTTGCTCGGCCCCGGCAGATGAACCTCAGGATTAAAGAGTGGGCTCAGTTCAGCGCACGCTGTGTCTCACCTAAAAAATCCATTGCGCAGGCTGGAAGGGTAAAGACCTTTC
This sequence comes from Pipra filicauda, assembly GCF_003945595.2. NCBI lineage: Eukaryota > Metazoa > Chordata > Aves > Passeriformes > Pipridae > Pipra > Pipra filicauda. The sequence continues at coordinate 333,568 of NW_024104567.1, read as the reverse complement.
CCAAGTCTTCGCTCATGAAGGCTGGCCATACATACACAGGATCTTGTTGAAGGACTTAGAATGCTCTGTCTAAGTGTGCTATGGAGTCAGCTGGCAGGCAGCATGCTGGAGGAGCTTGCTGTTTGACTTCAATCTCCCTGTAATATCTCTAAGGAACACATTTGAACTGTGCTCCTGGAATGAGTCATCTTGCTTTTCTAAAAGTGTGCCCATCACAGACCAGTAGAGTTTATTAGAGTGCTTCTGCTTCTGAGGTGTGCATGTCAGGCAGGTAAAGTCATCTCAGATTTTTGAAGCAAAATGCATGTGAAGTCTGAAAACCATGAATTGCAGTATAAGTTTCCAGGGTAATTTTTCATGGGCAGTCAAAGAACCACTTGCAGTCATACCAAAGTTGCATTAAAAGAAATCTGATGTAGTCAGATGATGTAGTCTGGGTCTTCTGTGTTTGTAGGTCTTAAATTTTTCTAAATCTGAAAACTGGTGACAAGGTAGCAGCAGTATTTGGATAGGGAGAAGAAAGCCTCATAAAATTGATGGTGGTTTTTGAAAAAAGTAGCATAAGCTTGTTTTTTTTTTGGTACTAGAATGCTTCCAGTGTGCTGTATCTTGTGCTTTTCATCTCTTCCTCTCAGCTCAGTTAGTCCCATTAGGAGTGCACCCTTTGGAGTAAGGATACAGGGTAAAACTGCTCTACAAGTGTATGGTGAAAAATCACAGCAGCAATGGAACAGCTTTTTCTTAGCATGAAATACAAATCCAAAGTAATAAATTGCTTGTAGGCTGAGTAACCAGGAGTGGAGTAGCAAGTACTAACACTAAATGATATCTGTACTGTCTTCGGTGGGTGTTTCAGGTTGAGCTTCTACAAGCTTGGAATGCAAAGAAGTTGTGTGTTTTACATATTTTTAACCATCATGTATTTCTTACAAAGCCTCTAGTAATGTGTAAATTAATGCAAGACAGACCACAAGGATGTTTTGTGTAACTTAATGCATATTTTTCAGATACTGAGCTGGATCTGACCATAAAGACTGTGAACTTTGCTCTTCAAGTAACAGAAATGTTGGGGTACATAATTCACATTGATTCTCTATTGTCAGTTAGTGTGTTGGTAGGTAAGAATTAAATGATGATGCCTGAATTGATGAATTGTCTGGGCACTGAGGGTCTGCTGTGTATAAATATGTAAGAGGACCCTCAGGAGGAGGAAGTGTGGGATTAGCAAAGCCAGGTGGATCTGAAGCAAAGATAGACTTCTTTTTGATACACAGCCCCTTCACTTGTGTTAGCAAAAATTCTTCTCTGTTCCAAACTGAGACCACAAAATCTTTAGTGAGGAAAAAAAAGCCACAGTCAGACTTTAATACTAAGAGCCTGGGAATGATTGTAGTTATTTAGAGAGATAGGAATGCTTGATGAAAATTGAGATGTAATGCATGATTAAATGTTCATTTGGTTGTTACACTCATGGTTCAATCCTGTCATTACCACAGTTCAGCCACTGCAGGTGTCTTACTGCTGCCTGGAAGATGATGGCTGATGACAGAATGAAAGGAGAAGCAAAAGCCTATAGCGTGTAGAATGCCTTTCTTTTTATCAGTTAGTTGTCTAAATCAAAAAAGCTATTTTAGAAACTGTAGTTGACTAACAGCAATCAAAAATTAGGCTCTGAAAAAGTTAAAACTCATTGTTATTTGAGATCTTCAGTACACAAATGCCTGGACCCTTTTATTTACTAATGATGTTTTAGCTTCCGTTCTCATCTCTCATAATAACCCTGAAGAACATTCCAGGTGCCGTATGAATTGAACTGGTAAGTTATATGTCTTTGTACCTGTGGAGAAGTTTGCTGGCTTTCCTGAAGGGATCTCAGGAAGGATTCCTACCACTTCATTTATGCCATCTGGTGTTACAGCCTCTGCACACGTGCACACGGATTCTAAAGCTGTGTCCCAGTGTCAAGTGAACTGGAACCTGGATATGCTTTTAAACTTACAAAAAACCTGTTTCCTTTAGGGTGACTCCCAGCCTATGGCAGTGCTGTGGGTCGTGGCCTGCAGGGCAGAGCTGCTCTTCATCTCCCGACTGATGCAGCTGCCAGCTGATGTCTGGCAGAGTAGTAAACGGGTGGAAAGGGATTACTAGAGCACAAATATCAATCACATCCTGGGTTCTTGTGCTGGGTACCATGCTCTTAAACTTGCTGGAATAATACCTGGTATAATCAAGCTATACTCCACTACTTAAATCAAGCTTAATTTTAGTCCAGTGGTTTTTGAATTGAAATTGCTCAGGCAGAACTTGTTTTTGAAGTATTTATAATGGCATCTTCGAGTTTTGCACACAAATTTCAGCTGTATCCAGACTGAAGAAATTTGGGCATTCCAGTGCCCCTTTGCAACCTACACTGGGGGAAAAATAAAAAAAAAAAGAGAAGAAGAAATAACTGACAAGTAGAGAAGTGGGACAGAAGATTATAGGTCTCTCTAGTGTCTTTTCAATATTTATTGTTATATTTTTTGAATATTTTTCCTTTTCTAGGTTTCCTGGACTTAGGCTCTGTCCCTCTCAATCTCTTCTAGTTCATCACGAACGCAGTCAGCACTGTCAGAAGGCTTGGCTCATATTTATCTCACAGTTTAGAATGGATTCTCCTTGCAAACATTTAAAAAGGAAAAAAACCCAAACAAAGCAAAACGGTATTTCACTTTGTCCTGCGTTTCTGTATTCTAAATTGAAGTGTTTAGGAAGCTGGGTCTTAATGAGCTTTTAGTGGAGGTGAGATAGCGAACTGTTTGTGTAACTGCCCATTATATTTGCCTGAAAATACCTTTATGGGTGTCACCTGACTCAGTGCTGAGACTTGACATGCAATTTTTGTGACACTCAGTACATGACAAGAGAGGCAGAGCAGGATGAAAATCAGTTGTGTTCTCAGAAGTGGAGCTCAGTGCCTGCTTTTTTTGCTTGTGATTTGGGTTGGGAGAAGAATTGAACAGTTGTGGTGTTTTGTTCATTGATGCCTGGTGAAGAGCAGCACAGCACTGCATCTCCTGGCTGAAGGAGGGCAGCCCTTGGGAGCCGGAGAGAGGTAAGGCGCTGGTACACCTTTTCCTTGCTAGCCTTAATGCATCTGGCAATGATCAAAGTTTTGCTTTTCTAGCTTGTTTTTTCTGATGCTTTGCCAGTATTACAGATGGGATGTATTGTATGTATGGCCAGTCTTCGCGAACGAAGATTTGGGAAAGGTCTTTTACCTTTTGAGCCTGCGCAGTGGATTTTTTAGGTGAGACACAGTGTGCGCTGAACTGAGCCCACTCTTTAATCCTGAGGTTCATCTACTGGGGCCAAGCGAGCTTGGACAGTGGCAGCGAGGTCCTCAGGACGTAGGTTTGTTTAGAGTGACCTTCTCTTAGATGGATGGCCTTACAGGGCTGACGAGATGGGATGTATTAGCATGTCCTTAACAACCACCCCCAAAAGCCCCCAGCACCCACGACATACAAGTTTATGAGAAGATGGAATTTTTTCACTAAAACTGTTACTGTGGACGTGGCGGGGAGCTGGAATGGGGCCCCTGAGGAGCCTGTGTGGAGCCATTGAACCTCCTGAGTTGAGGTGACAGTGCTGGATTGTCACATCTCAGGGCTGATAGAGCATTGTTAGGTCAGGATGTTCATGAAGTGTCGCAGCTGTTTGCAGAGTGGCTGTCACTTTGAAAGCAGCACAGTCATACTCATCGTGTCCTTGACCTGTGCCTGCAGCCTCTCCTGCTTTGGTCACAAGGTGTCAGGCCTCGTACACCTGTGTCTTTTCCAGTTTCTCTCAAGAGCCTGGTGACAGGGAGGCTTCTGGTCTTGCCAAAACCCAACAAAAAGTGTAGTTTTTCCTGCAGCTTTTCAGCTTATATATGTTTTGCCATAGAGGTCTGTGTTTGTCTCTTGGTACTTCTACTTTGTGTGTGATCCTTTCCCCTTTGGGCTAGGATCTTTTCCCCTTTTCATGATGACTCCTCAGAACTTGGTCTTCCAGCCTCCTACCCGCCTTATGTTTATAATAAATATTTTTGTTTCATTTGTTCACTTCGGTGGGTTTTGTCCATGAATAGAACCTCCTGACATCACTCAGAGTCTTGGATAATATCTGTGATGGGGCAGTAGTAGGTGACATTTGAGGTGTTGCTGTTTGAGGTGATGCTGCTTCATTGACTCTGAATACCTTCCTGTTCTGTTGAGATCTTCCATCTGTGTAGTGCTGCCTTCCTAGCGCTGCTGAGAGCCAGCTTGGAAGAGTTTCCAGCTTCTAGAGCAGTACCAGCGGTAGCAGAAAGGATGAGATCAAGCCTTTTCTGGCTTCGAGGGTTTGCTCTATTGCCTGAGTCCTTTCTAATAGAAATGTCACTTCTTGTGGCCCAAGAGTTTTGGGTCCAGAGGTCAGCTTGGTTTGAGTGAGTTTTAGAGATTTAGATCTGCACACTGACAGGAGGATCCCATCAACCATCACTGCTTCTTGGAACAGTTGGTCACATCCATTTGAGGCAAGTGATTTTCTTCTGGGTTCTTTGATCTCTGGTCTCTGGCCTGTGCTGGATCATGAGCCTGGCTTAGCTTATGTCTCTTGATCTCTTTAGGGTTCAGGAAATGAAGATTTCTTTGGTTTCATTCCTATTTTAGGGAAATAGGATGTTGTGATCACTGCTCCTGAATCTTAAAATCTGTAGATTCTCTGAAATTGGTGAGGGTTTGTATTCATGGCTTTTGGCCATTAGTCTTAGAAGATGCTCTCAGGGAGAGCACTGCCTCCTGCAATGGCACCTTGTTGGTGACATCCTCACAGGTATCATCACTTATACTTGCGTAGGCAACACAAAATCTTGCAGCCTGCCTGTTTGTCATTCATGTGAGTACATCAGCCATTTAGGAATTTAAATCCTTGCCTGTTCCTAGTGGATTTGTCTTAAAAAAAGTGTGAGTAAATGCCAGTTAATGTCACTGCTCCACAACATTATGAAATGCCTAAGTGACTGTTGTGTTTTATTTCATCTGCAGAATGTTCAGGTCGATCCATCTTTGAACAGTTTCTCTCTCCTTAATGGGCAGTTTGGAAAAATTAATGATCTGTTCCAGAGTAGCTGGGATTTCTTTTTATTCTGCATTCTCAAGAGAAGCATCCAACACATGGCAGGAGGAACAGAGTTAAAAAGAAGAAAGATTTGCTGCTAAAGTCAAGAAACTTGGATATTTATTACTTAACACGGACCAACCCTCCAAACTGGTATTAAAAGACTGAGGTGTAGAAACAGCTGAAATCAGCTCTGGCAGTACATCACATTTCTTTTAGTGAACTGAAGCAGCAGCTCAGGTGAGCATCATCTGCATTCTTGTTTCCAGATTCAATCCTGTGTTTTTATAGATAACTATACAGATGCAAAGACTCATAGCTTATTTTGAAAAAAGCGATGAGGATCTTTCCAAGTCTACCTCAGTAATTCAGGATATTTGGTGACATGTGAAATAGGTGACTTTATTTCAGAGGCAGAAGGACAGTTAACCACCTGCTCAGACTCACTGCAGGACTATATTAATATTTACATGTTAATATTACTAACTAGCAATCTCAAATTAATCACCACATTAATGAAGAGCCTTTTCTGAGATTGTAAATTCTATTTTGTTCACTTTTGCTGCTTTTGTATCTGCTGAATGCCAGCTCCCCCTTTTCCATGGGGTGGGATTGGAGGGCCTGTACTCTGTTGTAATAACTTTCTCCTGTTTGAAATGCCATTATTTCTGGTCTGTTTTTAGATGATGAAGGATAGACACTGCGATGGGCACTAAAGCATGGACTTGCAGTGTGCACTCTGATGGCAGGTACTCCTGTCTGGTCCTGGTGGTCTGACATACCTGGGGAAGGCTTAGGCGCTTGTGTGTCTTAACTGTGGTTTTCTCCATTTATTAATTTTAGTGTTGATTGAAATGTTTGTCTTTATTTATAGCATATCCAAGAGCTGTGTTGCAACAGAGAAGGTAAGTTGACAGGTGGGGGCCAGGGGAGGAATGAGTTGATGGCCAAGCTCTGGATAGTTAATCTTTTCTGGGTTTTTTTTTTAAAGTTTTATGGACAGCTGTCAAATTGATCAGACAGCTGCTGAAACCATTACAAAAACAATTTGAGAATTAGATTTTTAACTGTTCCTGAAGTATTTATTTATCCTTCAAGATGTAGACAGATGCAAAGTCACCATTCTGTTCAGTGAGATATTTTTCCTGTTCATTTTCTTGATTGACAATTACTGTTAGTGTAGCGCTTGTTGCTAGAAACCGTTGAGCTGGTCATGCTCATTTTTCTCTGCGGTGAGCTTGTGCTCTCCTGCTGTGAGCTCATGCTCTCCTCTCTGTGATGGGGGAGTGCTGGTTGCTGTTAGCTGCGCTCTAAAGACAAGAATTCCTGGGTGAGGTCAAGTTTAGGTAGTGTTTGTTCTGAAGCCCAATAAAAACATTAGCTACTATATATCTTGATTCTCTGGTTTGGGTTATAAAGGACTTGCCTGCGAATGCACGTGGGTCACCTTGTTTTGACGGGTAATTAAGTCTGGGTTTCTTCCTTAGGTAACCAAGCAAACAGTCTCAAATATGCTTTGCTAGGCAGAACCATGTGTAGACAGCAAGGTTTTATTATCCCTGGGGAAAAATGTACCACAAGGGCATGAAACCTAAATTACCTTGAATGAAATATCTTAATGCCCCAACTTGGAGAATGATGTAGACAATCCTGGATATGAATTTTGTTTTAACCATCATTAAAGTTCTGTGTGCAATCTGTACTTCTGCAGGAATGTGAAACATCCCAGGGATTGGCTGGCTGCCTGAAGAGCCCTGGCACCCGCCTGTCATGACAAGAGACCTGAGCAGTGACATGCCCACAGTAGCAGTTCAGGTGGGTGTGTTACCTGTATTTAAAGTCTTTTCTAGTTCTCTGCATTGTACCAGAAATTGCACGTGCCTTGTACAATCTGTTTGGTCCTCTTGTAATGTCCACTTTTCCTAATAAACATCTTTAGAAGTCTTTGCTTTGTGGCTGATTTCCAAGGGTATGAGTGTTCCCATGTTTTAGTTACATCCTTGTGATGTGTTCTTTGGATCATGTAGGAAAGAGAAGAGAAATTTGTAATTGCTTCCTTTGAGTAGAAACTTTATTTGAAGCTGCCAGATCCATGCAAGACCTTTGCCGGTAGCTTCTCTGAGTCTTTTCTTGGAATGTCCTGATGCTTCAGATCAGACAGAAAACCACTGTAAGCAAAATGGAAGAAGCTTCTCATGAAGAAAAATTAATTCCGAATGTTTGTTTGGGAAATGATGGTGAAACAAATGGGAAGTTGTGATCTTAGGTCCTGTCCCACTTCAGCCATATGAAGTTCAGCTACCTTGCACTTACATGAATACCAAGGGTTTGGCTTCATCCTGGTTTGTTAGTTTTTGTTTCAAAGGAGGACTGAGAAAAGAGCAGAATGCACCCAGTGGTCTTTAATGTGCAGCACTTCCCTGTGTTTGCAATGTTCCTCCCTTCAGTTGTTTCCAGGGAGGAGGGAAGGTGGCCTGTGTGCCTGCACAGATCTGTTTTCAGGAGGTGAAAATCTGTGCGTGTGTGCATGTGTGTATTTACTTCAAAATCCCTTTCTTCTATAGCAGTGTTCTGGCATGTCCTGGAGTTCAACTGGACACTGTTTTTTAGTTCAGCTGGGCAGACATTACCAGAATCCCCCCAAAAGACGCTCTTTTTTCCCACGTTTAATCCTTTTTACATGTGGCATTTACATGTGTACTAATCTTGCTAAACAGCAGGAATGGACAGTTCCTAACAATAGCTACTACAGAAGTGTAAATTCAGAAGTTGGCATGAGATTATTTTGGAGTCTTGGCCAAGAAAACAGGATTAGAGTTTAACAAACATACTTGGCAATTTAAACAAAATCCAAAAGTTCTAAGATTTGACTCAGCTCTATTCCTCCTCAAACAAACAAAACCTTCTTGAACGCCTTGATCTGACACATGGCAGTGTCAGCGTTGTGTGTGCAGTCCCTGAGTGCAGCTTCCAGCTCCTCACTGGTGTGACCTGCTGGCAGGCAGCTTGCTCCCTGGGAACAGGATGGTGTGATGTTGCATTCAATCAAAATTTAGAATGTCTCCTGTTATGGCAAAAGTTTTAAGTTTGGGTTTAGCATCCTGTGAATAACCAAGCAGAGTGCTTTCATGGGGAAAGGGGAGATGCACTTCAACTAGGACTGGCCTTGAGGGAATCTTCAGCTGCAGATGAGGAGCCATCCCCTGCCCTGCAAATCCACCAGACCTTGAATAAACTTGTTTTATGTTTATGTTCAATTGTGTGAATTCCGACTTTTTGTAAAGGGGCCTGTGAATTGGAAATTAATCTTGTGTGTAAGTTGTATCCAGCTCTGATGTCCCCAGCATAAGGAGAATGTGATACTGTTGGAGGGAGTCCATAGGAGGCTGCAGAGATGCCCTGAGGGCTGGTGCCCCTCTGCTCCGGAGCCAGTCTGGGAGAGCTGGGGGGGTTCACCTGGAGAAGAGAAGGCTCCAAGGAGACCTGAGAGCCCCTTCCAGGGTCTAAAGGGGATCCAGGAGAGCTGGAGAGGGACTTGGGACAAGGGCCTGGAGTGACAAGGGGGGACTGGCTTCCCACTGCCAGAGGGCAGGGTTAGATGGGATATTGGGAAGAAGTTCTTCCCTGTGAGGGTGGGGAGGCCCTGGCACAGGTTGCCCAGAGAAGCTGGGGCTGCCCCATCCCTGGAAGTGTCCAAGGCCAGGTTGGACGGGGCTTGGAGCTAGTGGAAGGTGTCCCTGCCCATGGCAGGGGGTGAAACTGGATAATCTTTAAGGTCCCTTCCAACCCAAACCATTCTGTGATTCTGTGATGTGGTGCAGGGCCTCCAGGGCTCTCATGGATGAGGAAGGCTTTTGGAGCTTTGGAGTGTGTTGTGCATTTTTAAAGTAAATGCATAAAACAGCAAAGTCAGGCATGTGGCAACCTGGGGCACACACTGTGATGCAGGGTGAGAACTGGGAGCACGTCTGCTTTCCAGGGTATTGCCCTGCCCTAGCACACAGCCTACACCCCTCCCACACTTCCCTTACCTGGAAAAGAGATGCTGGAGCTGAGTGTCGCTGGGCACTGCTCGGGTGTGGTGCAGGGCTGGATGCTTTCTCTGCCCAGCAAGGCACTGCCTTGATAAGATGCCTTGCTGGGACTGAGGAAAGATTGTAGGGAGGGAGCTTTGAACTGTGAAAAAAGAGATTAATTAATTAATTAATTAATTAATTAATACACATTACAAGACTTTTTCAAAGTAGGAGTTCGAAGTGTTCCCCCTGGAGCAGCCAGCCATGCAGGAACTGTTGGGCTCTGCTTCCAGAGCAGTGCCACAGTGCTGGACCCAACTGCAGGACACCGGCTGGCTCCATCCTACTGCCTTTGGGCAGATGTGGAGGGATGGGGACTGCAGGTGGTGAAACGTTGGGAGTTGCCTCTGCAGAGCCCCTCACACATGGCCCCGGGGACTGCAGACATTCACTGTTGTGCTTCCGTGCAGCTGCAGCAAAGAGCCAAGAGTGGGGGCAGGAGATCTCCAGGTGCCTGTCTGTCCTCAGGTGGCAGTTCAGGTGGTTCAGTCCAGGCAGAACCACCACCTGTGGTTGACTTATGTTTTGTGCTTTTGGAAACTGCAGCCACGTGGGGTTGGCCCTGCATGATGCCTCCTGAGAGACAAAGGGAACAGTGGAGAGAGATCGGTGTAGGACCTGTGTTGTGGTGGTCTCTTTGGCATCTTGGTACAGGTGCTGCTGGGCAGTGGGCCTCAAGGGGCTAAAAGAGGTTAGGGTTATTGAGAAATAACCTTCTGGTCTTTCCTTGTCCATCATAAAGCAGCTAAACTGGATATAAGCCATTTCTTTTTTTCCACTGCATTGAGTTGAGTTTTAGTGTTGTGGAGGTGCACGTAGCCCTGCCGCGGTGCGAAGTACCTGTCCTCCTGTGGGCCTGCTTGAGGTGTATCATCCTTCCTGTAATTCCTAAATAGCTTCATGTTCGGGGTCAAGCTTCAAGCTTTAGAGCTGTCCTGTGCAGGGCCAAGAGCTAGACTCGATGATCCTTGTGGATCCCTTCCAACTGAGGATATTCTATGTTTCTAAGTTTACTCCACAACAGACAGTTCCATTGTTCTTTATTGCACCCCAAATACAAAGTTTGTTGTTGGAGTAACCTCCACAATTAACTGGAAACTGATCATTGGTAATATCCAAAAGCCAGCAGCAAAATAACTGTAGGTGCAGAGAGGTGGCTGGGGGTGTGTGCATGATTGTCTGCCAGTCCTGGTTGGAAATCAGAGCACACTTGGTCCTGAACTTCAGTGAACTCCCATCATCTCCTCTATGAAACCACCCACATCCACGTGACAGCTCCTCTACCTGAGTATTGTCTGCTGGGATGATCTGTCTTCTTATCTGTCTGCCACAGCTGCTGTCATTGCCTCCCACATCTGAGTTCTGCCACCCATCTCCCTCCTACATCAAAGCTTTCAAGGGAGAAGGTCTTCACACTGAAATTCTGTGAAATCTGGTACTTTTTGTGCCCTGGCTACCTCGGCTGGAACCCTGTGGCTCTGCCTGCCTTTTGCATTGGGAACCTCCAGTCTGGGGGTTCCTTGGCTCTTTGCACCCCAGTGCAAACTGGAGCTGTCTCCTGCAGGGCAGTGAGTGTTTCTCATCAGATTAGAGATCCTAAGGCCCCTGAAACGCATTAAAATTTTTGGGGATTCATGATTTACATATGCAATTGCCCCCTCTTCCCTGTGCAACATGGGAATGATTTCACGCATCCTGTGTGCCTGTGCCCGGTGCTGTGGGGCTGCTCCCCAGTGCCTCATCCAGGGCTCTGGCTGGACTCCCTTGAGAACAGCACTGGTGAGACCCACTGCAGCCTCAGGGTAAACCTGTGCTGGGGCCAATGCTCTGGTTTTCCTCTTTATTAGCAAAAATAAGTGTTTTCCTGGTGTGTGGAAAGTACAGCCCCTGGCTGCAGCAGACAGAGTGGCTGCTGTGGGATCTGTCTAGACAGAGATAAATATATTCATATTTAGATCTGATATGGACGTGCTAAACTCAGAAAGACTCCTGTTCCAGGCAAAGCCCAAGTGGTGGCTGTGCCTGGAGAACTGGCTAAGCCAGGCCCTGTAGGCAAGGACCCCCTCTCCGAATGCTCTTCCCTTTCAAATGTGATGTAGTTTTCTTTTACTCGATGGGCTGTATGGTCTGGGTGTCCTAGAATTTGTAGAAGTGCGGGACATACTGCGTTCCCTCAGGATAAACAAGACCCAGCTGTCACCTCCTAAGCAGGGGTATCCCTGCAGTTGCTGGTCCAAATGCAGCCTGTGAATACCCTGCTAGACCTCTTCCCCAATGGCCAACCTCCCTCAGAGGTCAGGCTGGGGGCAGCTGTTCCAAAATGCAGGCATTCAGAGGAGTCTCTTCCCTTTTTCCTCTTCTCCCTTCCTTTTGGATAACCCAAAGGGAGGTGTATCCCTATGCACAGATGTGGCTGCGTGAGGGCTCACGGCTACAGGAATGCCTTTGGACTGTAGGTGCCTCCTGAGCAGCAGCATCCTGGCAGGAGGGAATTGCTGGCTATAACACGTGCAGTGAGGATGCTGTTTCCAGGGATATATGTGCAATGGAAATGCTGTGACCTGAGCTCACAACTCCAGTGCATGGCTGGAGGCAGGACATGACTTTGTGTCCTTCAGCTGGGCTGAGAGCTGCTGAAGAGAACCAAATGGGGAGGTTTTTCCACATGGGATCTGACTGTTTGGCACATTTGGAAACCTCTGAATAGAAGAGGTTAATGCAGGATCTCTGTTTGCTCGGAGGTGCTGTTTCATTGAAATGTGGCCTTGGCATCTCCCTGGCATATGAGTACAAGACCTCTGCTCCCAGTCTCCTGGCTGTCAAAGGCAGAGGAGCTCATCGCCTGTGCTGCCCTAGTCTTTTTGGTTACAGGTTTGGAGGAAGCCACACTCCTACTTTGGGAGGTTTGTGTGCAATGGCAACATGTCCTAGCAGTGCTCAGTCGGCAGCAGCTGGGGTTGGTGCTGCTTGCCTAGGCACTTCCCACCAAACACTTCTGTGAGGAGGGGAGGAATAGAGCAGGCTGGACTTGCAGCCCGTGCTCGTTATCCCTGTAAGAACTGTGCAGGACTGTTGAAGCCATTGCACGTTGTAGATGTTGCCCAAATATAACAAACATCATTCATCCAAGACAGTGGGGCTACAGAAATCCACCCATCTTGGCTGGTTAAAAATCTTCAGTGATTGCCCCTAGTGAGGTGAATGACTTTGCAAACTCTCTAGGGCGGACATGCAGAAAAGTGTCTGTGGCCTGCAGGGTGAGGCGTCCTGGAAGCACGGATGGTGGCTGCTGTGAGGAGCTGCAGGAAGTGACCCAGGACTGCCATTGCACTACTAAACCACTGACTAGAGGCTGTCCTGGGGAAGACATGAGCCCTGTCTTATTTCTGCCGTGGAGGCAGGGGACAGGACACAACTAGCCATCGTGCTCTTGGTGGCTTTCAGGGTTCTTGACACTTCCTGCAAGAGCCCCTGGGTCCTCCCGGCTTGTGGCAGTCATTGTCCCGCCTGTTCCTCTGCTCCAGAGTTATGGAGTTCAGCACAGCAAGGGTCACCTGGCTGCAGCTTTTTGCTCTTAGTTACAGGTTTCTGAAGTGTCATGATAAATACAGACCGGGGGTGAGGCAGAACACAGCCTGGGTGCAGTCAGCTGGTCTGTGCCAGCTGCAGGCAGCACCAGCCGGTCAGTGCTTATCACAGGCAGGGTTAACTTTTTAGTATAATTTTTCCTTTGTTTGTTTTAATTGCACAGAGAAGACATAAAATAAAACACAGGTATTTTCTCATGTTCATATTTTGTCTCTTCTCCTGGCTCTGTCCAAGGTGATTTGGGGTGAAGTGAAATCAGAACATGAGTTTGGGGGAGTTCCTGACGCAGGGTAGGCTCTTAAAATATTTTCTGTGTAGTCCTGACGTATTCTGATCAAACGCTATGGTGTAGCATCCTGGGGAGGGTGGTACAGAGGAGACTGCATATCAGAGAGGGGGAATTTGATGATTTTGAGGACTACGGAAATAGAAGTGGGACAAATGCAAATGTGTTGAGTGAGAGGAAAGGACGGTCCCTTCATGGGGAGATTTTACACCATTCTGGGTCTGGGATGTGACACCTTCCAAAGAGGCACTTCTGAAAACTGTTATAAAGTGCATTTGCCCATGAGGCTCCTGCTAAAGCCATCTTTGTACAGGCCTATCTGCCTGACCTAATGTTTACATAGACTCTTGTGAGCCTTTTGAGGAGCTCACACGAAGGTTTGGGTGGTCGATGTTAAATCAGCAGCAGCATCGGGAAGGCTCTGCCTGAGCAGTATCTGCAGTGGGACCAAACTGGGACCAAACTGGGACCATGGCCAAGGGGGTGCCTGAGTTGCACAGGAAGGCTGAGGAAGCCAGTCCCATGGAGCCATGCCCTGCCATGTGCTACTCCTGAGATGACAGCTGGCAAGCTACAGAAAAGGGAATTGATGTGCAAAGCAAGAATTGGCAGGATCAGCTGCAGATGAAACATGAAGAAACCATTGCTGGTTCTGTAGCTGCTGTGGGCCTCGAGAAGCAAGTGCCAGGTGCACTTAGGCAAAGGAGACCTTTGCTGTCACTGTCTTGGACTACTCGGGTGTTCCCATCGCCTCTGCTAGTCCCATCCAGGCCAGCTCATTGTTTGTTCTCAGTCATTGTTCTGACCGTGGGCTTCAGGACTCCGGACTGGCTTTCTGCTTTGAGCAAGAGTCTGTCTCTTGCCAGGTGTAGAGATCTCTTCCCATGGGCTGTCTCCCAGTGGGTCAGGTATGGTTGGGTCTGGAGTGCTCTGCTGCCTGGCAATTCCAACAAGGATCGGGGAAATCCTGGCTCTGGTACATTCAGGAATGTGATGGGAGGACAATGACCAAGCTGCCACTGTGGACACCTTCCAGCAGTTCCTGGACTGGGCTGAGAGGTGTCCCCAAGTGAGGCATCAGATAGCACAGGATTCTGCTGCATCCAGAGGAAGAGGCTTCTGTACGGGAGAGGAGACAAACTCACTTGGAAGCTGCACTTGGATCCAGGTTGACATACAAGGAGAATCAGAACACAAGGAAGGGCCAGGATGAGGTGTGCAAATATCACACACACAGCCCTCCAGAGTCCTCTGACACATGTGCTGCTGCTGGGCCACCAGCACACATGTGGCCATGGGGCTGACTCGGCCCATGCCCCTCGCATGGCACTCGTGTCCATTCCTGCTTTGGGCAGAGCCAAGTGTGAGGGATCAGAACACTGAGGACAAGCTTACGTGGCTGTAGTTCAAAGTCAGCTGCTGGGATTTAAAAAGCATATTTGATTTAGGAGCCGGTGCCTCTCTGATGGCCAGTAGAGTGCCGGGAGGCTCTTGGGTAGCAGAATCCCAAGTTACAAGGAGCTGTGATGCTTCACATTTAAGGCCCAGTAGCCTCCAAAGTGCCTCATTCTTCCTCACAGATGCCAGAAGAAAAGGGCTGAAAGCCTAGTTTTAAATGAGGACACTAAAAAGCACATTGCATCAGCCACCTGGTGCACGGAAGTCACTCTGATGCTGAGATGCACAGAATGTAACACACCTCCAGTGTCAATGTCGTGTGGTGCCATGTACTGAGGAAACATTAGTAAAATAAGTGGCTCAACAAATAGCACAAGGCCCTTCTGGAATGAAGTTACAGGCCTAAAAGCTAACGGAACAGTGGGAGCTGGCTCAGGACACAGAGGGATGTTGGAAAGGCTGAAAGCAGGAAAGGAGGTCGCAGAGGAGATTTCAGTTTCTCAGCAGGGACTGGATGTGATGCTGAAACCGACTTTAGGGACACCACACACGACGAGCAGAGAACAGGTAACGCACAAGAGAAGTGACTTTTGACATGGCCTGGTTGAGCACAGCGTTTGATTCCCCTGTATTTAATATGATATTGTGCAGGGACACTAAATTGACAAAATAATCTGCAGTAGTGTTTGATGACAAGTAAAAATAAAAAGTCCTGTTAAAGATGTAATAAAAGAACAAACCAAAGGGTACAATACTTGCAGAAGGTGTGAAGCCTGTTTGAAGATAAAATAGTGGAGTCTTATACCTTCTTGGCTACTCAGCAAGGCTGAGAGAGCTATTGGAAGTGAGAAGCCATCAGTGTAAAAAAAGTGATCGTGATTTTACCCAGACTGCAGAGGCTCTAAATTGGAGTAAAATGCTAGAAACTATTGGAAAAGTGCTTAAAAAGAATACAAGATGTGTTTGCGTGTCTTTAAATCCCTGGCCTGTCTGTATAGTGATGCAGCCTACAGCACCCCTGAAGAAGGTAAACTGACAGGGAGGAGTTCAGAGAGGAGCAGCAAAGATAACAGAAATTATGGAATAACTTGTGTCAGAGAAGTGACTCAACAGAACAGGACAGCTCAAATTGCACATAAGATGCCTAAGAAGTGTGTTCAGGATTATCCCATATAGATTGGAGGGCTCAAATATCCTATTTACCTCTTTCAGAATAAGAGCTGGGGATGTCAGAAGAAACTGGTGGATGTTAACCAAAACACAACTAGTCCCTTCTCCCCTTGGCACACAGTGAGGCACGTAGGCATGGTTGGTTGTGGTGGTCCAAAGGGTGAGGGCTCACATGTTCTCGGAAACTCATCTGAGAAGAGAACCCTGTTACAGCTCATGAGCCCGAGCCCCAGATGGGTTGCAGAGGGATGGGTTGTCTGGGAAAGCATCACTGAGTGCTGCCTGCATGATACAGGCCACCTGGGCTGCTTCACAGAGGTAGAGGATGCTGTGACCCACATCATCCCATGAGCACATTGTGCCTTGGAACCTGACTGTGGCCAGTGGTAGTGGAAGAAGGGCCCTGTGCAGCCATGAGCCAGGTGAGAGACCTGGAGCTCCTCCAGCTGCCTCCACTTCCAGCTGATGGAGGAGGTCAAGACAGCATCTGAGAGGGAGGTCTCCCAAGTAGCCTGTGTGCTGGGGGAAGGTTGCCTTGGAGGGAAGTGGATCATGCTCTTCTCCTTGATTAGGGGAACCACAACCCAGCATGTGGTGGGGCAAGATGACTAAATGTGCAGTAAGGACTGGGAGAAGAAAAACTTCTTCCCCAGGGAGTGCAACCCCAGGCCAGGTCACCAGAGGGGTGAGGCATCTCCAACCCTCATCAAGAGCTGGATTAGACAAAGCCATGGCCAACCTGAGCTGGTTTGGGGGATAGTCCTACTCTACATGGGAGGGTGGACTGGAGACCTCCAAGGGTTCCCACTACAGCACTGCTTTAATTCTGTGACCTGACACTTTGGGTGAGACATTGGCTCAGAGGGATCCTCAGGCAGCTGAGACACCACTTGGTGTAAGTGTATGAGGGTATTTTCAGGCTGTGCCCTGCTAGGTGCCTGGTTAGAACCAGCCCTGAACATGTCCTGCAGTACCCGACTCACTTCTGGAAGTGCTACCCGAGGTGTGTTATTGCCAGGCTGCAGAGATTGTGCCTTGTGTTTGAACCTACTTCTTACCCAGAGGACACTCCAATTCTCATATCTCAGTCCCTCAAATAGCATCTTCACCTGGATGTTTTCCACAATGTTCCTCTGTCCCGGATGTCTCCAGAGCCATAGGAAGTTGGTTCTAAGATGACAATGTGGGTAAAGGAAAGTGTATTGTAACCACACCATGTTAAATAATGCAGCATATGGACAGCATGGAAGTTAATTTTTAAAATG
The DNA here is from genome assembly GCF_003945595.2 of Pipra filicauda. Taxonomy (NCBI): domain Eukaryota; kingdom Metazoa; phylum Chordata; class Aves; order Passeriformes; family Pipridae; genus Pipra; species Pipra filicauda. The sequence goes on along the minus strand of NW_024104567.1, from coordinate 316,661 downwards.
TTTGTGTGCACTAGTTCCTGATTGCTTTCTCATCTGTGGCATATCCTCTGACCCTCTTCCTCTCCGTGTTACTCAGATGCTATTGTTTCATGAGAATTTCTTAGAGTTACTGGTACTTTAATGTCTTTTTTCCCTGTGTATAATCACTGTTGATTTCTTTCTGCATTAAAAATAAGATTATTGTGTAATTTTTCAACATAATGTCTTGGGTTCTTATGAGGGAACAGGCATTGAGTTAAATTATTGATGAAAGTAACATTACTCCTAGAAATAGAAAGTGCCGTGGCATAGCCAGTGTGTCTGACTTTCTTGGGATCGATACAGGCTTTTGTCATGCCCTCAGTGTTCAGTGTTGACCTGGAGCCCAGGAGCTGTCACTTGCAGGGTGTCAGGTGGACACTGCCATTCTTACAGAGCAGCAGGTCTGCTCCCATCACATCTCCATCCTTGAAGGTTTGTGTTACCACCTCAGGGTCTTGCAAGCTTCTGGAGGAGGCATTGAGATGAAAAGGGGCAGGGTCCAAGAGCTCCACCTTAGGAATGAGCAACCAGGTGGTTTGGTCGGTTCAGCCATCCCAGTCCCTACGCTAGCAGGGTCAGTTGATGCAGCTGTTACAGCCCTTGGCCAGGCTCTTAGTGGGAAAGCTGTGTTCCAAGGGTGGATACTCACTGCCAGAGCAGAAGGGTGCATGGAAAAGGGCAGCCTGGAAGGATTCATGCCTCGGCCACTCCCATTAATAACTAGTGCCATTGTGGAAAATGGAATGTGGAGCAGGCAGAAATTTGAAAAAGACATTATGACACACTGTAAAGACAAGGTTAAAGTTCCAGCTCAAGTGGACAAACTGGAGATCTATCTGAAAGCAACAGAATGCTCTTTGGTAGACATGCTGCCTGTTATCTTCCCATCACTGGAATAATCAATGCATAAAGACAGCATAGGCAACACTGATCTGGGGAGCAGCCTGATGGGAAGCATAGATTTGTTGTAGACCTCCAGGTACAGCTAAAGCAGCTGGGTCATGCTGATGTGGAAATGGCAGGCACAAAATCATCTTCCTTTGCAACCAGGAGGGAATCCAGGAGCACCCAGCAGGCAGCTGACATGCCCACAAGAACATGGCCCAGGGAGCCCCTCAGCATGCCTGGGATCCCATGGCTCTGGGGTGAGGGCTGTGGCTGGAGGCCTGAGGGTGCTTCCTCAGTCCAGGTGGTGAGGGGGAGAGGAGGGGGTGGATAGTGTGATCCGTCACGTCCTCACTGAGTTAACTAATCCTGGTCACAGCTCCTGGGCTAAAGGACTCCAGTATTCTTCCACTTAGAAGTCCTTCTCAGTGCACATCTCAATCCCTCAAAATCAGGGTTTGCTGCTGGCAAAGCACCATTTCAAGCACAGTGACACCAATTCCATGAAGTTTGCAAAGCATAGAATCATAGAATTGATTGGGTTGGAAAAGACCTCCGAGATCATCGAGTCCAACCCTTGGTCCAAATCCAGTCCATTTACTAGATCATGGCACTCAGTGCCACGTCCAATCTGCGTTTAAAAATCTCCAGGGATGGTGAATCCACCACCTCTCTGGGCAGCCCATTCCAATGCCTGATTACTCTCTCTGTAAAGAATTTTCTCCTGATATCCAACTTAAATTTCCCCTGGCGGAGCTTAAGCCCGTGCCCCCTTGTCCTATTGCTGAGTGCCTGAGAGAAGAGACCAACCCCCACCTGGCTAGAACTTCCCTTCAGGTAGTTATAGACGGTGATGAGGTCACCTCTGAGCCTCCTCTTCTCCAGGCTAAACAACCCCAGCTCCCTCAGCCTCTCCCCATAGGACTTATGCTCCAGTCCCTTCACCAGCCTTGTTGCTCTTCTCTGGACCCGCTCCAGCACCTCAATATCCTTCCTGAACTGAGGGGCCCAGAACTGAACACAATACTCAAGGTGTGGCCTCACCAACGCAGAGTACAGGGGAAGGATCACTTCCCTGCTCCTGCTGGCCACGCTATTTTTGATACAGGACAAGATCCCATTGGCCTTCTTGGCCACCTGGGCACACTGTTGGCTCATGTTGAGCTTCCTGTCAATTAGTACCCCCAGGTCCCTTTCTGCCTGGCTGCTTTCCAGCCACTCTGTGCCCAGCCTGTAGCGCTGCAGGGGGTTGTTGTGGCCAAAGTGCAGGACCCGGCACTTGGCTTTATTGAACTTCATCCCATTGGAATCAGCCCATCTCTCAAGTCTATCCAGATCCCTCTGCAGAGCCCTCCTGCCTTCCAGCAGGTCGACACTCCCTCCCAATTTGGTGTCATCAGCAAATTTGCTGATGATGGACTCAATCCCCTCATCTAAATCATCAATAAAGATATTAAACAGGACTGGACCCAACACAGACCCCTGGGGAACACCACTGGTGACCGGCCGCCAGCTGGATGCAGCTCCATTCACCAGCACTCTCTGGGCCCGACCCTCCAGCCAGCTCCTAATCCAGGAGAGGTACACTTGTCCAAGCCATGGGCTACCAGCTTTTCCAGGAGTATATTATGGGAGACAGTGTCAAAGGCCTTGCTGAAGTCTAGATAGACCACATCCACAGCCTTCCCCTCATCCACCAGGTGGGTCACCTGATCGTAAAAAGAGATCAGGTTGGTCAGACAGGACCTGCCCCTCCTAAACCCGTGCTGGCTGGGTCTAATCCCTTGTCCATCCTGAAGGTGCTGTGTGATTGCACTCAGGATGATCTGCTCCATAACCCTGCCAGGCACCGAGGTCAGGCTGACAGGCCTGTAGTTGCCAGGGTCCTGCTTGCAGCCTTTTTTGTGGATTGGGGTGACATTCGCCAACCTCCAATCATCTGGGACCTTCCCAGAGAGCCAGGACTGTTGGAAGATGATGGAGAGCGGTTTGGCAAGCTCTTCTGCCAGCTCCCTCATCACCCTGGGATGGATCCCATCTGGTCCCATAGACTTGTTAGGATCCAGCTGGCTCAGTAAGTCGCTAACTACATCCTCCTGGGATACAGGAGGGCTATTCAGCTCTCTGTCTCTGTCTGTCTGCTCTAGAGGCCAGTTGTCCTGAGGGCCACCTGTCTTACTGCTAAAAACTGAGGCAAAGTAGGTGTTAAGTACCTCAGCCTTCTCCTCATCTTTGTTAACTATATTTCCCTCCAAGTCCAACAGAGAATTGAGGTTTTCCTTGCCCCTTCTTTTGCTATTAATGTATTTATAAAAGGACTTTTTGTTATCCCTAACTGAATTAGCCAAATTAACTTCAAATTCCACTTTTCTTTCCCTAATTTTTTTCCTGCATGACCTAGCTCTCTTTGTAAATTCTTCATAAGTAGCCAGCCCTTTTTTCCACAGTCTGTAAACTTTCTTTTTATCCCTGATTTCTTTCAGAACCTCCCTATTTAACCAAGCCGGCCGTCTTCCCCTCCGGCTGGCCTTTCGGCACACTGGTACAGCCTGTTCCTGTGCGCTCAAAATTGCCTGCAACACTTCAGTTTGTTTCATTCAAATATAATATCCAGTCCATTTTAACATGCATTTACTGAGTCAGAGGAATAAGAACTTTTCAGGAGAGATAACAGTGCTGTGGGTGAGATGGCTCTCATGGCTGCGTGTGGGCAGTTTGGGAGGGACGGGGGGAGGATGTGGGTGCTCTGTGCACAGCACAGGGGGAAGATCACCCTGTGCTTGGGGACAGGTGATGGGCCAGTAAGAGCTGGTTAGTGAGGCCCAGGGGATGGACCCACACAGATCGAGGAAAGGAAGCAAGTGAAACCAGGGATGCACTGGTGGCTCTGTCACTCAGAGACAAAGAAGAGCTGGTGGAGATCAGCCTTTACAAACAGCAGCAGCAATCGTAAGGCCATGGAGTTTAACATCCTGAGTGAAGGGAGCAAGGCAAATACAGAATTACACCTGCAAGCACAAGCCCTGTGGGGGGTGTTTTGTCACAGCAAGTTCTTTGGACTCATGTGACTAATTAAGCAAGGATTTATTCTTAGGGATGAGGACCTTTGTCTTTCTCATCCTGCCTCTGATTACCTGGGACTGTTTGGCTAGGAAAGCCTTGCCTCTGGTGATGCTCAAGTGTAACAGGGAATAAGAAGATCCAGAAGATTCCAGGCAGGTATGGGCTCTCAGTACTCGAGGCATCCCTAGAGGGAACCTCGGACCTTGGAAACAAATGAAACATTCAGCAGTTTGGCTGCTGAAGAAGCTCACTCTGGTTTTCCACTCAAGCGATTTCATGTTGTGATGTTCAGCTGCCGCAGGTGCTGCCCGGTGTCTGACCGCCCCTAAAACAGGACCAGATGTGATGCTGCCCCTCTGGGCCTACAGTGAAGAGGTGATGGAGAAGTGATGAGGAGAGCTCATTTAAGTCCCAAATGAGTTAGCTCTGTCTCAGTCTGCTCAAAGTAAACATGGCTAAAGTGTAAAGAGCACCACTCCCCTTCTAGTGCTCACATCTTCATCCCCTTCATCCCAAGGCTGTGCTGGGACATTTGAGTCCCACAGACTGCAGCAGTTTTGGTGGGCTTGTCCCAGGGTCTGCCTCACAAACCGTGCTGGTTTTGGTGTCCCCAAGCCAAATCTGAGCCTGGAGAGTTTGGACCACTCGCTCAGTCCCCATGTGCTCCAGTCTGGTCTGTGAGTTGGCAATGGGGAAGGTCAGTGGGGGCTGCATGGCTCGAGGGTTTGTGGAGGAGACCAGGCATCACACCCTGAACCGCAGTGAGCTTTGGAGTCCAAGGACCTATCTCTTCTTCTGTGCAGAAATTATTGTTCTTCACACCTCCCTTTTCCCCCAGAGAAAAACTGTGCCCAAGGCAGCTGTAATCACCATGAGGGCAGAATACATGACTATGTCTGGTAGACAGTGAGGGGAAAAAACCCCTGGCTTGAAATGCATGGGTGCACCCATGGGAGAGAAAGGGATGCTCTAGAACCCTGCCCTCTACCTCCTGACTCAGCATCCCAAAGAGGCTGAAACAGGTTCTGCCCAGGAGCACCCCACCTGGCTGGGGTCCGTGGCACTGGGCTGGACTGTGGGGGGCTGTACAGTGGGCAAGTGTCTGAGTAGTAAAGACAGAAGATATATAAATGAAAAACCCCAGTAAAAAGAGAGAAAGGGTGACTACCTCTCACAGTCTAGTCCTGGAAGGGGACATGTGTTGGCTGGAAGGAATGTGGAGATCCAAACACGTGCAGCAGCAATGGGGCCAGTGGGTGCAGCTTCTAGAGCAGGCTGCAGGCAGCATCACATGTGAATTCAGTGGGGTGAACCACTGAGCCCTTCTTTTGATGACTGGCAAATAAAATTAAAGAGAGGCAACACTGAAAAGAGCAGCACAGCAGAAGTATTGAGACAGCTTGTGCCTGAGGGACACCTGGAAGGTCAGATCCTGTGGGCAGAAAGGGCAGGGAACATCCCAGGTGGATGCTGTTCTCCCTGCTTAAGTAACCCAGCTCACCTCAAGGGCAGTGCTGGCAGGTTTGGGTTAAACTCACAGGCAGTTTAAGGTGTATTTAAGTCACAGATATATATTTTTCCCAAAACAAGCAGGAAAATAAATGTCTGATCCACACTGACCTCCTGACCAGCCCTATCAGACCCAGAGGGAGGCAGCACCCAGCACTCCCCAGGTACTGCATCAGCCCTGTTGTCCTCTCCACACAGCTGGGTGGCTGTGGTACCCCTGCATGGCCGTGGGGGCTCATGACACTATGAATTTATCCTCATTCTCTTGGTAAAAACTAACTATAGCAATTAATGGTGTTAGACTCACTGCAGCCATTCCTAATGGAGGTTCAACTCAAGCTTTCCTGCAGACTGGGAAAGATGCCTAAACCATCATCCCATGTATGGGATGGAACTGCTTCCAGCCACAGACTGGCAGCATGTGCTGAGATGTGAAGATCTGTTATTGCCTGGTGGTGAGGACGGTGGTGTCTTTACTGGAGCACAAGGAAGAACCTGGTTGATTTGCTAAGTCCAGCTGACCGTCCTGCTAGCAGAGGGTCACTTGATTCCTGCCACATGCTGACCTTGCTGCACGTTACAGAAAACACTTTGGCATATTCATGCCTCTGGCACCCAGAAGGTGGCAGGAAACTCCTGACACTGCTGCAACCAGCCCCGTCTGCCATGTGCAGCCCTGGCCTCCAGCCATGCAGGAGGTAGCTGTAGCTGCTGTGGCCAAGTCCCTGAGGATGGGGCTGCCCCTGTCATTAGCAGGAGACAGACAAGTCACAGCCCTGTTGCTGCAGTTATGGTCATGTGAAATGTTACAGCTGAGCTAATTTTATTTAGCTCCACAGGACTGCACAGAGAGCAGCGGGGAAGGGAGAAGACCTGGGTTACCTGCAGGGAGGTTATAGTAGGTGCCTGCACAGTGGCAAAGGTCAGGGGATGCTCTTGTGGCACACATAGTTCAATTCTAGTAGGCACTTCCAAAGGACTGCTTGGAGACCAAACAAGTGCATGGTCACGGTGGGTGGTTCACTGGAGCTCCATGAGGAGCCAGCCTGCCACCTGCACCTCACAGGGCCCTGCACAGCCAGACAAAAGTGATTCAGGGTGTTTCTGAGGTGCAGGGACTAAAGTTTCCACCTTCAATGTGAAAAACCCCAAAGGATCCTGCCAGGCAAAGGACAGAGTAGGAAGGACAAAGGTTAAGAAGTGCAGAATCTGGGCTGGGGGGAGTAGCTGCAGATTTCTGGAGATGAAGGGGGCTGAGCACTAGCACCAGAGGTGTGCAGGAGTAGCTGGACAGAGCTGCCTACATTGGCCTCTGGGATATGGGGCCTGGCCAGGGCTTCACAGAGTCTCTGACAGGAACAGTGATGAGGTGAGGGGATAGTGAGGGTCACAGCATTGCCGGAGGATTTCCCCTTCTTGCAAGTTGCCTTGTACTGCCCTTTCTCCACCTGATATCTCAGTTTTGAGATGTCACAAGAACTAATAGTTTTTGTAGCAGAATGTACCATAGAAAATTATTATGCCTCAATGTAATGAAATCAGCCAAGCAAGGTGACAAAACAATGAAGAAGGGAGCTGAAGCGACTGAGCAGGCAATGCTGGGTTGACATATAAGCAGGAGTACTGTCTTAAAGAAGTTCATAAGGCAGTCACTAAGAACTTTGGGGGCTCCAGACACAGATGACCACCAAAGACCCTTGGTGAAGCCCCTCAGAGACCTTATAAGGATATGTATATATGCTAATAAGTGTTGGGAAATGTCATAAACATGTAACAGGAATGTGAGGAACAAAAATGGACAATCATGTAATGCAGACATATAAGCTGTGACTGAAATGTCACGGGGTACACTTTGGTGAACTGATTCCCAGGGCACCAGGCATGCTGAAATCATTCCAGTGCGCCATGACAAAGAAAGCCTGGCTTCTAAAACTCACAAATTGAGCCTTAAAGGTTCCTTTTAAGAGCCGATTTCAGGCAACCTCACCTCTTGCTGCCTGAGATGAAGTGTGTTTGCCCCCAGTCCTCCAACACCAACAGCCTGCCATGACTTCCCAGCCATGAACCGAGAACGAATGATGTCCCTCCTCTAACCTGCTCCTGCCATTGGAGCGAACAAATGCCACAGCCGAGCTCATCACCCCTTGCCCTCCTGAGCTGCCTGTGCCACAGTGTAGGCTCTCCCTTGGTGGGCTGGGGTGCAGCAGCACCAGCGCTGCCCATGACGCTGCTGCATCGTCTCTGCCACCACAGGGCATCTTGGGGCCTGTTGAAATATTGAGCTGAACATGCTGAAGCACAGACACGTTATGTCATCCCGGACAATAAAATCCAGGACAGAATAAAAACAGTCTGACAAAGCATATTTTTACATCCTTCTGTGCTCTCCCCAGGTTGGGAATCTTTGGGGCTGAACAGAGGGCTCACGCCATGGTCAATGTCTCCGCTCTCAGATGTAACCAGTGCAGGGAACATATCTTGGTGGTATTCCTTGGTTCTGGTCCTGTAGTTCCTCTTAAATCACACTCGAATGGACCAAGCAAGGTCTCTGGACAGTAACTGCAGTACCCTAAGAAAGGAGGTTTAAAATATGCCCTTCTGGCCATTGTTGCAGAGTATCTTTGTGTGCTATGTCCTTTGGTCTCTCTGATTGCTCAGAAAAATCACAGGATGTTCAAAATTATAGATTTTTCAACACCAAAGGACAGAAGCAACAATGCAGAGGCAGTAATAGCACAATACTTAAGAAAATTTTCCTTATTTGAAAACAAGATTCAGTTCATTATATTTAAAACTTATAGACAAAAAAGATCTGTTGAGGGTGCTTTTGTGATTGATCTGCATGAAATCTCTGAGCAGCTCTCCAGTTGACCTTCGCATCTTCCAGGAGAAGCTGCATGCACAGGGCCAGAATTTGTAATGAAAGAGAGAGCAGAAAGAACAAGCAGAAAGAGTATTGATTTTTCTAAGCCTTTCTCATCCTTAGAAACAGAGTAATGCACAATTTAATTATTTGCCTCTGCATTTCATTAATGATTGTGATGTATTAAAAGATAGTAGAAGAAAGGTTTTTATGGCAAGACGCAGTTTTATCACTATAACACAGTAGCAGGCACTGAGTTTTCCCCCAACCAGCTAGATGCCATTAAAACCCCACACTTTGTAATAATGCCATGGCCCTACAAAATCAGGTTCAGGGCTCCCGCACTGAATTGCTGGTGGTTTTAACTTTAATCTGTAAATCTGAAATGGAGAGAAGCGAATTCCCAGCAGGGAAGTGCAGAGGGTTCAACAGCACCTCCACATCTAGCTTCCCTGGATTAATCTCCAGGTTAGAATTACGGAATCACAGAATATCCTGAGCTGGAGGGGACCCACAAGGATCATAGAGTCCAGCTCCTGACCCTGCACAGGACATCCCAACAATCTCACTCTGTCCCTCACAGCGTTGTCCAAACCCTCCTGGAGCTCTGGCAGCCTTGGGGCTGTGCCCACTGCCCTGGGGAGCCTGGGCAGTGCCCAACCAGCCTCTGGGGGAAGAACCTTCTCCTGAGATCCAACCTGACCCTCCCCTGACACAGCTCCAGCCGTTCCCTTGGGTCCTGTCCCTGCTCAGAGAGAGCAGAGGTCGGAGCTGCCCCTCCTCTGCCCCTCATGAGGAAGCTGCAGGCCCTGATGAGGTCTCCTTTTCTCCAGGCTGAACAAAACAAGTGACCTCAGCTGTTTCTCATATGGCCCCTCCAGACTCTTCGCCATCTTCATAGTCCTCATTGGTTGGTCCTGTTTGACCTCATCACACCACTGCCAAGTCTCTGAAAACCAGCAAAATCAAGGTATAAGCTGAAGAGCTCACCTGAACCAAGACACAGGGAGGGAGGAGTTGTCCTCCCTGGTGCCTCTTCCCTTCTGGCCAAGGACTAGATGCTCACAGAGGAGGAAAAGTGGATGTCTACTGCCTTGAGATATTGGGATTGGGAGATTGGGAGAGAGAGTATTTATACACAAGGGAATGGGAATAGAAGAAATGAGTGCTGGGAGAAGGGAGAGCTCCCTTGAAGCTCAGGACTTCAGTGGTTTTGCTCTTTTGTTCCATGGGTTCCCCTGTGCCCAGTCTTGTACTCCACCTTGGGTTGGGCCTCCTCCTGTACCCATTGCAGGGACATCACCATCCCATCCCCTCAGAATTTCTTGCCAAAGCACACCCTCTCTGCATTTCTCCACAACCTCACAACCATATACTGTTAAACAAATGAGCTATGATTTGTTAAACAACTCTTGCTGCTTTCTACCATCAACTCCTGTGTTAATACGGACTTAAATCTGAGAAGCCATGCCAGCAGTTCAGGAGTGCGTCAGAAGTGGTGCAGTCAGCCCTGGGAAAGACAGCTTCCATTTAGAGGTTCTCAGTAAGCTGTAGGAATGAGTCAGTAGGGATCTTATGAAGTTCAACACAGGAAAATGTCTGCTCTTACCCATGCTATGAATAACCCCATGCAACCAGGACAGGTAGGGGACAACTACTTGGGGGTCAGCTGCTGCACAACAACCATACAGGAGTCTGTCACAGCATCCATGTAGTGAAGAGGGCCAGGCACATACTGAGTATTGGTGAGAAAAGAGTCAGAGGTCTAGGGAAATGATTAATCCCCTTGACTTGGCACCTCTGAGACACACCTCAGCACTGTGCCCACTTTGAGGCTCCCCAGGGCAAGGGAGATCTGACAAACTGAAGAATCTGATGGAGGGACAATAAGATGATTGGGAACAAGAACGCACAATGTACAAGAAGCTGAAGTGAAGAGGTATTAGGGATGATCAAACTTCTCTCTTCAACTACCTGAGAGGAGGGTCATAATGAAGATTGGACCAGACTTATCTTGCAGGTGCACAGCACAAGGACAAGAGGCATCTCACACAGATTGCAGTGAGAGAAACTGTGATTGCACATCAGAAAAAAATTGTTAACTAAGAGGACATCAGACACTGGAGGAGGTGCCCAAAGCTGGTAGAGATTTGTATCCTTGGAGATTTCCAAAATCTGACTGGAGAAAACCCTGCTAGATCTGCTCTGGCTCCGAAGTTAGTCCTGCTTGGAGCAGAAGGTTGTACAAGGTAACATTCAGAGGTCCTTGCCAGCCTGAATCTGTTTGTGATTCTACTAGGAGATCCAAATATCTTAGGCATGGGAAATCCAGACATACAACTGGTTCCTTATTAAATCCAAAATCATCCATATATATATGGTATCAGCCATTCCATTCTGTCATGGTGGCAGGCAATAACTGCAGGAGTGAAAACAAGGAGCATAGCATGACTCAGTTTGGCAGGGATCAGGAGTCCTGAAATGAAGTAACAAGATTTTTCATGCACACTTTTTGTTTTTATCCTCAGTGGGACAGAGTTGAAGCTCTGTGAGGTGCACAATTGTAATGACCATTCACCTAACCTTATGGATCTCCCTGATATCTGAGAGGGCCTTGTGGAGAGGTACTCGGTGTAAGACAAAGACTAGTCAGGACACCCACCCATGTGGCATCTAGTGCCCAAGTTGGGGTGGATAAGGCAGTTTGCCAAGGTGCTCTGATAAAAGGAGGGTTCTTCATCAGTTCAGCCCCTTTGGCTTTAAAAGAAATGAGCGTTAGGAGAGGCATTTGATGTTCTCTGGTGGCGGCACATCCTCTACAGCGTAGAAAGAGTGGCTGCAAAAGATTGTAATGGAACAAGACAGCACAATAAGGTGTTAACAGACGGGCAGAATGTATATGCTAACGGGAGCAGAGGAGTGAGCAATCCAGCCCTCTGTCTGTGCTGCATACCTACATTGCATTCTTTTCCTGCAGCACAACATTCATTGTTTTCCATTACGTGCCCTCCACAGACCTGTGTGACTCAAGATCTGCTTTGATGCCTTTCCAAGGTTAAGTTTTGCTTGTGATTCAGATAGATAGTCCCATTTAGGAGGAAGACATTAATCAAATGCACCTAGTCTGAGGAGGAGCCAATGGCTAAATATAGCTAGCTGAGGCAGAGGCCATCAAAGTCCTGAATTTCCTAAGAACGCCCTTTGGCTCTCAGGCAGTGCCCCTGTCTGGCCCCCTCCACAGTGACCTTGGATTCCTCCTTCTCCGTCTTCACATTCCCACCTTGGGCAAGTCCCATGCAGAAGAACCCCTCTGAAGGCTGTGCACTGGCAGACACTGAAGGGGAATGCTGCAGAGAAGTGTAGCAAAGGAGACTTGTTCAGGGCAGGATACACATTTTGCAAGGAAAGAGCAACTTGTGGCAAAAAGAGTGAAATATCAGAGGGATTCACAGATATGTGAATTGACCTTTGAACACCTGCACTGGGCAGATACGCCCAAACTGTCATCTCCACTTCTGCCTTCACCAAGTCCCTGTGGGTGAGCTTCTCACCCACTCTGCATTTCCATTAAAAACCCCTGTCTTTTCTGGCTTCGTTATTTAGTTCTACTTCAACAAGAATTTTAGTGAAGTCCATATGGACGATATTTTCCATAAAATCAAACGGTGGAAGCATCAGGTTCAGCTGAGTTCAGATGTCAGCAGATGAGCAGCAGGTGGGAGCTGGTATGGGAAGGAGCAGAGAAACCTCATTCTGGACTTTCTCCTGAGGTTACTGAGAGATGAAATGGAGCTGCTGGGGATGTCTGCATGAATGGTGAGCAGAGGAGATGGGATAGCACTGCCTTCTACCTGCTTCCTTGGGAGCTGGGCCTGCTGGCTACATCAGGAACATCCACCACTGATGTCCAGAGGGAAATGGATCCTATCACAGTGTACCAACATCATTTTCATGACTGTGGCTGCAGGAACCACCCCTGTTATCCTGGTCACTGTCTCTTCTGCTGACGTACTCAAGTGTCTCCCAGGCCTTGTACTGGACAGGACATGGTGGTAGCCAAGCACTCACAGCTGCCCTGTCAACACTGGGGAGCAGAGGAGCCCACCTTTCTGCCAAGACACCTGGGACCTCTCTGACTTCTCAGCCAGCTGCACACAAAAAGGCTTCAGAGACAGAAGGAAAAGCAGGAACCCCTCCATCCACTCTTGCTTGACCTTGCTTGGCCATTTTTGCCTTCACTTTCTCTCTCCTCTTCTCTACAGAGGAGGCTTATTGTTTGCATCTTAAAAGGGGAGATACATTGATCCTTATGGGTTCCTTCCAACCTGAGATATTCCATGATTACACCACCCTAGCCTTCATGCTGTTCTTTTTCCTACGATCTCGTCTCTCCTTTCCTCCAAGTGCAATTATCTGTTCTCTCTCATCAGCCCCCACAACCCTTTTGGCACTGGTAGCAGCGCCAGAGGAGTGGTTTCTCCCTTTTTAATTTCCAGCACACAGTTCCAAAAACCCATCTGTGAATCCCTGTGAAATTTCACCCTTTAGCCCTCCACAAGTTGCTTTTTCCTTGCAAAGTGCCAATCCTGCCCTGAGCACATGTGAGGCTGCTCTGACATGGGCAGGTAGAATGGAGGGGAGGGAAATGCCTTTCCAAAATCAGTCTCCCTTAACAGTCCTCCTTGTCCAAGTCAATCTTCAGAGACAGCTGAACACCAAGCCCACTTAACACAGGTAGAGACAGTAAGGGATATCACTGCCTGGACCTCAGGACACATTATTGTCTCCTAAGGTGGCAGGAGGATGCAGGGAAAGAAGGGCAGGGACCACAAAGGAAAACGACAGCCACGGACCACTGCCCTTCTTCCTTGTTAGTGGAGGTTCCTGGCCAAGAGGCAGTGGAGAAGGGGTTCCTGGGGGGTTGTCTTCATCCTTCTCACATACCTGGAAAATCTTGGTGGTCAGATGTCCCTGAGCTCTCTCCCCTCTTTCCTACCACCACTTCCCTTCCTCCTGCATCCACGCTCAGGAGTTTGGTCTACCTACAGGGCCCCCAGCTGTCATGGGGTGTCCCCTCACCTGCCATGGGGTGTCTGCCCGTGCCACCCATCAGACTGCTGCCAGTGTCCAAGGGCACCCTGGCTGCATGCACTGAGGCCTAAACCTCCCCCCACAGTGTGTGGTCCTTAGCTCCTCTGCACCCCTAGTCCCCCATACCACCACTCAGCAGACACTGAGAACCCCACTCCAACCCAGACCTCTGACCTCTGTCAGTGCCTCCATCATTCTCCTTCTTCATTAGTGATCCTCTGGAAGTGTCATTGTGCTGGGTGGGATCATGTCGGGGGTGATGCTGTGCCAGGGGTTTCTCCTATTGATAATGGGGTGGGAAAGCCTGACACAAAGGTCACAAGGTTATTTAGAAGAAGCAGCACCTTAAGGGGGTAAGGAGGGTCCTTGCACTGAGATGTGGGTGAGATGCTCAGTCTTCTGATATATTTAGAGGACTTTCCTGGCTAGGAAGGTTTCCAAGGGAAAGTGCTGTCTCCTAGTTACCTTAGCCAAAGGCACGGGGCAGAAACAAGGCACAAGGCATGGCAGGCCATGTTCCTGATAATGCTCAGGGAGCCAGAAGGGAGCCTTGACTCATCCAACATGTCTCCTGGCACCAACACTGCGGTGTGCTTTGGATTTGGCCCCATATGCCTCTGCTTTCTCAGCAGGGAGAACAAGGGATTAGCTCTCTTCACAGCACATCATGAGACTCGCCCACCTGTGAGAAAGCATTTTGGACTCTCTGTGCTCACAAGACTGTTTTTAGTTACTAATGAGTGAGTCTTACAGTCAGTAAGGCTGTCTGGCTCCATTTGAGGGCTCCAGTTTTCTTTTCCTGTCTTTTTTGATATACTTTTCATCAGTGCCAATCTAAAAGCTAACCAGGGTCACTGCAACTCCAAAAGCAAGCAATAAAAAGGTCCTAAAAGTCTTACAGAGGACAATATTCCTTGAGATGTCTTCGTTGCCAGTAGAAATGATGTAGGGACACAGTCTGTGATGGGAACACTGCTTGGTGTTTCAAATTACTTAAAAATACAAACTTAGATCACTAAATTGAAATTAGAGCTCAACAGATTTATGTTTCTCTGTTTATATTTCCTTTGGCAAATCTGCAAGCTTTGGAGTGGCAGAAAGTCACCAAAGAAGTTAATGTAAAACGATGATAAAAACTTGGAATAGTGAAGCGGACTCTAAGCATTCAAAAAATATTCCACTTGATCTGAAATAAAGCATTTGCCTTTGAAGTATTTGTAACTAATTAAAAATCAGTGATCAGCTGTGTTCCTACAAATGCTTAATAGTCCAAGCCTTCAGGACAGGCTGTGGTCTCCGTTCATGAGAGGATGTAAATATTTTTCCACCTCAGAAAAGGCAGAGTACCCTTACTCTACCTGCAGAAGTGATTTCCATATTTCTCATTCCTCTTTGAAAGAGTAATTTTCCATTTATCTTCTGCTAACAGAAATTTTCCTGAGCTCCCAGACCTTATTGGTCAGCAACCTCTACAATCAGGAGCACCTCTACAATCTTGCAGGGCATCCTGGGAGTGTATTTCAGCAAGTACCTTTGGGGAAGGAGATAAGAAAACCAATTGCTTTCTCACAGAGGAGAGATAGGCTGAATTTTTAATACTGGCCTATTCAACTAAGCTTTGTTGTAACCCCTCTTCATAAATCAGACATCTGTCAGGAAACACTAGAGTTCCGTGCCTACTGATGACATCAGTATGTTGCAGGAGATGCAGGTTGCTACACAATCTGTAAAATACAAAATACTCTCCATTACGCATGGAAAGCCTCAGCCACTTACTGAAGAACATAGGGCTATCCTTACTCCACCATCTTCTGCCTCATGCTTGAGCTGGACAGTAACAAAGGCTGAAATCCCTTATGCCAGGCTTCACCTTCTTTCATTTCAGGGTGTTTGTTATCCCTAAATCCAACCTTTTGGGCTCCCTGAGCAGAGGGCAGGCTTCATAGGGACAGTAGCCTCACAGGAAGGGGGACAGAGTGAACGGGGAACGGGAGCCACACATGGTGGAGTTTGCTGTTCTTATTTTTTAATTCAAAATCTGACAGATCATGTCCCAAAGATGAGATGGGAGGGAAGTCTGTTTTGTGAATCCTGTCAAGACTGTGACATAAAAAAGGTGCTGCATGTGCATCACTGCAGGGACTGGGAGGTAGTGTATGCCTGGCAGTGGGCATGTAAATGGTTAGAGTGATGCAAACCTACAGACTCGTGTACTAATTTAGGGTATATAAGTGTTAGAAGTAATTTAGCACTAAGTTACCACTAAAAATCCACCCTGCATTGGATGAACTGTCAGGATGAAAGAAAAACGGTTTTCAAATTCTTTTGAACCCTTTGCTGAGGAAGTTTTAGGACCCTTGTCAGAACATTCAAGAGTTCTAGCAAGTGGTGCAACTCAGGATCTGACTATTTCATAAAAATTGAAGGCCAGTTCATAGAATCCTAGAATCTATAGATTTGTAGAATTATATCTCCTCCAGGTTTCTAGGAAGTTATTAGTAGACTGAGCAAGCTCACTTTCTGTGGACGATCTGGAATTATGTCTGTTCCACTGTAAGAAATGAAGTCATAACTCTAAGTGCTTACTGTGGGTGTCTGACAGGTTGACCTAATTCTTTTGCTCAAAGATAGCAACGAAGACAACTCCAGGAACAACAACTTGGGTAGGGCTTTTCTTATCCATACTCAAGCTTCCAAGCTCAACTTCCAACTCTAAACTGTCAACATGATATTATTGGAAAATTCAAGTTACCTGCACTAGGAACTTTATTTTTCTTATCCCACGTTAAAGCTGTATATATCTCATGTAATCCTCACACTGATCCTTTCCTGAAATATTGTGTGCTCCATATGCCTTGCATAATCTTGTTTATTTCAAGTTGGTCTCTACAGCTTGAATATATTCCACAGCAATTTCCAGCAATACAGGAAAATATTTTTTTTGGCAGTAAGTTCTTCCAATCTTTTCCTGGAAGAACTCTGGCATCCCACATCTTGGTAAAGAGCCAGGAAGTTCAGTCAGGAAAAGTTTTGTATCATGCAAAGTGGTGACTCTGGCAGAAAATTTCATCCTCTCCAATCTACTTGAGCCTCTCACCGCTCCTTGCTTCACTAGGTAGTGTTTCCACACACGGGCTGCTCTGACTGAACAGCAGCCAAAGGCAATGGGCACAAGTGCAGAAAGGGAAAACCTGGACAGGCAGAACCAAAAATAGACTTACTTGGAGTGACTAAACACAAGGGCAGAAGCCTACAGAGGCTGTGGGGGCTCCATCAATGGGTGTGTTCAGAACTTGACTGGGTCCTTAATGACCTACTTTTTCGTCCAAGCCCTGCTTGAAGCATCCAGCTCCTGGGACACCAACTCTGTCTCTGGCTCCATCTCCTTTTGTTCCTGACCTGGACTCCAGGGATGGACCTTGGACAACGTTCACCACTTGCCATGTCTGTCACGAAGGACCCCATTAGCAGTAGCCAGCCCTGCCCATTGTGATCACCCTCTGCACATTGGCCCTCGGAGCAGCATCTTCTCCAAATCCTGCAGCAAGCAGGAAGCCCAGAACTATGAAATCTGGTGAAGTGCCTGTCTCGGATGCTGGAAACAGGAGCAGAAAACTCACGTAGATGCCACACTCTGTTAGCTGAAATGATAGGTGCCTGTATCAAGACAAACTTCTGCAAATTACAATTTCTTCTTTTTTTCAAATTGCTTTGTTCAAATCATATTCTAAATAAACTACATTGAAACAATAACTAGATTTAAACACCTAAGTGAACTTTCTGCAGAGATAATAGAAATCCTGAGTAATTTGAATATGAATGAATGAACTTTCTTCCCACTAGGCAGTTTGTGGTGCCTCCTGCACTCATCAGCAGTCTAGAGATTATTTTGGGTTCATGCTCCCTGTTTACCAACAATAAAAAAAACTTTGCAAGCAAAAAAACCCCTTATTGTATATGCTTCGTTACAGTTCTTGCAATAACACTTAATTTGATTTTGGCTTCCCAGGGGGCCAAGAAGGTGAAAAGAAGCTTTGAGTAATTTTTTGATCTGTGGGTCCTACAGGTAGCTAAAGCTGTCCATCACTGGGCATAGTTTAACAATGCGTGCTGGGTGAATAGCTAAGGGAAATCAGTATTTTTTCTGCAGTTAAAATGATTTACATCAAGCTAGAGGTGTAGGAAAAGGGTACAGCTTAAATGAACTACAGAAAATAGATACAGGTTTTAGTCAGGCTACTGGAAAATTTGTCTATCAGTTCTCTCAAATATTTTTAACACAATTTGAACATGTGTAACTTTTGCCCACTTCTGGTCGTTGAAACACACAGATTCTGGCCATCCATTACTTTTGACAAGAGTTGTTCACTGGCCTGGAGGTGATATCAAGGATGCTACACAAGAAATAGGATCCAGCAGAAATTTCCAAAGCAGTGACTGTTGGTGGTGGACAGTTCTTTTGAGGGTAGTTTTCAAATCTGGTCTGTCACACTTCTCGTCAGAAGAAATGGAGTTGAAAGGGATCTCCAGGATCAGTCATTCAACCCCAGAACTCACAGATGACAGTAAGCATCCTCCTCTTCATCAAACCCTTGAATCAGCTGTTCTGTTTACTCCTGTCTGCCCTGCAATGAGGCAGTTCTGGGCAGTCACTGATCTCATGCAGGGCACATTTTCTTCCTAGTGTAAATCTAGTTATGAGCTACTAACACATGAGTTTTGAGCTTAAACCCATGAGCCTCAACCCATGGGTTTTGAGTCATCTTTGCCTTTGGGTAAGGTAGCTGAACCTTTCTCTTCTTATCCACCTGATGTACCCGAAAACATGATCCAGTTGCTGCTCTCTCCCTTTCTGGGCCACCATTATTCCCAGGGCTTTTTTGAAGCACAGGAGGAACACAGCAGTGGCTGCTGTTTCCTAACTGTTGCACGTCATTGTTCTTCCCTCTGGCACTGCTACACGCATCATTCGTGGTTTCATCTCGTTTTCGATCTTGCTTACGGTCTGGCCTTCATCCTCCTGTCTCAAAATGTTCTCTTTAATTTCCTGTCGGAGGAAGAGACTAGTCCATTCTTGTATGTGGAAGAATCATATATAAGTTATTGAATCTATTTCCTTACAGATTGCCAGCTGGATGGATTTTAAGGACAGAAGTGCCCAGTCTTTCAGCCAAAAGCCTTGGCTCCATAAACAGAGGTGAGAACCTGTGTTAGTGATGCTGTCAGATGAAATAAAACTCTCCAGAACCTGCTCCTAATGCACTGTGTGATGCTGCCAGTTCATTTTGTACATTCACAGAACTACTTGTTCTGTGCCAGACTGGAAGAAGATAATGCATAATGACTAGCTGATAGTTACTTTGTCTTTAGAACTTCTTGAAGTGACTTGCCAAGACTGATTTGTTATAATCACCTTTCTAGCATTTCCCAACCTTCAGTCAATACCTTGCTCTTACCCTGATACTGCACAGCATGATGTGGAAAATCAATCATGCATTTCTCAAGAAACCCACCTTGAGAGACTGAGCCCCAAGAGCTGACTCTATTCAAGGTCTCTGCGATTCACAGACTTCACGACCAAAAAAAATAGTGACAATTTATTTTCGCTTGGCAACAAAGTCAGCAAATGTCCTGTTGTCTCAGCTTGTGGCCCACTGTCAAAGGAAAAACCAAGCATGGTTGTGGACCTGTGGTTAGTGTGGAGCTGCTCACTAGCCTTCATTGAAGAGACTCTTCAGAGAGGAGGGTTCTCACCCTGCTACCCAGACAGTCTTCTTGTACAGGATTTTCTAAGAACACTGTGGACTGGAATCACATTTAAATATGACCATAATTTGTGATCCAGGGTGGACAAATGATTTATCAACTCATAGGTTTTTGCAGCTCCCTGAGTGTAAGTACCTGGCTGTACACTGGGGTCTTCCTCTGACTCCTTCACCAGCAAAGGAGTTTTCCCATCACTCCTTTTTTGTCTGCTTGGGTTACTTTCTTGAGCACATCAGGAGTATTTCCTTGCCAGGGGGAGAGTTAGTATCTCCATCATCTCCTGAGGGAGGAAAGCAACCCTGGGAAGGTTAAGGAACCCATCTGCTTTGGCATATGAGAATCGCTGCCTGCCTGCTTGTTGGGATGCACAAGAGCACACAAACTGGGTGCCAGGTGTTTGGCTTCCACCCAACCTTTCTTCCAGACCAGGAAGGAGTCAGGTGTTGTTTTAGTGCCCAGAGAGGCCTAAACCAGAAAGAGGCTGCATGTGAGAAGATGAAAACAGCATTAAGGACCACTAACTAATAAGCTCTTTGACCAAGGCAGGCATCATTTATTTGAGTGAACAATACAAGAAACATGGTACAGAGAGGGTAATTTCATCCCATATGTCCTTTTGAAGCTTCTGGAAGTCCATGCTTTGAGAGCACCTTGAACAAGGGACCAAATTCAGCTACAGAATTTATTTTCATCTAATGGATTTTTTTTCCTTTGAAATTTAACATTGTTAAATGAGCAGAAAGTTTTATAATTAAATTGACCAAGTGTCCCTGGTTTTGGTTTTAAGTCCATTACAGAGTAACTTTAGGGGAAGGCCTCTAGTCTTTGAACTGTGAGAAGGTAAGTAATTGTTTCCCTACCATCTCCTCTGCATCCATGGTTTCTATTCATCCTTCCAGCGTGGTGGCTCCTGGTCTGTTTATTCTCCTTTCACTGCAAAACTATTCCCACGCTTATCTTTTGTCCTTCCTTTCAGAGACCTTGTAGTCACTTGAAATAGAAGTACCAGAACTCCACCCAGCATAGGTGTGCGCACACAAGAGGTGGTGACACCTGTGTTACCACTTGCTTTTTGTTCTCTGTTCTTCTGCTCGCAGTTCCATAATCTGATTTTGAGCTGTAGGTAAGCACAAAGCTCCTTTTTTCATAAAACTGCCCCCAGAAACTACATGTGAGTAAGCAATTTCTCACTGTTGTGAATCTTCAGAATTGTCACTGCTACATCCACAGCCAATTAAATTCAACTGCTGTTTTCACCTCCTGTCACTCCATGCTGGGATGCGCTCCAGCAGTGTGTCCCGGTTCCAGCCAGGACAGGGTTAATTTTTGCAGTAGCTGGGAGGGGGCATGGCCAGGACCCAGAGGTTATTTTATACCACCTCAGATCGTTGCTGGGGCCAGGGGGTGGGTGGGAAGACTCTCCTCGGGGGAGAAGGTCAAGAAAATGTGGCGGGGGCATGTGTGTCTGTCCGGTATTGTTTATTGTTGCAGGGTTTCTGTGTGAATCTTTTCTTTTCTTATACCTTTTGTTATTAATGTAGTTGCTGTTACTGTTCCTTTTCTTATCTCATTGCTGTTTCTAGTGAATTGTTCTTATCCCAACCTGTCATCTTTGCCTTTTGTGCCTCTGGGTGGAGGGGTGGGGAGGGGAAAGGAAGCAGTGGTTTTAGCCAGAGTACTCAGTTGGAGAATACCATTCCTAAACCACAGTAGCCAACCAGCACTGCTGCTCTCCAATCCTTGGGAAGTCAGGGTGGGCAGCTGAACTGGCAGACTGAAAGGCTGGTCTCCTTCCCTGCCTCATGGCAGAAAAAGACTGACACCTGTGTCGATGCAAAGAGAGAGGCAGCATCTTTGGTGGTGGCATGAAGTTTAGGTGGCCTGCTCGAAGCATCACATCACACCTTTAGTCCAAGGAACAGGGTGCCTCAAACAGTGCTTCAAGAATGAGCAGGAAGAGCTCCAGAAATGCTGACTGGGTGGCACTGGTTCATTTGGGTGGAAAATGCTGAGTAAGACAGGTTCTGAGTGCTACTTTAGATGAAAACAGCACATTCTCAGTTGAGCACTTGTGTTTTGCATTTTGTGCCATTTTCTATTTTCTCCTTGTGAGTTTTCAGTGTTCCTGTTTTACTGATGCAAATATCCACCCAAAGCACTCATTGAGCTGGCTATAATGAGCATTTGGCTGCTGAAAATTCAGGATTACATTTGAAATTCTAACAAAAATGTCTGTCAGTTTATTCCACAAACTGTAAAGCACTGTTTAATAGATCATGTAGTCACAAGATGGAAGGAGCTAGAAGGGACCAGTTGTAATGCTTTGCTTGGGACGTTTTCCAGTTGGAACCTCTTGACAGGCTAATTCATCTATGTGGCCACTCACTCAAATGACAGAGGAAAGCCTTTCACATATCTAAGACAAAATAAGTGATTTTTGACCCTACAATCTTCAGACTAAATAGCAATTTGTGACTTATTATTAAAATGTTCTGGATGATAAATCTTTCCCTAGGAAATCCATGATATCACCTCTGGAAGCCATTTGAGAACTTCTCTGAGTGTGGTTATAAAGTTCCAAGAAAGAAAAGAACAGGACCACCTTGGACATCATTAGTCCTCCAGCCATCCTATTTTCTGAGCATCAACTGCAATACATTGACTTAATGAAGATATGAATAGGAAGATTTGTGTGCAAAGAGTAGGAGTGTGTCTCTGGTACCAGGAGGGAATATAAGAATTTGCTGATGAAGGCAGTAAGTGGCTAAACAGGACATCCGCTGGCTTTCATAGAGCCCTGTGGATCAGGTGAATGGTGCTTTGCATAGGAAGGGAGCAACAATTCCGGCCTTTGTGACAGCTTAGGTGTCATTCCCTGAATAGTCACAAAAGAGTTTCACCCAGGTTTGGATGGCAGGTCAGTCTTCAGCCAGGTCCAAGGAAAACCCATCAGAGTTAGCTGATAAGAGCTCCCTGAGCTGTTCAAGGTAAAAGTGCTCCAGGATTCCACAGTCTCCAGAACCGCAAGTATCCTTTCCATCCGGTTCATCTCTTCATACGATCCTTTTCTGCTTGTGTCTTCTTCAGTTGTTTTACCTTATTCTGCCAAGAAAACACTTGTCTAGTCTTATAGAGTTGCCCTAGAAGTTTTAGCAACTGGTAGCTCTGCCGGACTGCTGAAGCCTGCCAGGCTCCAAGTGATACTTTTGCCAGTGAAAGTCTTGCTGCTTAACTCCTGCATGTCAGTTGAGTCTTTCAGAGCAGGTTTCTAGCAGAGGCAAGCCCTGTGATGCAGCATTTGCGTCTATATTTGCATGCACAGATAGGAAAGTTCACCCACTCCATATATAGAAAACCTAAATGTGTCATGTGTGTCAACTGCTTTTTCTGTATGTGCTCACATACCCACTGCGACAAATTTAGGCTGTGCTACAGAGTCATCCCTTCTCCAGACATCCTGGACACATGGTAATGTCTTAGTTCCCACAATGACTGCATTGCACAAGACAGAAGAGCCAACACAATCATTCCCCAAAATGTGTCTACATCGAACCCTGCATCACCCGCTATGAGTCACCATTACCCAGATCTCATCACACAAAGGAATATTTTTTTGACTGTGCGGTCAGTCCAAGCATCTGACTGAAAATTTAACCCTGATGAAAGTCAAGAAGAAATTTTAAGAATATTTTAAACTTTTGAGTAAACCTGGGTTATTTTTCTCAAGCCATAGTGCTGCAGCTGGGAGGAGGCAACCCTGGGTGTACATGAAGACTGGGGAATGAGATGCTGGAAAGGGCCCTGGGGGTCCTGCTCAGTGGCCAGTTGGCCCTGAGTCAGCAGTGCCCTGGCACCCAGGAGGGTCAACCCTGTCCTGGGGGCATCAGGCCCAGCATCACTGGCTGGGCCAGGGAGGGGATTGTCCTGCTCTGCTCTGTCCTGGGGCGGCCTCACCTGCAACATTGGGGCAACTTTGGTTGCTGCAATATAAGGAAGACATTAAGCCATTAGAGAGTGTCCAAAGGAGGGCAATCAAGATGGGGAAGGGCCTGGATTTGAAGCCGTGTGAGGACACTGAGGGCACTTGTGTGTTCAGCTGGAGCAGAGGAGACTGAGGGGAGACCTCAGTGCAGTTCCAACTGCTTGGGCAGGGGCAGAGGAGGGGCAGGGATTGAACTCTGCTCTGGGGGGAGCAGGGACAGCACCCAGGGAATGGCTGGAGCTGTGTCAGGGCAGGCTCAGGTTGGATCTCAGGAAAAGGTTCTTCCCCCAGAGGGTGGTTGGGCACTGACCAGGCTCCCCAGGGCAGTGGGCACAGCCCCAAGGCTGCCAGAGTTCAAGAAGCATTTGGATACTTTCAGGCACATGGTGGGACTCTTGGGGATGGTCCTGTGCAGGGCTAAGGGCTGGACTCGATGATCCTTTCCAAGGGTGCTTTCCAAGTCAGCATATTCTGTGATTCTTTGAAATGTTCGGCTTTATATTCTGGGGTTATTTAGCTCTTTCACTTTAATTACTTGCATTGAACACTAGGTCAATTTTTACATGAAGCTGTTTTTTCTAAGCAGATGTTGAATATTTTCCTTTATAAAATTTTTGCACCAAAAACTTTCCCTGTTTGTCTTCTGACCTGAGGATTCATCTGCATATTAAATGTAATTAGTGAGATATTATGTAAAATATAAAATTTAATTACCCTAATTATAATTTAAATGATAAGCATATTCAATAAATATTATTTTTAAAGCCTAATTTCATAAGCACTCAATTGGTCAATTTTTAAGTAGCTTTTCCATCTCAGTCATTCACCCACGTGACCACACTGCCTTTTCTGCAATGCTGGGGTAGTCCAGTTGTGCAATGCTGAGAGATTTCCTTTTAATTTGGATTTTGGTTATTGAATATGATTATTTTTTATATGGATTTGTGGAGCAACCAAGCAGAGGCAGTGTTGCACTGGCGTTACTGCCAACTACAATGTTCCTGGAATGACACCTCCACTGCCCAGTGAAGGTGTTTCTGACCTGCAGAGTCCAGCAGGCGCAAGCCCGTGACTGAGGCTGAGAGGGAAGGGCAGTCTCTACCAAGAGCCCTGCGAAAGAAGAATGTATGTTCCCTTTATGGAGAGGTGGAAAATGAATGAAAGAAACCGATGGGAAGGCCCCGAATGTAAGTTCATTGGAAAAACCCCACTGATCATCTCACCCAGCCCAGCGTGCTGTCTCCAGTAGCAGATGCCACCAGCAGGACATGTGTGAGCCTGGTCACCTCCACCACCCCTCACTCACCCCTCAAGCAGCCATAGATGAAGGACTGTGGAAGGGTTGTCCATTCCTCACCTTCCAGCAACCAGTCGGGGACTTGTTTCCCATGATTTTGTGCGGTTCCTCTCTGGACCTGCAGCAATCAGCAGCTCCCATGGCAGCCCAGGATAGCCCATGACCTGACCTGCTGCATCCATAATTCCATGGTTGTCTTACACCCATCTCTGGTGAGTTCCCGAGGGCTTTCTGTTGTGGGACTGGGTGGGACTGGGTGAGCAGCTCAGCTTTCAGCACGTCCCCTGCCTTCAGGATTTTGTGAACCTTGATCACACTGCCTTCCTTAGTGTTCCCTTCTTCAAACTGGAAGGCTAACCTTTTTAGCCTTTCCTTGGAAGGCAGCTGTGTTCTTCTCTAGACCATTTTTGCCCCATCATTTTTGTTGGTTTTGTAAACCCTTTCAGAGATCCTCACAATTTACCATCAGTGTCACATGAGACTACTCAAAAGAACTTAAACCCAGTTACTTGCATTTTGTTTTGTTATATTTGGAGTCATAGCTCTTAAAATTAAGGTAAGAAAGTTTTAAATCTCTAATATAAAATGACAAATCGGACTTTTGAAACTGCTGAGGTAAGTGATCACCTTCACTTACTTTGTGTTGGGATGCAATTCTCCTACCTTAAGAAGAGTAGGTTTTATCTGAGAATAATTCCTGAGATAGGAAAGACTGAGTGTGGTCTCTTGTGTTGGGAAATTCAAACTAAAGAGTGCACCTGTGGAGCATCCAGAAGGACTTTGGGGAATTCTGTACTACAGGGTCAGAGCAGTGAGAAGGTCTTGATAGCCGGTACAGGCAGGCACATAGCTTGTCACCCATGATGAGTAGTGTGGGGAGCAGATGTGGGGAGCAGCTATTTCTCCAAACAATTTCAGAATCAAAAGATCAACAACAAAAAGTTATCAGTGCTACAGCTATATTTTGGAAAATGGGCAGCTGCTCATTACAGAGCACCTTGTTTATCTTCCTGTTCTCCTTGTCTTTAACACACTGCTTTTTAAAAACACTTGCATCATCACTCCCAAGCACATGTAGTTCACAGAGTTCCCAAACAGTTGAGTTGATTTGCTGGGTGTGAACTTGGGACAAGGCTTAGACCTGTCCCAAAGAAAACAAAGAAACCCAGACTACACAAAACTGAACTGGAGCTTTCTGCGAGAAAGGGACTGTCGGTTCAGTCAGACCCGGGATCAATGTCAACAAAATGCACCTAGGAACCCCGTGTGCCCTGGGCTGATCCCACAGTGTGGGCAACAGGGGTTGCCCAGCTCTGGGGTCCTCAGCACAGGAAGGACATTGACCTGTTGGAGCGAGTCCAGAGGAGGCACCAAGTTGATTTGAGGGCTGGAGCACCTCTCCCACAAAGAAAGGTTGAGAGAATTTGGACTGTCCAGCCTGGGAAAGAGAAAGCTTGCGGTGACCTAATTGCAGCCTTTCAGTACCTGAAGAAGCTACAAGAAACATGGGCAGAGACTACTTAAAAGAGCATGTAGTGACAGGGCAAGTGGGAATGGATTCAAAGTAAAAGAGAGTAGCTTTAGATTAGCTATTAGGAGGAAATTCTTTGCTGTGAGAATGGTGAGGCCCTGGTACAGGTTGCCCAGAGAAGTTGTTGATGCCCCATCAAGGGGCCTGGCTGAACAGAACTCTGAGCAACCTGGCCTAGGGAAAGGTGTCCCTGCTCATGACAGGGCAGTGGAACTATAGGATCTTTAAGGTTCCTTCCAAAACAAACTATTGTCTGATTCTATGACTCTGAGATTCTTTGATTCTATCTCCCTAGCAGAGGTGCTCCAGCCCTTGGAGCATCTTAGTGGTCTCCTCTGGACTTGTTCCATCAGGTCCATGTCTTTCTTGTGTTGGGGGCCCCAGAGTTGGATGCAGCATTATAGGTACTGGGGTCTCTCATCTAAGCTGCCTGGGCCTGCAAAAGTAAGCTGTGGTGCTGAAGGAAAGTAGGACAATGAAGGGATGCAGCTCGCAAAGGCTGCTCTACATGAAGTGATCAGGAGAAAGAGAGGCTGGACTGTCCCAGTGTGGAACCAGCCATCACACAAGTGATCCCAGTGTTGAGCTGGGAACAGTCAGGGATGGACAGAGAGACCTGAGAAGATGCCACATGGTAGGGGAGACCCTGTGACGTACTGCCAACAGTCTCCTCATCCTCTCAGACAACTTTTGCAGGTGTTGCCCACCTGTCTAAGCTGGCTGGTGGAATGGGAATTGCTCTGGATCTTGTGCAGACAAATACTGCAGCTAGGACAATGTGGATGTGGCGTGGATGTGGCTCCCCCAAAAAGGAGATACTATCCCAGGAGATGGATTGGCAGTGTCAGGTGCAGGAAAACCCGG
The DNA here is from genome assembly GCF_003945595.2 of Pipra filicauda. Taxonomy (NCBI): domain Eukaryota; kingdom Metazoa; phylum Chordata; class Aves; order Passeriformes; family Pipridae; genus Pipra; species Pipra filicauda. The sequence goes on along the minus strand of NW_024104567.1, from coordinate 289,789 downwards.
CGCAAAGCCAGCTTCAACTGCCAGCTCACTGTTCTGCTCCCATGAAACCACATCCTGTGGGAGCCAATGTGGACTCTCCTTCCTCGCACATAGGTAGACCTACACATCCCAGAGCCTGCAAAACATTATTACAGAGTGACTGGCTGAGGGTAACATACCAGAACCTGACTTTATCTGGTCATGTGGGAAGTTCTCTGCTGTGGTAGAGCTGGATCTCATATCAAGGATGTCTTATCTTCCATACAAATGTGCTCACAGGCAAATAAGATCAATTAAAGAAGTGAAGCAGCTTGTAAATCAACTGGCTCTGAGAACTCCCCCAGCCTCTTCCAGTGAGTGAGTCAGAGCACATGGATTCAAGACTGCATCAGGCACCTTTAGAGAACACATCAAATGCGGGTTAACATATTCTGCCCAAGAAAACTGATAATGGGGATGAGTGTCACCTGGTTTGTGCCAAAGAAACTCCAAAACTTGAAAAAAACAGGCTGTTTGTTTGATTGAAATTTTCAGGAGCAGGAGGCTTTGATCTCATTAACTACTTTATGTGCCTTGCTGACTTTTCAGTTCTGTGAAGCAGCCAATAGGCTGGAACTTGTCTGCTCAGGCTTTTAGAGGGATATGAATTATTATCGCCAGGTTTCTAAATACCAAATGTTTCCACTCTGAAGTGGGGGATCAAGCAATGGAAGAGGAGCCCAGTGGGGTTGTGGAGGCTCCATTCTTAAAGATATTAAACATGAAAGGCCCACAACAACCTAAACTAATTTCAAAATTAATCCACTTTCAAAGCGGTCCTGCTTTAGGGAGGCTGGTTGGACCAGGTGGCAACTAGAAATCCCTTAATATCTGTATTACTCTGTAATTCTGAACTTCATAAACAAATAACAAAGAAAAGTATAATGAATGTCCATTCAGGTTTGAGCCAAAGTCCCAGGAGGTTGCATTTGGAAGAATACAAAGCTGTGATGAATGTTGCTTTGTAATTTTTCCCTCCAATAGTCCTTGTGCAAAGCATTGCCATCACTAATTGCTCTATGCCAGAGCCCTCTCCACACAGGCCCTTCCTCACACAGTTAAAGATATATGCAACTCCCTTCTCGTGAAGTTTAGCATATTTGACAAAATGTTGGCTTGCACCTCACCCACTGACACAAAAATGCAGTTAGAACTGCCTTTTAAAAGTGATTTTTTCTGGCATACTGAAGAGTGATTAAAATACGACATTTCTGTAAATTGGTCATTGTATAATTAGAAGTTTAAGGTCAATATATTTTTAAATAACAGATGCAGTTATCTCCACCTTTCCATTTAACAGGAGGAAGAAAGCTGCGCAACTACATGAGGAAAATAAATGGTTTTTAAGGAATATTTAGTAAAAATTCCCCTGATTTACAGCAGCACAGATTCCCCACAAGTCACGACAGCTCTCAGGATAAAACAAGGACAGTTCCATACCCACCAGCTGCTCATTTCTATGTGTTTTGTATTTCACAAAGAGGTGAAAATCCCATGCTTGCGTGGTGGGATTTTTTGCTCTCCGGGACAAGTGGACTGAGTGCCAGAGCTCCTTCCATCATCAGATCTTGACTTGAGCCAATGCTGGTTTGCTTCCCATTGGTGCAGTGCAACCTCCCCTTCCAAACCCAGAGCTGTTCCTCTCATCTGTCATTACGCAACAGCTCCAGCTCAGTCGAGACAAGGCCTTTGGATACCCCGTGGCTATTGATAAACTACAGTATTGCATTTAAATAAAGGGTCATCATTGATCAATACATAGGACAAAGTCATTAAAATCAGACCCCACAACACCTCAGGAATCATACCTCAGGCAAAACCAAAATTTTTCTGGTTAAAAGCCTTTTGGTTTTTTACTATTTAAAATAATTTTTTAAATAATTATTGAGGAAACTCCAAAATAAAAGCGGTACAAGCAGCTTCAACAGGTGTCCCGATTCCAGCCAGAACACGGTTAAATTTTTGCAGTAGCCAGGAGGGGCATGGCCAGGGCTCTGAGATTATTCTGTACCCCCTCAGGCTCTAGCAGGGGGCAGGGGGAATGTGCCCTTCTGGTGGGTCGGTGGCAGGTGAGCGGTCAGGGTAGTGCTGGTTCTGCATGGTGAGCACTCACCTGTGAATCGCTCATCTCTCTTGTATCCTCTGTTATTTAATACTGTTGCCGTTAGTGTTTGCTTCTTATTCCATTGCTGTTTCCAGTAAATTGTTATCTCGACTTTTGATCTTTAGCTTTTGTGCCTCCAATTTTCCTCTCCACCCTGGGAAAGGGGGGAGTGAGTTGGAACATGGTTTGGAGTATTTCAGTGGGAACATTAAACTGGGGAGTACCATTCCTAAGCCACGACAACAGGGAAAAAGCAATCTCCACTGAAACGATGGTAAAGTACTTGTGAAGCAGGCACAGGGAGCAGGGAGCACCTCCAGAGCCCTGTTGGATGGTCCTTCTGTTCATCACAGGCCTGTTACATCTAACTCTGACTTGTCTGCACCATGCAGGATGCTGGGGCACCCAGACCTCCTAAATGACCAGCACTAAACTTTTCATGGATTATAGCTACAGGAAGCAATCATAACCATGCCTTCTTTTCATTTCCTTCTCTACCAAGCTCACAGGCTGATGGTTTGAGAGTTAAATGCTCTAGAGTTTGATATTTAACTTGAGCTGATCATCCCTTTCTTACCCTCCGTCGGGACAAAGGATGGGCTTGTTGCGGGAACACGTTTGTGCTGCATAGGAAATATTCCCCACTGGCAGCAGAGTGAATCAGGAATATGTTGTGTGAGTGAGGCTCTGTTGCACCCTAGGGATTGAGAGTGTGTGCAGAAAAATTATATTTTAAATTGCTACTATCCCAAAACAACTGAGATGTAAAAATTCTTTTTCCTTTCAGTTCACGGAGAAAACCCCATGAAATGCACTAAGGCTCTAAGGTTTATCACTCCAAAGTCAGGCAGAGCAAATGTCTTGATATAAGGCATCATTTTGATAGAGATTTATCATATATAGATACAAGATTCTTTATTGGATCTGTTTCTCGCACCTTCTAAAGCAGGTGGGATTAATCTCATGTAACTATATAATCCTTTCCATTACCAGAGGGACACTACAAGTCCATCCTCCTAAGGGCTGCTCAGTCAACTGCTTTTGAGTGTCCAAGTGACCCCCTCAAATATATTTGTTTCTGCTGACAATAAACAAGCCCAGACCACCTCAGATGGAGACAAACAGCTCATGGATGCCCGAGGCTACCTGGGGTGAGACATTCTCCTGCACTGCTTCTTGGGGTCACCATAGGGACAGGGTAAGGACCATCTGCACCAAAAGTAAAAGCCTCTGTGCTGCAGCCTGGAAGAGCAGTTCCTTTCTTCTTTCAGAAGGATATTTGCTTTTCTCATGGAAAATCTCTTCATCCCTCTAGATACTGACAAGTCAAATCCTGGGTTCAGTTTTGGGCCCCTCATGACAAGAAAGACATTGAGGGGATGGAGTGTATCCAGAGAAGGGCAACAGACCTGGGGAAGGGTCTGGAGCACAAGTCTGATGAGGAGTGGCTGAGGGAGCTGGGGGGGCTCATGCTGGAGAAGAAAAGGCTCCAGTGGGACCTTCTCACTCTCTGCAACTCCCTGACAGGAGGGTGGAGCCAGGTGGGAGTCAGGCTCTTCTCCCACGTAACAAGTGTCCAGACCAGAGGAAATGACTTCAAGTTGTGATTAGGGAGGTTTAGATTGGATATTATATTTCTTATATTGGATATTATATTTCTTCACTGAAAGGATGGTCAAGCATTGGAAGTGGTGGAATCACTGCCCCTGGAGGGATTTAAAAGATGTGTGAATGTGGGACTTGGGGACATGGTTTAGTGGTGGCCTTGTCAGTGCTGAGTGAACGGTTGGACTCAATGATCTTAGAGGGCTTTTCCAACCTCAAGGATTCTGTGATTCTGTGATTCTAAGTCACCCCAAGGAGCAAATATTTATGTTAAGCATGAAGAGCTGCAAATGCAAAAGTGTAAGTAGCTTATTAGAAATTCACTGAAATAAAGATTAATAATTCAGTGAAATAAACAAAATAATCCTCTGTCTCAGACAAGTCTCGCAATATGCTTTATCACACTGATAACATGCTGCCACTACAGCAGCACTGATGTAACAGAGACCTGTCAGATACCTGCAGTGCCATTTACAAGCTTTGTTAAGTGTCGCTCTAGTCTTAGCGAACATGTAACACAAAACAGGCTGGTTTGCATTTTCTTTGCTCAGAGCAAAGTTTTCACAGGCAAGTAGAGCTGATTTCTATAGCTGGTGGCATAATCTGTCCATCCCCGCAGCTCCCATTTGCTTTAACGCATCTGAAGTGACAGCACCCTGCCTGCTCAGGAGAGCAAACCCGACACACCTAGCACAGAGCCATAGCCCTTGTCTAACAGCAAGGTTGTCTTGACTCTTCTCTGGTTCATGTATCCATAGATTTCAGAGAAGCTGCTGCTGAGAATGCTTTCAGAGTTCCCCACACCAATGATTTGTCTCCATCCTTCCTGGGTAGCACTCTGTGCAACACCTGGAAAATACCTGTTCTGGAACTGTGATTCCTTGAAACAGAGCAATATTCCGGCATGGCATGGCTAGTTGCAGGCTTGGGTTTCTGCATGATTATGCCAGAATGTCTGCTATAGTGATAAAAAATTTATTTCAGGAGTAGAGGATGCTGACAGAACAATTCCTACAGATCCTTCACTCTCTGGGCCATTATTATTTAATAATATTTAACAGTGTTATTTAATATCTTCATTTTGGGAACAAGTTAAGCCAGTAGCACCTGCATTCAGCTAATTAGGATCAAAAGGGAGTGTTTTGGCCTTGACTGGTATTTTGGATAAAGAGGGTGCTGTGTTCTCAAAGCGAACACCGCTTAATGGTCTGCATGGTCTGCATGGGAAGAGAGTGGAGTGGTTACATCTGGGAAGACTGTGACGGTGGTTCCTCTCACATCAGCAGGAGAGAGCGATGGACTGAGCTTTTTGTACCATGTAATAAGAGTCTAGCAAAGGAAGCAGAGGAAGAGGGTGAAGGTCCAGCCCACTCACACTCCAGACTGAGCAGCACATTGGCACCCTGTGGTTGAATCTCTGCAGTGGAGACTTGCTCACTGTCATGCAGTGTTTTCCTATGGACAGTGTTTGCTGGTAGCTACGGATCAGAAAGACTGGGAGAAGCCCACTTGAGGTGGTAGTCCTGGCTTGATCCTTCCTTGCTGTGACAAAAAGCATGATTGGTGGGCCAGGGCTCTGGGGGGATGTCCCTCCCTCCAGTGCACAGTCCCCAGAGTGGACTTTAATGTGCCATTAAAGCAGCGGTGCAGAGTTCCAAAGGAAGGCAGCTGTTGATTTTCCTGTGCTTCTGCAGGGGAGGTGCTGAGGACAGAGGCATGCTGGAGGATGCACCAGTTGCACTGTGGAAGTGGTGGATGAAATCGGTGTTTTTGTCCAGCCCAGTGCTCTCTTTAGCAGTGAACTCACTGGAAGGTGCAGTTAGCCAAACCCAAGGAGGACCTAGATCAGATCAGTCACTTTCTGGGAGACTTTACTTCTCACTGTCTTTCCAGGGTGACTCATTCAGACGGCTGCAATGTGGAGGCTCAAAGCAAGTGATGTGAATGCTGCTTCATGAGGAAAGCTAAAAAGAGAGCTGAACAAGGAAAGATAAGGAAGCAAATAGGGTGTGACTTCACCCACATCAAGGACCATGAATTACAATCTCAGCAGGGAGAGGTGCTCTGCACAGGGCAGTAACTAGCAACATGCCAGTGCTCATTTTAAAAGAAGGACTGCAAATAAGCCCTGTTCCTAGCTAGAAGTGGAAATCAAAAGAGAGAAATGAAGCATAGCTGTGGGGTGAAGTCACAGCCCCACAAATGAAGTTTGAAGGATTTGGAGTGTTGCAGAGTGTTAGGCCATTTCCCGTGAGAGCAGTGGAGCTATTAGATAGTTCCCATGGACACTGCCTTGAGCTGTGTGGCTAAGTGCAGGTGCTGCATTCCTGGATGTTGTTGTAAGAATATGTTTGTGTTGTGTATGGGAAAGTAGAGGTGGGAGAACTGAATAAAAAAGCTGCCTGCTGCGCTGAGCGGGCAGACATCCCTTTGTCTCACCATCCTCGTGTGTGTTGTGTGTCTTCTTCCCCCCTTGGACCGGGACCCCTTCGATGGATACCCAGCGACACATAGCTCTAATTTTCTTTACTTTGTGCAACTTGTAAGGAAACTCGCTGTGGGAGAAAGTCCTTCAAAGAGCCAGATCCTTCCATTGTGAGAGCTGAAGAGCCTGCAGACAGCCAGGTAAACGCTAAGGAGCTTTCCTGCAGCACAGAAGATCCAAAAAATTTTCAAAGTGAACATTTTCTAGGAACCACTGACATTGAATATGCATGACTGCAGCCTCAGTATTCCCACAGAGAGGGAGGGATGGGTGAGTACCTGAGCCCCCAGGCAGCTGCAGTGCCATTTGAGCTCACCAGTTTCCCAGCAGATTTTGCAGTCAGTGAGGTGCCCGCTCTGTATGCAAGTGTTGGGGCAGGCACAGCAAATACACGAAGGAAGTAGAATAATTAGAAAATATCCTTTAGACATTTACCTGGTGATGGTCCACCTGCTCTGCTTTGCTTTGAGCGTTTCACCTTGTTCCTGGGCAGTATTCCCTTAAGTGGTCAGGGAACGGTTGGGCCACCTTCAGCTCAGCAAGGTCAGGGAACTGCTGGGCCACCTTCAGCTCAGCAACTGCAATTCTCTGAGAGTAACATCTGGAGGCTTTGTTGTGGATCACAGTCCCCTTGTGCTTAATCCTTAGCCAATGTGATACAAGGCAGTGCTTACCTTCACGTGTGTGGTTTGAGCGGAGAGGAGAAATTCACATTCCAAGGGTCACTACCAGTGCCTGCCCCACCTCTGCACTGAGCCTGCCCGTCCTCAGCAGAGCCCAGCCACAGGGCAACTCTGCCTGCCAAGCTGCAGTTCATCTCCTGACTGGCAACTAGGAAGCACAGATGGAGTGCTCTGGGTTTGGATCCACTTCTTTGGGCCAACTTTATCTCCAGGGTCTTTGGATTCTCTGGAAGGAGCAGCCCTTTACTCTGCTGGGGGCTGCTCTGCGAGGGCTGTGCAGAGCCCGCTGCCCATCACAGGGCATCAGACCTTGTCTGAGGAACTGTGGGCCAAGCAGTTCTATTCCAGAGGCAAACTAAACAGTATCCACTTCTTTATTTGACATTAAAATGCTTAGCTCTTTCTTTTCTGCCATGCTTAGAGGTTTCTGAGGTATTTTAATATGAAATTTTAATATGAAAACGAACATGTTGAACTTCATGAACAAAGCATTTATCTACTATACCTGTCTGCTAGATTTTTAAAAGAAGGAAATTACAAAATTTCTTAGGCACTAAAGCTCCATTGTGAGCTGCCTTGGTATGGATGGGGGCACTTGCTACACTTTTCAAGAAAAAATTGGATCAGACCCAGGGGAAACATCCAAAATACCTTACTTTAGTGACAATGCCAGATACTGAAGCAACTATTTTGAAAGCACAGAATCTAAATATGATATTAAAGTGAAAGTAGCTCCATGGTTATAAAATGGGAGATAATAATAGTAAAAGCCCCTCACTAGCATCCACGAACAATAGCAAGCAACTCAGACTGCGATGCTACCTGAGGTATGATACCAATATAACACAAAAACTCAATAAGCAGCTTGTTGTCCTTATGTCAATAATCACCTCACAATAAAAACAACCTGATTGCTTTGACAGTCCCTTTGCTCAGCGAACTAAACAAAGCTCTGCCTACCTCTGGGTGCAAGGGCATCAGATGCCAGACAGCCCCAGGGCAGTGTCCCAATAGAGTCAGAATCCTGCTGCTGTGTGGCAGTGCCGTGCCTGGAGGTGACTGCTGTGCCTCTGAAGGGACAGTCATTGCTGCCACAGGCTGGTCCTGCTCTGGCTGGGCATATGTTTTCCTTTGCTTTTGATGGAGGGAACTTCTAAAAAATATTCTAATTATGGACCCATTTCTAAGCATGTGGACAGAGCCCACAGCTGTGTTTTGCAGCTGAACTGGAAGAGAAGAGAGGACTGATGACCCTTTTTTTGTTGTATATTCCTCTATGAGTAGACCAGAGTGACCTCCAATTCGGAGGTCTGGAGACACACCATCTATAACGCTGCTGATACCTTTGAGAAAGCGCACAGGATCACTCTTGAGGAGAAAAGACAACGCAGAAAGAATCGTGCCCTGCAGAATATACCACCTAGGAAGTCTTTCTGCTGTGCCTTTTGCAGTCTGACGTGCTTGTCTCGTATTGGCCTTTTCAGCCACCAGTGCGCTTGTAACAAACGTGGGTAGAGCCCTCCCCAAATCTTCGTTCGTGAAGCCTGGCCATGATTCCTCTATGAGACATCTAGTGATGTGGAAGCACCATTTCCTCCTCAGTTCCAGCAAAAGTCTGGGCATCTCTGTAGTTCTGAGAGGAAGCCTGGGCTGCCGGTGGTCTGTATTTGCCCATGCACATGGCCATAGATGCAAAAAGCCCTGGGAGAAGCAGCCTGTCCTCTGATGGGAGGACAGGGACCAACTGCACTGGTCAGCCCCGGGCAGTATGGGACAGTCTGACTTCATGGATATAAATCAAGATGTTACCTGTGCAGTAAGCTCTCCTGTCAGCAATACAGTCAATTAGCAACATCTACTGCCTATGCTGAGAAGGTTTAATCTCCTACTGGGGCTAACAGTTTCTGCAGTGAAGACCTGGAGGGGCTTTCCAGGCTGCCTTTTTGCCATCTGTGTCTTAGTTGGTCTTGGTAAGATTTTGAAAGGAATTAGCAGTCAGCAATTCACTAGAGCCGGGGAAGCAGAAGTGCTACTGTTTTTCCGTTGTACATTCTGTATTGCCAATGCTAACTAATTAGTTTCTATAAATTGTCCTTATCATGCAGTCTCTCAACAGGCAATGCCAATTTTTTCAGGAGCTATGTCACTCAGTCAGTCATGTTTCCTACTTAGGCAATCTCTTAAGGTCTGGTTAAGCTGTGCCTGGAAACTGGGAAGTAGGTACCAAAAGAAAAGCCAAATAATTTTGTCTCCCTACATTTAACATTCTTCTCCAGTGCTTTTCCCTTTTACCCCCTGAAGCCCCAACTCATCTTCACAGCATGGCCCAGGGCATATCTTTAACACTGACTTGTAAAATCACTGTGCTGGCACACTTGATCAGAGCACTCCTAGCTGGAGTGGGAATGAGCACAGTCTGTGTGGAAGAACCAGATGGACTCTCTAAATGCATTGGCAGAAAAAGAGATGCTAAAAAACTGCATCCCCTTACTTAACCAAGCAGAGGACTTGGGGACAAAGGACATGGAAATGGTTAAGGTACTCTGTTTGTTCAGCATGGAGAAAACAAAAATAAGATCTCATGGTTGCCTTCAGGTATCTGATGGAAGGGAAGGCTGAACCAGATTCTACATGGAGGTGTGGAGCAAAGGACAAGAGCTTGTGCCGGACACAAGCTGCAACACTGGGAATTTCAATGAGGTGTTAGGAAAAAAATTTATTGTGAAGACAGTCAACCAGTGGAACAGGAGCCCAGAGGAGTTGTGGACTCCTGATCCTTCATTTAAAGTTCAGCTGAACCAGGCTCTGCACAACTGAATCTGCTCAGAGTGGCAGGTAGGGTCCAGCAGCCTCCAGATATTTCTTCCTACCTCTTCTTCTTTATAAGTCTAGATTCCATCTGATCAAATGGGTTTTATCTTCTCCCTTCTTTAATTTCCTTTTTGTAGTGTAATGTTAGACAGGATTTAGATCAGTGCAAATAGTTTATTTTTTTAAACTGTTCAGTTTTCCCACAAGTGAGACAATGCCAAATACAAGGAAAAGAAGAAGATGGAGCAAAAGTAACAAGAATCCACTCAAAATTTTGGACACACACACATAAAAAGGCAGAAAGTAACAAAAAATAATAGCCAGTAAAAAATTTAAAAACACAAATTTTCAAAAATTTCATAAGAGGTTTTGGAAAAAAGGCCAAAAATGTATTTTTTCCAAATGCATAGAATGAAAATTATGATGAGGGTTTTTTTCCCCCAGTATCATTTTCTCCATATGGTTTCTAATTTTTGATTACTTATAAACTTGCAAATTACGAGGAATTATTCATTATGTCTATACATTCTGTCTTTCTCCTGACTAGAAACACCAAGACCAGTTTTTCTAGGTGAATCATGAAGCAGATCTTCCATTCCCAGGCTGATCCTTCTCCTCTTTTTCTATTTGATTTTTTTGCCTCTGAAAAAAATGAGATGTGTAATTTTGAATCATGCATTAAAGACATCAACATTCGATTGGTTTTGATTTTGTATCTGGTTTGTCTCTCTCCTCTGCTATGTAATATAATCCTCTAGAACATCTTGCTGTGTGCTTGCCGGTTGTGGTGTGGGAGGAACACCTTTGTTTGGAATGTCTCAGTGGGACCACTGGGATCATTGGTGCTTTGCCATCATGGGAACTGCTTCCAAAGGGAGGCAACACTTCTCTTTTTCACTCCCTGGTATCATATGAATCTAGCTCTTTATGAGCCTCCATCCTCAAGGATTTTTAGCTCTCAGCTGGACGAGACTTTGCATAACCTGGTCTATACCTTCCAGAATGCCCACCTTTGAGCAGGAGGCTGGACTACAGATCCCCAGGGATCCCTTCCAGTTATCCTGTGATCTGACTTGTGTTTCTATACACTGGGGCTATTTCAGTCTATGACATTCATGAAAATAACATGAGAGCCAAGGCACCACCACCACAGAGGACATTCCCACTCTTCACCCATGTTGCATTGCTGGGCACCATCTTGCATGCTGTACCTCTTTACTGGAGAGCAGGGGAACATGCACTTCCCATGGACTGCTTTTTCTCACATCTTTGAATATTTTAATTTCTCTTAGCAAAACATATTTTTAGGGACATAATAGGAATTGATAGGGACAAGTGTTTTTCTAAATCAAATCAAAGTGCTTCAGTATTTGCTATTTTCTCTTGCTCTTCTCTTCACACAATTTCATAGTAGCCTGTAAGGCAAGGGAAGTATGGCTTTTAATCAAGAATACAAATATTTATTTAATAGCCTTCCCATTAATGACCACCTGGGGCAGAAGGACATTTCCTCCACAGAGGATTTGCCAAAACAACAGAGCTGAATGGCAGCTCAAAATCCAAGATTCTTGGCTGTTACATGCAGGGATCACTGTCAAAAAAACTAAATGTTGACTCAGCCTATTTACAGCCCTTTCCTTTTCACGCTTGACTGACGATTGCTTTATGTACACCGACCCCAGCCCCAGCCAGTTATGGACACAGCAATACCCACACTGTGCATGGAGGTGTTGCACAGGTTCTGAGTACTCGGCTCTGTCTTAGCACCTCTTTTGGAGTGAAACTCACAGGACAGCCCATGCAATTTCTGTCCCACTGGCAGTGGGGTGCAGAGGATGAACTGCCCTGCTCCTAGACGGTTTTACCTGAGAGGAAGCAGTAGTTGCAATTACAGCTGGTGACAGCTTAAATTTAAAATTAGACCAATTCAGTGAATCATGGATGCTTTGTCCCCGAGTCCTGGCAGACTGCTGCCTTGCCCTTTGGCTCTGAGCAGCCAGAAGGCAAACACCTGAGTCTTGCTGAGGAATATATCTGGTGCAGGTAGCTTGGTCTGCAGCTGCAGTGCCAGCTGCAGATTGAGCTCTGGGTGAGAGCCCAGCCCGTGACAAGAGGCCATGAACTGTCGATCCTTTGCATAACAAAGGGCATGAAGACCTGTGGTGCCAGCCAGGGGAATGGACACTGGGATACACAGCAGGAGTGGGAGACTCAGGAGGAAAAGAGAGAGTGCTGCGCAGGTAAACTGTGAGGGCATAAAAGCCCAGGGATCCTTTGCTCAGGGTCCCTTCTCGGAGGAACCAGCTCGGAGCTGTTTCTGTGTTATTGCACCGTGAATAAATTGTTTTATGGAACGAGGCATCTGAGGGTCTGCTATGGGAAACCTGGGGTGGAACCGGTGAGGAAACCTGGTCTGACTGTGTGAGTGTGGGCTGCGTGGGTAGTCGGGTGGGGACCCGTTGGGTCACTGAAGCCACCCACTGTGGAGGGGCTCCAATCTGAGCCTTCGGTCCCAGCAGTGAAAGCCTTTGACCTGACAGTCTATCTTCCCCTCAGTAATGTAAGGGCTAGGAAACCTGGGTAGGGCTGCCAGGGTACAGGACTGTGGTACAGCCCTGCCAGAGGCAACTGCTACGCAAAATTAAAAAGCTGTGTACTACTGATGTGCCAACATTTTTATAGCTGTTAAACATAGCATCTCCATAAAGAATAAAATAAAACCAAGTTTATTTCCCAAACCCTATTTTTCCATGAAGCTGTTTTTTTCTGACATTAGATGAATGGAATCTCTTTACTAGATCTGTGAAAGGTGAGCATCAGAGTTCCTGGTTCAAATTCAAACGATTTAAAATGCTTTCAATGTTTTAATATCCACTTTCCAAGCGTGAACATGAGAACATGGAGTCTCAGCCAGATGTGTTTCATAGAGTCTGACACGTATCACTTTGTTCCTGAGACCCCAGCTGCAGGACAAATGGAAAAGTCACCTGATTCTCACTAGATGGTTGGGATCAAAACAAACAGTTCCTCATTGAGAGTGTGACGTATGTGTTTGCATTGTGGCCAGTACTGAGAGCTTTGAGGTTGGTTGTCTTTGCCTCAGAAGAATCAACTGGCAGAGGCAGCTAATGGAAATCACAGGAGAAGGACCCTGTCAGGAGTTTGCTCATGAATCTGCTATCCTGCCATGAATCGTTCAAAGCTGTTGCTATGCCAAGCAGTGCTGCTACTCTCCTTTCCCTGCCTGCCTTGTTGCCGTGGATCACAAGGCTGGTTACAGATTAGGACGCAGCTTGCCTCCAAGTCCAGATATCTGCTCAATCACTCAGTTGGTCTGCACCATTCTGTTTCCCTGCCCCACTCCTGACACTTCCCAGAGCTGTAAGGAATTCACATCTTTGATTGCTTCACTCCTTTATGACAACTGGAAAATTTCCAGTGAGATGGTGTGATGGGCAGAAGCTGCCACTCTCCTTAGAGTCTAGTTGGAGTTTCCCTTACTATGACTTTTGTCTGTTGTCCTTCCACTGTGCACAGCTGAGAAGAACCTGGCTTCATCTTCTATAACCCCATAGTTAACTGAACACTGCAGTTAGATCCCCCTGTCCCTTATCTTTTCCAAAATGAACATGCCAGGTCCTTCAGCCTCTCCTCACGCAATGTGCTCCAGTGCCCCTCCTGCCCCAGTGCCCTCTGGTGGGCTGCCTCCAGCTCTGATGTCAGAACCGTGCACTGTCCAGAAAAATGCCTCACTCTGTCAGTGGAAGAACAGTGCTGACAGAATTCCTCTCCCCTGTGGAAGAAAATGAATGTCCATCTGTAACAAAATGATTTTTTTTTTCATGTATAAATAAGACCTGTGACCTCATGGAGCTTCAGTGAGCACACACAACTTTTTGGGAGATGGCTGTCTTTCTCAGCCATCTTCTGCATTGAAGTTTGAAACAGGTTCAAGGAACTCTTTGGGAAGGCAGTTGTCAAGCAGTTTCAGGCTTTGGTACCAGTTATCTCAGCAATTATAAGGCAAGTTTTGTATTTTGATACTGTACCAATTTCTGAGCATTTCTCTACTTGATAAAGAGAAGAGAAAGAGAGCAGCCTCAGGAGAAGGAAGCATCGACTGGGCTCTGGGCTATGGTCCTTTGCAAGATTGAGAATAAAGCTTTAAAGCCAAAATACACCTTCTGTAGAGAAGTGGTGCCTGAGGAATTCTCCATATGCCAGTGTCTAACTGTGAGGTTTGGAATGTGACAAAAATGTGGAATTCAGAGGAAAATGACTCATCTAGGAAAAATAAGTGCTGTGAGTTTCTTCCTTTTTTGAAATGTCCATGTCTTTAATTCGGTTTTCAATGACAAAGTAAGGTGACATAAAATACCAAAGAGCAGAGAAAATTCCTGAACTGAAAGGAGGCACCTCACATGATGTGTTTGCCTTCCTCGACCAAAGTAAATTTCTGCCACAAGAAGCCAGTACATTTTGTTGCCTCAGAAGAATTGATTGGTAAATCACAAGGGTAAATGCCAAAGAAGGAGCCACTGAATGCAGACGAAATAGATGTAAATTAGCAATGGGCAAAATTAGGATGATCCCATGTGTTAGTGTTCTGAGCATAGTTTAAGAGTGAGCAAAAGCAGTTTTGAAGTAGAGTAGTTCTCAGAATGACATCTGCCTCCCCTCCTCTCTAGTCTGGGCTTGGCAAGATCTACAGAGAGAAAAAGAATTCTCTCTGTTCACATAAGCAATGGATCTGACTGAGGTGCATCCACAGGGAGCCACGCTGCTGGCGAGGAAGGAGGTATTTTTACTTGAACACTATCCAGGCCACAGCCATTTTAATGTCATTTCCCATCTTGTGAGGAGGATGTATTCAGGTGACGGCTTCCATGCTGAACTCACTGCAATTGCTTGGTCTACTGTCCCTCCCATTTGCTGGACAATATGACCAGGACAGTTTTCAGCTCTTGGAGAACTTCAATTAGGGCAGCAAAACAATTCCAGTCTCAGAGTTTTTGTCTTGACTTGTGTGAGTGGTGCTGCGTGTCTCACTTGTGCAAGCAGTGCTGGTTCTCAGTATAACTCAGCAGTCTTTAACCAGAACCAGATTAGTTTGCCGATGCACAGGCCTGCAGAGCCCTTTATTACTGATTGCCAGCCCTCCTGCCAGCTCAAACAAGTAAAAACACTTCTCCAGCATGTCTGGGAAAGTTAAATAGTTACTATTATTCCATTTCACAGGGAAGTCACTGTAGGAAAAGCAACATCACCCCAATGTATTTGAACTTGAGATAGATCAGACCAGAGCAGGGCTCAGACCACAGATCCTGGGCTCACTCCGGGACAACCTGGACAGCCAATACTCTTGGGAAGGAAAGCATCCATTTTGCCTTTGATGGTCTTCCAGCTACACCAAGAAAGGAAACTGTTTCCCACATTGTGAAAATATGAAGTTTTCAGACTTTCTTCTGCAGCAAGAGAATAAAAACCTGAGCCCTTTGAGATCAGACATCCAGGAGATGCACTTCACCACCTTAGAGCAATCGACAGTCTGGTCGATATGGTGAGGTATTCACTCAGGATTCTAAGGAATGAGGTTTAATTCTCCTTGTAGGGGTCTGTGACCCACCCCACCTACACCCTCCTGCAGTCCCAAGGACCGAAGACTCAGCTGCATCGTAACTTTGGCTCAGACTGCTGGGCAAAAGTTTAAGTTGTGAGCAACAGTGGTGAGAAATTCTGGGAGTCACAAATAATAGGAAACAAAATTAGAGGTAGGACTGCTGAGATGAGCTCAGTTTGAAAACTGAAATCAGTCTTGCGAAAGTAAAATAACTGGATTAAAGGAAGAAACTCACTAAAAGCTGTGTGTGAAGTTCAGATTTTCTCCCAAGGACCTGCCTCAGACAGTACCAAGTGGGTACAAATGTGCCTGAGCTCCACTGATGTACAGCTCTGACTACTTCAACACGGGGGTCTATAGACTAAGCATCACCAACACACTGCTGTGACTCTGCCAACCTTGCCAATGCAGCTATGGTTTATTTCCCTAGTGTTAAGCAAAAGAGCAGACTTGTTTCAAAGGCTTCTTTATTTGTAGATCTGCCTGTCTTACTGATGCACATACGTACTGGTTCTTGGCCTGCACATGAATTCTCTCTGTGCACCCGCCTGAACAAAAATGAAAAAATCTCAAAAAATATCTCAAAAAAAGAGTAGTTGTGTTATTTTTCTAAGTGCATTCAACACAGGATATTAAATACAATACTGTTTTTGACCTTGTAAAGCATGAAAGAATGAGTTATAGCTCTTATGGGGCAAAAGAGTATCTGGAGGATCAGACTAGTCCACACCCCAAAATTTTCTCTGATTTTCCCAGTCAGCCTAAGGAAAGACACCAGGCACTTCCTTTTTCTGCATAGAATTAATGGTTCTGAAAAATAACTGACATCTGTGAAGCCCTGGCATGGGAGAACGATGACTTTACAGCAAATGTTTTTCCTGTGCTAGGAGGAATCTGGCCTCTGCCTGTGGCCCGTGAGTTCCCTTCTCCTGACAAGGGACTGCAGAGCATCAGGAGCTGTCTTGGGGTGGCCACAGACCCCAGACCAGCCTGCACTCTGCTGCAAACCTCTGTAAGATTCCCTGGAGTATCTCTACCCCAAGGGCAGAATTTATTCCTCAGCTGGAGATATAAAAGAGCCAACCTTTTTCCTTGTACATTGTATCACATCTAACACATTCCCACCCACGAAACAACACCCACATTGTTTGGGAAGAAAATAAACGGAGAGGCATCTTCAGACTTTCGAAGAAAACGTATTGTAGCTACTCTTGTCTCAGTCTGTCTCTGGGAAATTCTGGAGGCTCAAAAGATTCACCATGTGTCCTCTCCCAGCCTGGAAGCGAAGTGATGCTGCAGGGAATTATTTCTTGTATAAGATTCACACCATGTGGCTGCAGCTTAAAAAGCTCCCATTTTCCTCTGTCTCAAATGAGGCTTTAGCTTTATGACTTACACAATACCCAGCCTCTTCGGGTTCAAAAGCGTGTTCTAAGTCCTATATTGCAGTGGAGAATAGATGAAATGCTGCTGTTTGTGTGAGCAGCCAGTTATTTGAAGTGTTGAAGTTGGGACAAAACCCTTTGAAATATTTGGAAAGTGTGTGACATTTTTGAGACTGAGCTGAGGGCAGCTCAAGCAGACTTGGGCTCAGGGTCAAAAACCATTCACTGAGACAGTGTGGTGGAGAGGGCAGAGCCTGGCTATCAACAGTAGTAAGTGTTCAAAAATCATGAGATTATCTGTATTTTGAAATAATCCAATATGTAAATTAGCTGCGAGAGGGAAATGGAGACAGTTGTTTGGCAATGGCTAATTTAGAATCTATTTAGAACCCTAAACGATGCTGCAAAGGGGCTGCGACTTTAGCATTGCTCTTTCAAAACCTTGGATTTTGCATTACTTTTATGTAAAAGTTTTGTCTAGTGTGAAAAGTTACTGCTTCTCTGAAAAAAAAAGCTTTTATTTCTCATTAGCAACTAAACCAGTTAAAACCCACTAACTGCATAGCTTATGAAAGCTGGAATTAACACTCTAGATCTTTTAGGTTTGGATGCAGAAGGGTTGCTCTGCAAAGGGGGTTGCGAGCCCCGGGTCGGAGCAAAGCTGATGCAGCAGTTGGGTCAAGCCCATCTAGGTGAGCTCTGAACAGTCCTCTATCCTTGGCTATCGACAGGGCCTCCGCTGCCGCTCAGGGCAAGTTATTGATCCTCGAACCAACGGGAACAGCGCGAGGTCTCCGACCACGCAGCCTGCCACGGCGGCGCTTCCCGGCACCGGGGACAAGGCCCGGGCTGGCGTGGTGGGGTCCGGTGAGGAGACCTCCTGGGAGGGGGTCGCAGGCCCCACCCTCGCCCCCCGGGCAGTGCTGCCCCCGCACCCGCCGCCGACCCGGGGCTGCCCTTGCAGGCGGCCGCTGGAGGCTGGGCCGGGGGCCCCGCGCTGCCCCGATCCAGCCGGCGGGCAGAGCACCGGCCCGGCCCCCGACGCTGAGCGAGCCGCCGCCGCCGCCGCGCCGAGGAGCGGTCGGGCCCCCGCGGCGCGGAGGAGCGGAGCGGAGCAGGGGAGCGAAGCGGAGCAGGGGAGCGGCGGAGCGGAGCGGAGCAGGGGAGCGGAGCGGAGGGGCAGCGCAGAGGGGCGCGGGGCGCGAGGGAGCCCAGCCGGGGCCGCCGGTGCTGAGGACGGGCGCTGCCGGAGCCGGGCGAGAACGGGACGGCGCGGAGCCGGGTGAGTGCTGGCGGCCGGAGCGCTGCCGACGGGGCGGGCTCCCGCCGCCGCATGGCCCGGCCGGGCGCGGGGGCGCCCGCGGAGCCCCGGCTGAAGTTGGTTCCCGGGGACGGAGCGCCGGGCGCTTCGCTTCTGTGGCCCCGGGAGAAGCGCCAGGACCCGCCGGCGGGGGAGGGGGAACGGGGGCGAGGGGCAGGAGCTCGAGGCCGGGGCCTGCGGCGGCATCGCCCCGGCTCGGCGAGCGCCGGTGGGTGGGGCGGGCACAGCTCCCTCGGCGGCGTTGCCCTGCGGAGCCCCGGCCAGCGGAGAGCGGGGAACCCCGCGGCACCGGACACGGGCGTTTGTCACAGAATCAGAGGATGGTTCGGGTGGAGGGGACCTTTAGAGGTCACCTAGTCCCTCCCCCCTGACACGAGGGGCATCTTCAACCAGATCAGGTTGCTCAGAGCTCCGTCAAACCTGACCTTGAATGTTTCCAGCCACAACCTCTCTGGGCAGCTTGTAATGACCCTTTATGCCGTGTATCTGAGAGGGATGCTTTGCTCTCACAGGTGATTTAGAGCTTTAAATGCGTATTGCAGGTCTCTTTCTCCAAGTACAGGATGATATTGGGTAAATGAAGTGACCATTTTAAAAGTGTAATTTTGTGTGGATTGACCTGGGGAAAGCTTTGGGTTACTGTGGCTCTGAGATATGTCTTCTTAGGGTTATTCCGTCATTATCCCACACCATCCTGGTTTGTATTCCATGACTGACCCAGCTAACCTGGCTTCTTCCTCACTCCTGCTTCAGGTATGATGGTGACCAAATGTCACCTCCGATGAGGTGCTAGCGCAAAGCTAGGAGTTGCCGCTGTAATGTTGTACTTCTGGAGTCCTCACCTATCCATATGTATGTACCTGCTTGGATGCAAGCCAGGCTTTCCAGGACAGAACACACTCTTTTCTCACATGGAGCCAGTGGACCACCTGTCACTTGTTGCAGCAGTGATGAATGTGAACCACTTTTGGGATGAGCTTTGGTCCCGCAGCAAAGAGCAGGACGTAGCCAAGAACAAGGACTGCATTGCCCTGCAGTCATGAGATGATCCTGATTTTTCCAGGGTACTGCAGGCAGCAATGCTTGAGACTTGAACACAGACTTCAATGAGAATAATGCTTCCCCAGACAGACAGTCCCTTTCCTAGCAGTGAGCCTGATGTAAACCCCAAGGAAGAAACTCCCTTTGCAAAACTAAGTGGACAGCTGACTTCAGAGAGGTGGGACTACTTTGCCGGTAATTGTAACTTCATAGGAACTGTTGTCAGTGGAGTGTTATGTAGATTGTTCCAGAAAGCCATGGCTGGGATGTGTGAGGTTTCTCAAGACAAATTTGCTTTTATTTTTCATGTTCTCCCTAAAGTCAGGGCAGCATCATAACAAAGGATTTAGGCTGTACATCACACATACTTCTCAAATAGTAAAGTTAACAAACATCAAACAAATAGTC
Organism: Pipra filicauda; assembly: GCF_003945595.2. Taxonomy (NCBI): domain Eukaryota; kingdom Metazoa; phylum Chordata; class Aves; order Passeriformes; family Pipridae; genus Pipra; species Pipra filicauda. Next base: position 270,308 of record NW_024104567.1, on the reverse strand, counting down.
AATCTGTTGTTTTTCATGTTGCTTGTAACATTTTCTGGTTTTCCCATTTACCCCCACATCTGGATGATCTCAGAGTAGCATCCTCACCAGTCATCATTCATTCATTTTCTTCTAATGTATCACACTTCTGAAGGGCTGTAATTGAGCATGTGTAATGCAAGCATGTGTGAGTAAATGGCAGAGAATAAGGAAATTAAAAAAAAAATCAAACCCACTGCTGGTTTGCAGCTTCCTTAGAAATCTGGGAAATGTATTTCTTACATTGAAACATGTCAAAATGCAGGAAGATGTGAGGGGCCTGGCTACTTTCAGCATCTAACACAAAGTAAGAATGATGGCAGTGCACTGTCTTCACCTAAATGCAGAACAAAACCCAATGGCAAGTATCACTCTGTTCTGGCATGTACACAGCAAGGTGATGCAGTTGTCTTGCAGCTGTTTGCCTGGCTAGAGCTGTCCTACATACAGGAACCAGCCTGATATCAAAAGTTAGAATAAAAATTGACTGGTTTTTCCTCTGTCTTTGGAGTAAAGATTCCTTTCTGCCCTTTGGCGAGGCACTCAGAGATGCATGTAAAGAGAGATATCCCTCAGTGTGCACAAAAGCCATGATCCATCCTCTGTGATCCCCAGAGGCACAGTGCAGGACTCAGCTAAGATGTTCCTTTCTGCCCATTCCTGACCCTATATGAGCACAGAGATATTGTGCAGAGGGTAGTTTAGATATTTTCCCATCTCTGAGCTCATTGAAATTGGGGTGATGAGGAGAGTTTATTCTAAACCAGGGAAAAAAATAACCAGCATCGTGGCCATAAACACTGTGGTCAGAGCAATAACTGTTCAGCTTCTTTGCCAAGGCTGGAGAGCTCCTAACAGGTCATATGGGGGAATGCTACTTCATAGTGCCTTACAAACATTCAGGAACCAAAGGAACAAGCATTGCATATCAGAGAAGCCTGTATCTGCATCCTAGAAAGTGAACCAGAAGGCAGAGGAGTATACTAAAGCTCAGAGTGCAGCAAGAGAGGAGGGTAGAGCATTGGTAGGGAGCAACACTCAGGAAGTCAGTGGCATGTGGAAAATGCTCGTGGGGCTGATGCCCTAGTGTGTCAAGAGATCATTCTGGTGCAGTCCTTCTACCTGGCACAATTATGGGGAGTTCCTTCCTCCTGTTCATGCTCTGAAATGGTGGAGGCTGGGGGCTCTGTTTCCCCAAGATCAGTCATGTCGCTGCTTGTCCCAGATCCCACCTTGCAGGCACTTGGACAGAGCTAGCATTACAATCTCACACCCCACTGTATTTTTTGGTACTTAAAATTCCACTGATTTCATGACACCAAATAATAATGGAAGATGAAATGCGAGAAAGAAATAATTAACTGGAGATTTTGCATTGTGTGCGTTTGCACTGTGTGTGTTTGTTTATGGTTGAGGGAGTACGTGGAGCTAAGTGCTCCAGACTGTGCTGCCTTCAAAGAACTTATGGTAACATACTGTAGAGTCTGTTTTTGCAATGTAGTATTTGCCAACATTATTGCTCCTAAATCTCAGCCTGTCTCTTTTATAAGCATTTGTAACTTCGTAGTTAGCAATGGGTTAATTGCTAATACATGTTGGCTGTGTATAAATAAAGGTAAGAAAGGAAAAAACCAATACTTTCTTGAAAGCCGAGCAAAATAGAAGGTGGGGAGAAGGCAGCAAAAGTGTTAAACTTTGCCAGTATTTGCGTGACAATTACTATAGTTGCTTATTTAAAATGAGAAATGTTTTCTCTACAGTTTCTCACATAGAGTGCTGTTCTCTGTGTCAAAGAAAGAAAATGCCTGATTTCCTTGGAAATAGTCACAATAACCGTATCATCAGAGATTTAGCTGTGCTGCATGAGCCATGCCGGAGTGAACACTCGCGGTGTCAGTTCACTTCTTTAGAAACATGAACTCTTCTGTGCCAGCTCCCCTCACAGGCAGTGAAGAGAGATGCTCAGCCCTAAAGGGCCCAGCTGCTGCTGGGGCTGACCAGAAATTCAGGTGCAAACAGAATTTACAGACTGTACCTCTCACCTTTTCAGTGCACTGTGGCATTGCCTGGTTTTCTGCCAGAAGCTGCATCTGGATGTGATTATGATCTCTGGATAGGCAGATTCCTAGAGCTAATTCTAAATGTATTTCATGATGTTTGAAAAGGGCTTTTGTCTCCAAGTTGGACACCACAGCTCCCCTATTCTCCATGCTTGAGTCAGTTGTCCCAAATCTACAAGAACTTATTCAAAACTCGCTCCCTTTTTTGAGTTCTGCTCTGAAATATGCCTTTAGAGGGGTGCCTCCTGGCTGGAGTGCCACCTCCTGTCCCAAGGGGTGCCTCCTAGCCACCTGCTGTTAGCTCACACTGGGAGCAGCTTCACTGCTGGTCATGCTTTCAGCATGACAGAATAGACCTGGTCTATTTAGGTAAGAAAGCGGATTCTACTTGTAAAAAGTGAGAATCAGTTACAAAATGGATTTTCAGTAGTTTGCTGAACTTTAACTCTGTTCTCAGCCATCCCTTTGCAGTTCCCCAGCTTCAAGGAAAGAGAATGAATCTCCTAATTCCTCTAACTTTGGTGTGAACTTAAAGGAAATGTGCAACATATTAAGGAACATTTTATCTTGTTCTTCATTTTTTTACTGTTCTATTTAGTGAAAGAGTAAATTTCTGTATTTTCATTTCAACATACCTATTTTGTACACACTATTTACCCCCCTCCAGCCCAGTTCAGAGTGCACCAAAGTCTTCTCCTTGCAGCTCAGCATCCTCAGAAAGTGTATCAGCTGCACCATGAAATTGCAGTCTGTGGGAGTTACCCCACTCTCCACTAATGGCTGTACTCCAGAAAGGACAGAAATGTGTCAGGACTTTGTTTACCCTTGGGATTGAGCATCTCTGGCAATCTGAGCAGTCTCTGCAGCTCCATGCCTGGATCCTACACGATGGCACTCGGTCCTATGGAGCTACTGGTGCCACCCAGCCTCCTCCTGCCTGCCGGTGTTCCTGCCTTGGCACACCTGGAACTCAGTTTTTCCTCCTAGGGACCCTACCCTGCCACCTTGCCCTTGCTCTGTGAGTTTAACTGCAGAGCTGGGACGCAAAGCACCTTTTCTTAAGAAGTACCTAGTTTTAAGTGAGGACCCTGAACAGTGAAACAGTCCCAATGCTATCACCAACAGCTAAAGTGTGTTTTCTTTTCACATTGCACATGATCTTGCTTCACCTTCCAGTCCTTGAGCTGAGCTTTCTGCTAAGTTAAATAGCACTGCAGTGTCTGAAATTGTCTCTGCATTTAAATGCTCTTTCCTTCTTTCTGATTAATGAAAAAGAATCTCTCCAGGTTACCAAGACATTATTACACATCTCCTTACCTCCTGGACTTTCACAGGAACTACTGAGTGTGTGGACACAGGGATCAAAAGGTCCCTTCCCACGCAACCTTCAGTACTGTTGGAGGTATTTAAATGAGAGCGACAGTCAGCCCAGATCAAATTTGGGATGCAGGAGGGAGGCAGCTGCAGAGGGCAGTCCTGGCTTCTGTGGCCTTGCAGTCAGGACGCGGTGTTCTGTCCCTGCTGGTTACAGAAGAGGCTCTGGTGACTGGGCTGCTTGCTGTGGTTTTATCATCATGTTTCTTCACCCCAGGGTCACTCTGTGCCTTGGTTTCTCGTCATTCTCACTGCACAGCTCTGTACTTGCCCCATCCTCCCCCAACTGCCACACCTGCATGCTACTCAGTGCAGTAGTGTGGACAATCCACAGGGACAGTAGTGTGAATAAACTACTGGGGACACTAGCATGGATAAACCAAGGACAGGTGTACCCTCCTTTACTCTATGCTGTTCCTGGCTGCTCTTGCAAGCATCTTGCCTCACCTGCAAGCATCTAAGACAATGCTGGTTTGCTCCAGCTAGGCATTGTACATCACACGTGCTGTGCTGTGAGAACCTCACTCTGGTTGGCTGTGACATCAATTTATTTCAGAAGCTTTGAAGTGAAAAATATACGCACAGTCCATGGCCAAGAGCACCAGGTGAAGCCCAAGAAAAGATGAACCAAGGACAGCGCTGATGCAGCCAAGGCATCTGAGAGGATTCCCATCCTGTGAAGTGTGGGTGACAAACCTGCTATGCCCTGCCTGGCAGGGCCAGAGGGTGGCGCGGGTTGATCCACACTGTGCACACAACTGCCTGCAGGCAGCAGGAGCACTGACCCAGGCTTCGAGTTGCACACACTGGAGGCAATAATGCTATCTTATCTAGGGGTGATAATATCACCAGTATTAAGGAAACTTCCCTGTCTGACCTTCCAGGAGCCCCTCTGGCACTCACTCTCGCACCACCTGAGCTGGGACAGAAGCCCCTTCGCAGCTGCTCCCCCCACACTCATACAGTCAGACCTGGTTTTCTCACCAGCTCGGCCCCACGTTTCCCATTGCTGAGTCTCAGACTCCTAAAAGTAATTTGATCATGGTGCAATACCAAAATAACAGCTTGAGCTGGTGCCTCTGAGGAGGGACCCAGAACAAAGGAACCCCTGGGCTTTTATCCCCTCACAGTCCAAGCACAGGAAAGTCTGGGGGTTGTCGGCTCCTGCTGTGTCTCTGAGTGTCCCCTGGCTGGGACACAGCTCCCGGGGCCCTTTGTTGTCCAAAGGGTCGACAGTTCATGGCCTCTTGCCTCGGGCTCAGGCTCCTGTCCCACAGAGCTCAACCTGCAGCTCTGCTGCAGCTGCACCCTGAGCTACTGGCACTGAATGTTTTCCTCAACAACCAGGTTCTGCCCAGTGCTCCTCATGCTCCAGAGACCACATGCGCTCTGCCCAGGCAGCACATCCAGTCACTACTCCTGGGCTCTGGGGTTTCAGGATGTGTGTGCCTGTGCATTTGTGTTCTGCTTTTATTAACAGGCAGTTATGTGCACGGTCTTATACTTGACTTAATTTAATGACTGCTCAACATCTAGTGTTATTTTTTCAGTGTCTGTAGTTTATGCAAATGTTTTTCTTTTTCTTTTTTTATGGGAAAATCATTTACCTCTGTTCAGCATTTTTTTTTTTGTTGAGTAAAAGGTAACTTAATTGAAATGCTAAATTACTGGGAGTATGTTCATTTTATCTAGATGGCAACTTTTTCTGATAAATACCTGACTTGGAGCATTTTTGTAAAAAATTTGTTCTGAGACATCACTTAATTAATTCAGTAACTCAGTATATGTTAACGCATTATTTGGTTTCAGTAAGACTTTCTCCCAGTGTAGGAGTGTCCTGTTTACTGGCATGTTGAAGATTAATAATTCCTTTGAACTCTAGACTAGTTCATTTCACTGAAAATGCCACGTTTCACATCAACTTATTTTTTCCCATGGTGATTGAGAGCTGTTGGAAGCAGTAGGACTACTAATAAGCTTGTTCATGTACAGGTGGGTGGGTGAGGTGCACTTCACTTTAGTTCATGTTGCTGGAATTATTCTAAGACTGATAATCACATTATATGTGAAAGGCTCGATATCACTTTTCTCAATAACTGAAATCAAGATTGGCCTTGGCTTTAGTTTTTAAGAAATACAGTCATTGTCTTTAATATTGCTAATCAGTCTGTCTGGTGGTTTTGGTTTAGCTTTTCTTCTGCGTGGGATGTGCAGTCAACCCAGTGTTCAGGTAAGAGGTTTCTTAGACTCTATAAGTGAGAGCTCTGAAGTGAGCCATTACTGTGTCAAAGAGTTAAAGGGATGGTAAAGCTATGGAAAAAAAATACATCCAGAGAAGATAAAGGAAATTTCTCACAGAGAAACTAGATTAACTTCAGCATCCCTGTTCACTAAAGAGAAACTGGGGGATATTTAAAAGTGGACTCTTTATTTGTGGCCAAAGGGAACAACAACATAACTTCACTGTGAGACAGTGCTCAGCTAGAGAGTTCAGTGCAACTCAAGATCCAAAGTGCAATGGTATCAGTGGGAGGGTCAGCCTCTACTTCAACTCCCTTTGCACCTGCTAACTGCAAGACAGCCGCTGTGGTGTCACTTCCCAAAGAGATCTGGACAACTGCTGAGCCATAACCCAACATCTGTACATATAGCCAGTTGGCAGAAATTACAATAAACAATAGTATCACTGTACACATAGTAAATATGGTGTTTTGGAGAACAGTCAAAGTTCAGGCTTTAGTAAAGGTAAGTTATGTCTCACCAATCTGTTGAAGTAATTAAGAAAAGCAGATGAGTATATGGAGTGAGTGAAGTCCAACCCGTACAATTACTTAGACTCTCAAGAGACTTTGAGTGATCTGGAAAGTACATGAATAGTGGGGTGATGACATATGATGATGAAACAAAGGTCTTCAGAGTAATAAAGACAAGGACTGACTGTGTAGAGTTGCAAAGAACCTTAGTTTAAAATTGGGAGAAGGAATATAGTGCTCATAGATGTAAAAAGTGAGCTACCAGGGAAAAAAAGCTGATATACCACTCAAGGTATTTGGAATTATATTAATTGGGACTGCTCTGTGGAAATGTCAGATCAGTACTATGCAATGATTCAAAAAGCAAAGTAAATTTCAGGAATCATGAGGAAAGAAACTGAGAACAGAAAACACCATTATGCTGCAGTATCAATCTGTGGTGTATCCACATCTTCAACAAGTGTTTGTGGTTCTGTTCTCTGTCTCCAAAAGAACATATCGGTGTTGGCAAAGTGTCAGAAAAAGGCAACAAAGTTGAGCTGAATGTATGGGTCATTGTCAGGATTTGATGGACTTCGGTCACTATAAGCATTTTTATGTTAAAAAATTCTTGTAAATTGCACCTTTGTTCAGTGTCACAAAAATGGTTATTATGAAGGGATCTTCCCCTTCCTGGAGAAAAAAAGTCAAGAAAGTAATAGTCTAGTATGAAATACGAGACTCATGTCCCCTAATTGGAAAAGTACACCTCAAAAGAAAAAGCATCTCTAAAAATCAGTTTAACTCACAGAAGGTGGTGGTTTATAAAAAAAAATCAAACACACCAAACCGAAAAGTGTTTCTTATGTTAGGATTTAGAAGCTTAAGAGAGGCTGTTTGACATCAAAGTGCTAATGTTTCATGTAGAATATATGCTGCTCTTGCTCCACAGATTCCCAATCAAGTGACTGTCCATTCTCTGTTGGATGCATGAATCTGTACCAGTGATGACTGAGAGAGGCATTTCTCCTTGATGACTGGGAGAGGGCTGGCCTGATGATTATTTCCTTGGAGAAGTTCAGTGTCTCTCTTTGCAGCCCTCCTCGCACACTGCAAAGCCACTCGTGACCCACATTCAGGATGTCTTTCAAGAAGGGTTAGGCTGGCATAATGTAAGTAACATTCTGGTACTCATGGTTGGAAGTGACTGAAAGGCCTGAGGGAAATCTATCTTAGGATGTTTTCTTCAGGTTTGTGAAGACTTCATGTTACACTAAGTGAATCCAAGGAAAAGTATGGAAAGCCTGTAGATTGCATACTGTGCTATAATGTGTGCCAACACATTGAGTTCTGGTACCTTACATCTGACTTCAGCATTCAAAGACTAAATGTTGAGAGAAAACCTGAATGGTCTGGAGAAATAAATGAAACCAAAGATCTGTACTTTTCAAAAAGAAGTCTTGATTCACAAATCTGGCAGAAATTGTGTTTACAGAAGGAATCCAGACAGTATTGTTTTATATCTTAGGTACTCTACTAATAAAGTGTCCCTTGTAAATACCAAAAACATGACAGTCAGCTATTAGAGAGAAAGGGGAAATACTGTTGAGGGCAGCTTTATCCCAAGCAAAGAGGCATTAACTACATGCCCAGATGTTTCTTTTCTGTCTCTCATCCTTCAGTATTGATTTATGCAGCTTTGCAGATGGTTAGTTCAGAAAAAAAGACAAAGAATGATTCAGTCATCTTCAAGATGAAAATGAAACCCACCTAAGTTCTTGTCACTTAATAGTACTGCTTGCATTGTTGTACACCAGATTGATATCTGGATGATTATGTTAACATTTTGCTTTAACAATGATGTCATTGATGTGATGTGATGGAAGATCTTGTTTTGGAGAGTACCTCATCTACTGTGTCAGCTGAAGTTTTCAACAAGTTAATATTTCTTCCATGTTGGACTGAAGTATGAAAAGTTCTATTTCATCAAAAAAAGTGAGCATATTTCTTCATTGTCCTAGAAAGATTACACTGGAAGGTGAAACCAGAGCAGAGGATGACTCAGTACAACCATTCAGCAGAGTTCTCTCTCCAGAGCTCAGCAAATAAGTCATTAAATTTCACTGAAACACCACTGGCTTGGGATGAAAGGACACTCTTAGGACTGAAGATTTCACTGTCAATCCTTCTGTCTGTTATAACTTTGGCAACAATCCTTGCAAACGTTTTTGTTATTATTACAATTTTTCTGACTAGAAAGCTCCACACACCTGCAAATTACCTCATTGGCTCCTTGGCAGTGACTGATCTTTTAGTGTCTGTCCTTGTAATGCCCATCAGTATTGCTTACACTGTCACCCATACATGGGCCTTTGGCCAAGTGCTGTGTGATATCTGGTTGTCATCAGACATCACATGCTGCACAGCCTCCATCCTGCACCTCTGTGTTATTGCCCTGGACAGATACTGGGCTATCACAGACGCTTTGGAATACACCAAACGCCGGACTGCTGGCCGAGCAGCCCTCATGATTGCAGTGGTCTGGATGATATCTATTAGTATTTCTGTGCCACCATTTTTCTGGAGGCAAGTGAAAGCTCATGAAGAAATTGCAAAGTGTACTGTGAACACAGATCAAATTACCTACACAATCTATTCCACTTGTGGAGCTTTCTACATCCCAACTGTGCTCCTCCTGATATTATATGGTAGAATTTATGCAGCAGCTCGATCCAGAATTCTGAAGCCACCCTCATTATGTGGGAAACGTTTTACTACTGCACACCTGATCGCCGGCTCTGCGGGGTCTTCTCTCTGCTCCATTAATGCTAGCCTCCATGAAGGGCATTCCCTTTCAGGTGGATCCCCAATATTTATCAATCATGTTAAAATAAAAGTTGCAGATAGTGTCCTGGAAAGGAAAAGAATTTCTGCTGCAAGAGAAAGGAAAGCCACCAAAACTTTAGGCATTATTTTGGGAGCTTTCATTTTCTGCTGGCTGCCTTTTTTTGTCATGTCCCTAGTCCTACCCATTTGCCAAGATGCCTGTTGGTTTCATCCCATCCTACTGGACTTTTTTACCTGGCTGGGTTACCTAAATTCATTGATCAATCCAGTCATTTATACAGCTTTTAATGAAGAATTTAAACAGGCTTTCCAAAAACTAATACTTTTCAAAAAGCGTTCATCTTGAGACTCTCCTCTTGTGTTACTGACCCTTGTGCAATCTCATAGCCTACCTGAAACTTTCCATGCTTTTATTCCTAAGGAACAGAGTGGTAATTGCCAACTCTGCTGCAACCCTGTTCTGTGCATGTAACTGGGGACTTCTCGCCAATTTGATACTTTCTGTCTGGAATTCTGCATTCCATAACAGAACTTGTCTGTGGTCTCTGCAGTGATCATGTGTGTATATAAGATCAACAACACATGAAATAAGCTTTGTAACGAGGGAAGGTGTGCAAATCAGGGAGTTGGGCTTGTGTGAGGAGGTGACACATTATCCAATTCTACCATGCTTTGTAACCTGGTGGGAGGAAATTGTGTATGTGTTTGTAGGATGTCAGTATTTCTGCTGTATATTATTAATCATTTATGTAGGCTGAGAAAGTTTCTGGAGAGCAGGATCTGATATCTACATTTTCTATAGCCTGTATCATATCCACGTGAAGCTGATAAGACCTGTAACTTTTTCAGAAGTTGTGTGACACAGCCTGGCTATAACGAGCAGCAGGGCAGAGAGGCATGTAAGTTATATGAATATTTCACAACTGCTGCATTTGGAGCTATGTTTTTGGTGAACTGCAGAAAGAAGACAATTTATTGGAAGCAATTTTTACACATTTTATCATGAATAGAATAGCCAGTGCAGAAATACTGCAAAATAAATAGCATGAAAATTATTGCGAAGTACCTTGATCTTATATTTTTATTTCATTTTTTTGCATGCACAAGCTGAAACAGGAGAATATGGTTAGTGCCAGTGTGGAATGACTGGAACCTCAGAAAACAGCCAGGAGCTTCACTCTTTGGTGACAAGAAATGGGAATTTAGAGAGGAGAGAATGAAGTGACACACTAAGGAAAATTTTCTTAGCAATTAAGGTTGTTGGGTTGGATGGGCCATCACTGTCTCTGGAAGTCTTTAAATACTGGTCAAACAAACATCTGTCAGGAATCATACTGTCAGAACCCTCTGCTGGGGCTGCAGAGGGTGGAGCAAGTCCCCTCTAATCTGCACTTCTCTGCTTTTGGGATTATTTCCCTGCTTTGGCAGGTGGAAAGCTGGCACATGGAGGTCTTGGTTGAACTCTTGGACAGGACAGCACACCAAGTGGTGCAGCCCAAATTTCATTCAACCTTTTAGTCTCTGGGCATTTTACAGCAGAAGTGTCCATACTGTGTTATGAGAGGCACCCACTGCTTTGAAAGTTATCCTGTATTCCTTCTGACAGCCCTTCAATCTCTTGGCCTGCCCCAATTCATCTCCACTATCAACTGCTGTGGCCATTCCAATGCACTCCACCACAGCCCAGGCCCACCACAGCTTTCAGCCTCTCCTTTGCATTTGAGGCACAGCCTCACAGCTTCTCCCTGTTGCCGGTGCCTCTGCTGAGGACTGGACCACAAAGTGATGGCCTGGGACCACCTGTATGCTGCAGAGTCAAGCAGAGCAGTTGTCTGGTCACAGAACTGTACTCTTCTCTCTCACATTATCCACCAAGGGCACTTAAGGCTGCCCTGTTTGGGACACAACTCTCCTCCCCTCCCAGAAGTGTGCTGATTTAGCTCCATCCAGCTCAAGATTTTGATGGTGCTGCTACCTGGCCGTGTCCACACAGTCTGCTTCTAAAGTGCGTCCAGAGTGCCCCCTGGCTGTGGTGGTTCTCTCCTGTGCTCACTCCTTAGCTGTGCTGTTGCTTTGCCAGGGGACGTGAGCTGACACAGGCCACAGCCACACAGGGGAAGGCCTGAACCATTAACTAGTGTTGACAACTGAGCTCTCACACCTGAGGCCAGTCCCTGGCATTATTCAGTTTGGTGTTACAGCAGTGTCCAACTTGGAGCTTCAGATTCCCTTCTGGGCTGCCATCCCTGTGCCCAGGGCACTCAGAGATGCTACCGTTAAGGGACAAGACGGTATGGCACTACCAGTCCAGTCTTGCTCTGGAGGTAGCTGAGGTATGGAGGCATCACAAAAGGTTGGTATAATCACTTCTGCTAGAAAAATGGGATATATAGTTTCATATTGGGCCTGCAACAGGGGACCTGTGTGACTATATGAATTCAGAGATACAACTGCAGAATCTTACAGGGTCTTGTCACTCAAAGAACCATTTGTAAAGACTCAAGAAAGCTCTCCTAGCTTAACACAGAACATGGCATATTCCAGAACACTGGCATCTTCTGAGTTCCTCGGGGACTTGAATAAGAGAATTAAACATGGTTTCTCCGCCTCTCCTCCAGCACCACCAGCATAGTGCTGGTGCCTCCTGCTTTGTACTAGTCTCTGCTGAGAGCTAGTCTGGCCTTCCCACCATATGGCTTCATGCTGCCTGAGGCAGGGCTTGTCTTCAGCCAGGTCACTTCTGAACTACCTTCTACATACCTGTTCTCTTCCTATCTCATGTTTCAGGACGTCGTGCTAGCAATGAGCCCTTGGGTCACAGTGCTCCTGCAAAAACTTGGCAGTAAGACTGTCACTCTGTTGTCTAAATGATGCTGAATTTTGGTCTACACATCACTTAGGGACCTTCTCCACAGTGTCCTTCGAGTGGCCTCATGCCTGGTTCTAACCTTGAAATCAGAGCCTTGGAGCAGCTGATGGCACATCTCATTAGAAATACTGACAGGGGCAATGAGAGTTAGTGTATGTGTCTTCCTTCTCAGATCTGGGGATGTACAGTACATAGAATCGGAGTAATTCAGGTTGAAAGGGACCTCTGGAGGTCGCTAGTCCAAAATTCTGCTCAAAGCATAGCCATCAGCGATTTTCTCAGCTTTCCAAGGGTAAGGATGCACAACCACTCTGAGTAACCTGAGCCAGTGCTTGACTGTCCTCCTGGCGGAAAAGATTGTCATAGGTTTGAAAAGAGATCTTGGAATTTTTTCCCCAGTGTCGCCCGCCCCCCCTCTCCAATCTGTTTGTTCCGGATGGGGGGAGTCAGGAGGGGGAGAGGGAGCGGAACGCCACACGCTGCGCAGCGCGGGAGCGGGCGGGGGCCCCTCTAAAGAGCGGGCCAGGGCCACGCCTCGGAAGCCCTTTTGTCGGGAGGATTGGGGGTTTTTTCCACAGATGGACAGAGCGGGAGCTGCTTCGAGGGTTTCTTTTCGGCGCCTCTTTTTTTTTTTTTTTTTTCCTTTCTCCTGATGGGAAGTTTTTTTCTTTTCCCTGCCGGATGCCGCGTGGAGAGCGACTGAGAGACCAACGCATCTCGCAGCGAGATGCTCTCGGGGCGTGGGGGCTCCATTATCAGAGCTGCCTGAGTGTAGACTGCGCCTTTGGGAAGAAGGACTCTTTCTATGAAGCCACCGGCCGCTCCCGTGGCTGCGAGCAGCTGTTGAGCTGCCAGGGACAGTTTTGCCATCAGCCCTCCCTCCCACCCCCACCCCTGTCTGCTGCGGGGTTTTTTCCCCCTGGGGAATTAGGACTTTGTTTTGTTTCTTTTGAAAGTTTTGGTTGCACCATTGTTGTTTATTCGGATTTGATAATAAAGAGCTGTTCTTTTCCTTTTCCACACTTTCACTTGCAGACTCTTAATTTCGAAGTTGTAATCTTGTTAGACAAAGATTTTCCAAAGATTATCCAGTTTGAATTTCTCTTTTTTCACTTATGTCTGCTGTCTCTCAGTCTCCCGCCAATCACTTCCTGCTAGGTCCTGGGGAAGCTGCTGTCAGGTTTCCTCACATCATTTTCTTCTCCAGGCTGAGGAAGCCTAGTCCATTCAGCTTCTCCCTCTGTGTTCCTGCGGCAAGTAAGTTCTCCAGTCTCCTGACCATTCTGGTGTCCATCCATCAACCTCACGCTGCTTTAGCTATGCCTTTCTTGTACTAAGAGGCACAGTTTTCCAGATGCGGGTTAGCAAGGGCTGAGTAGAGCAGGACAATCACTTCCCTTGATTTATTAACTATGCTTCTGCTAATATAGCCTTCTCTGCACCACATCACACTGCTGGCTCCTGTTCAGCTTGCTGTCTACCAAGACCCCCAGGTCCTTTCCAGCAGAGCTGCTATCCAGCCAGTCAGTCCTCAGCCTGTATCATCTCAAAGGGTTCTTCCTTCCCTGGTGCAGGACTTTGCATTTGTCCTTGTTGAATTCTGAAGGTTCCTGTTAGCCCCTTCCTCCAGACTGTTTAGGTCACTCTGAATAGTGGTTCTGCCCCTGAATGTATGCACTGAACCCCCCAGCTCAGTGTCAGCTGCAGACTTGAGTGCACTCCATCACTTCCTCCAGGCGATTGATAAAGAAACAGGACAGGTCCTAGGACAGTTCCCTCTAGTACTCTGCCTATTATCAGGCTGTCCACCCATACAGATCCCAGCATCCCAAACTGGATTCAAGGATATTGTGTGAGTGTTGAAAGCCTTGAGTTTGTCAAGGCTCATGCACAGACCCAGTAAATGTCTCATACAAGGCAATCAAACTGGGCAGACATGATTTACCCTCTGCAAATCCATGCTGACTGCTCACTTTGTTCACTGTGCTCTTGGCTCAGATCCAGACTCCCATGGCATTACAGATGAGGGCCAGAACTTTGCCATTCTTTTTTCAGACCATGTTGCAAGAGAAAATGTCTGGGCAAGATGGCACAGAAACAGGAGCTCAAAAGAGGTCAGTCTGAGTGACCTGTGCAGCACCTTTTCAATTAGACCACAGCCCACAGGGAAAGTGTCTCAGAGAACAAGAGAAGGAGGAGAGCACATAGTTTATGTCTGCTATGTGAGGAGTTCTGATAAATAATATTTTGCTGATGTAACTTTAGGGCTGGCTCCAAGTGGTTGCTGAATTGAGATTTCTTCACGCTTGCAAAGTCCCGAAGAAGATGGCTCAAATGGATTAAAGACCAGTGGGCAAATGGAGGCAGGGTATGTAGAAACCCAAATCATAGGGAAGTCTTTAACGAGAAAGGCCCCTTCTTTCTCTCACCCCTTTGGATTGAAGGATGTTACCTCTGCTTCCGTGCCAGTGTTTGTGCCTGTTCTTTGGGAAGGACCTGGTGTCCTCTGTTTCTTCCCACTACTCAGATGGGCATAGAATCAGAGAATCATAGAATGTGAAGGGGTTGGAATGGACCTTAAAGATATCTAGTTCCAACCCCCCTTGCCATGGTCAGGGACACCTCCCACTAGACCAGGTTGCTCAAGGCCTCATCCAACCTGGCTTTGAACATTGCCACGTTTGGGATGTCCACAACCTCCTTGGGCAACCTGTTCCAGTATGTCACTACCCTCACAGTAAAGAACTTCTTCCTAATATCCAGCCTAAATTTCCCCTCAGTCGGTTTGTACCAATTACTCCTTGTCCTGTTGCTACAGTTCCTGAGGCACAGTCCCTCTCCCTGTATGACCCCTTCAGATACTGGAAGGTTGCTATGAGGTCTCCACTCAACCTTCTCTTCTCCAGGCCGAACAGCTCCAACTTTCTCAGCCTGTCTTTGTAGGGGGGTGCTCCAGTCTTCTTACCAAATTCGTGGCCTCCTCTGGACTTGCTCCAACAGTTCCATGTCCTTCTTATGTTGGGGACACCAGAACTGTACACTGTGCTCTAGGTGGGGTCTCACAAGAGCAGAGGAGAGGGGGAGAATCCCCTCCTTTGACCTGCTGGCCACGTTCCTTTTGATGTAGCCCAGAACATGTTTGGCTTTCTGGGCTGTGAGCGCACACTGCTGGCTCATGTTGAGTTTTTCATCCACCATTACCTACAAGTCTTTCTCCACTCTCCAAGGCTGCTCTCAATCACTTCTCCACTCAACTCGTAGGTGTGTTTGGGATTTCCCTGACCCAGGTGTAGGACCTTGCACTTTGCTTTGTTAAATTTCATGAGGTTTGCATCAGCCCACCTCTCCAGCCTGTCCAGGTCCCTCTGGATTGCATCCCTTCCCTCCAGCATGTTGACTGCACCATACAGCTCAGTGTCATCAGCAAATTTGCTGAGGGTGCACTCAATTCCACTGTCAGTGTCTCCAACAAAGATTTTGAACAGTATTGACCTCAGTACCAACCCCTGAGGGACCCCAGTTGTCACTGGTCTCCATGTGGACAATGAGCCATTGACCACAACTCTTTGTGTGCGATCATCCAGTCAGTTCTTTACCCACCAAGGGTCCATCCATCAAATCCACGTCTCCAATTTGGAGACAGTGATGTTGTGTGGGACAGTGTCAAATACTGTGCATAAGTCCAGGTAGATTATGTCCGTTGCTCTGCCCCATCCACCACTGCTGCAGTCCCGTCATAAAAGACTACCAAATCTGTCAGGCATGATTTTCCCTTTGTAAAGCCTCTTTGTTTTTCATGTGCCTTAGCAGACTCTGCTCTATGTTCTTGCCTGGCACAGAGGTGGGACTGATTGGTCTGTAGTTCCCAGGGCCTTTTGCTTTCCCTTTTTTAAAAATGGAGGTTATATTTTCCTTTCATCAGTCATCAGGGACTTCACCTGACTTCAACAAAATCTGAAACCTTTCTACCCACCATCCTTCCCATAATTCCTGTATTATGAGCTGATCAACTTGAAATTATTCCCCTATTTGCTGTCATGGTTTAGGAATGGCATTTTCCAATTTAGTACTCCCACTAACACCACACACCACTTCTCCTCCCCACCTCCAATTGGAGGTACAAAAACAAAGATCAGGACTGAGATAAGAACTATTTACTGGAAACAGCAATAAGAGAAGAAAATGAACAAAAGCTCCTGACAATAAAAAATACCACTGTTCTGTCTGCCAAATTTACTGGACCAGAAGGAACCCCTTCTCCCCTGAAGAAGGAGAGTCCCTTTTTCCCCACCTCCAGCAATGAGGTGAAGTGGTGGATAACCTTGGGTCCTGGCCATGCCAAAAAATGAACCCAGTCCTGGCTGAAACCAGGGCACTATCCACCCCTTATTTTGTACCATCTATGCCATACCCAGATCCTACACCTTCCAACTATATACATATATATATATAAATATATATATAAATATACACAAGCACAGGTATCATTTCTATATTCAATGGCTGTCCCTAACAGTTTCTGTGACTCACTGTGTAGGACTCCACATAACAGCTTTCCATTTTCAATGTATCCCTACAATACAGCAGGAACCATCTCAGTGAAGGGAGCGTGTCTTTTGAACCTGTCCACAGTCTTGGACAGTGTCTCCACAGTCGAGATGCAGGTCAGTAGGGAGGACCTGATCTTCATATTGCCAGAGTCAGGCAGTCACCTGAAGCACTGTTTGTTCTCCTTCTTTCCATGACATCAATGCCCATGAGTTGGTGTATGATGATGGCACGCCCCATACAAACTTCCGTCACATGGATTGTGTGCACTGGACCTCATCTGGATCTACAAGGACTGCTTGTTATTTGAATCCGTGTAGACTACCTCCAGCACAGCTAATTCTCTCATGTACTGGACACCTTTCTCCATGGCGTTCCACCTGCTTGGATGCACTATTAGATCATCCTTGAGAGAATACCTTTCCCTCACCCTTGACATGAGAGTTTTTGTCTTCTTCCCCATCCCTTTGTCAATGCCCTCATCCCAGGACAGGGATCCCAATTGCTTGGCTTCACTCCCATCTAGTTTCATATTGTGGGCTGCGATATCCCAGCATTGGAGCAGCCAGGTCACCAGGGGCTCTCATGACTGGTGACTGAAATCTTTTCTCATATCTTGCAGCTCACACAGGGATAGGGATCGGTTGATTATCTCTAGCCCTGCCTCTTCCTTCTGTTCTGAGGGCCCTTGTTCCTCTTCATCCCTCACTAAGCAAACTGATGTATTGAACATGTAGGGGTGAATACCACCATCACGGGTTGTTCCTCTGGTTCAGCTGTAGTTTGAGTGGCCTCGGTGCCTGTTGGTCTGCTTTCCTCCTCCCCCTGAGGGTGCTGTCTAATAGCAAGCAGTGTCTGATAAATAGTAGCCAGGGTCCAGCACACTGCAATAAATTGTTCCTCTGGAGTTGCCACAGCATTCTCCTTGCAGATTACCTCTCATTTTACTAGGGTCCTGTAGTTCTTCAGGGGAGAATTCCTAAATCATTGGAGCAGACAATTTATCCAAAAACTGGCCCATTCTCTCCCACATTCCATGCCACTCATGACTATCCACCCTCGTGGCAGATACCCAAATGAACTTCCTAGAAATTTCTTTCTTGGCTCTAAACATGGCGTGGACTGCACTATGGAAACCTGGCAGGCTTAGCAACAAGAACATGCTTTCCTTAACACCCAAAGGAAATTCAAAAGTCTCAAAAGCTGTTGTAACAGCCCTGAAGGAGGAAAAGGGGGTGAAAAGCTAGGGAATATCATCCTCCCCTGTTCCCCCTACAGGCTGGATACAATTATTAATGGACTCCCAAAGGTAGTGCCCGAGGTGAGGGCAGGACAGCAGCACTGAATAACCCTCACACTGATACCACACAATACAGCAACAGAACAATCCCGATCCCCTCCTTGCTCTGAAACAGCATCATGATGGTCACACAGTGCATATATGCAAACATATCAGGGTTCGGTACCACACCCACATGAACAGACCAAGCAACATTGTGACCAGCAGCTTTGTACCTAATACAACAAATGCTAGATCATATTTGTTTCCAACATGCTCTGGGCAGCTCTGTTGTTGCAACCCTTCAAGCCCCACATTGTGTGCCAATTAAGACTGTCATGGTTTAGGAAGGGTATTCTCCCATTTGGTACTCCCTCTAAAACCATGCTCCACTTCCCCTTCCCCCTTCAATTGGAGACACAAAAGGCAAAGGTCAGGGATTGAGGTAAGAAAAACTTACTGGAAACAGCAGTGAGATAAGAAAAAGAACAAAACCAGCAACAATAGTAACAAAAGGTACAAGAAAAGAGACTATTTACATGGAAAGCCCCCAACAATAAACAATACCAGACTATTCCATTCGCAACATTTACTGGACCAGAAGGAACCCCTTTTCGCTGGGAGACGGTCTCTTCCCCCACTTCGGCAATGATGTGAGGTGGTATAGAATAACCTCTGTGTCCTGGCCACACCCTCTCCTGGCTACTGCAAAAATTAACCCTGCCCTGGCCAAAACCAGGATATTTGTACATATACAAATGAAGCTAGGAAGAGGGAAAGGAAAGCAAGACCTTGGCAGTACAGCCCACTGGTTAGAACACACCTAGAAAGCAGAAGACAGAGGGTCAAGTCAGTTCTCTAATAAGTAGTAGAGGGTTTATGTGCAACAGCAGTTGAAACTGTGAACTTTGTCCTTCAGTATCTAGGGAGTGACATTGTTTAAAAACAGACTTCCCAGCAGACTTCCCAGCCCTTGCCTTAGGAGGCTGGCATTTCCAGGAAAAAGCTGAGTTGGCATCAGTACTCAAAGCCAAGGAAAGTTCTCAGCTGAGAAAGCTGGGACAGCACGTACACGTGCACAGGGATCTAGAGGCCAAATGTCTCCACAGAATTTCTTCTGATGGTTCACCTGCTTAGTGTGAAACATAAAACCATAGATCATGGTCCTGGAAGGGCCTCTGAGAGGCCGGCTAGTCCATTCCCATTGCTCTGCCTCTATCAGCTATGCTTTTGCCCTTTTCCCATCTTTCCTACTCTTGAAAATTTCCAGTGATGAACAGAATGGCAAAATACAGCATAGGAAGATGATCCACTACTATTCTTTGGGCTTTTATGACACTGTTTAATTCAAGAGTAAACAAATTAGGCCATTTCTTTGATTAGATTATAAGCTAATTTAAAAAGGCATGTAGTCTAATATTATACCATTCTTAATGTTGGTAAATATTTGATATAGTGCTTCAGGAACTCATATTGGAAAAAAACTGATATGGAACTGGCAGAGGAAAACACTTGCTAGGAATCATAAATGAAAGATAAGTAACACCTCACAACCTCTGAGTGGAAAAGATGAGACTCTCATGTCACAGAGATCAATGTCCATATTTACCATGTTTTATTATGCTCTGTGAATTGCAGTCCAGAGCACACAAATTCATTTCACAGAAGGTACACAAGGGCTGTGTGATTTCTCAGTGCCTCTACAATGAAGCTCTTGCAACACTGACCACACAGGTAACCTAAAACACATTTTATGTTTCTACTGAAGTACATACTGAGATGTCCTAGTACATAGTTATTTCAATTAAAATGTGGAATTTATTGAGAACAGAAGAAATAGCTAAATGTAAGTCAAAGCACGTGCGTTCACTGCAGCACCATTAAATTCCAGTGCAGGTTATTCCTACAACCAGGAAAGAGGACAAGTGTCAGCAATGAAGAGTCACCATGACTGAAGACTGGCAGGACAATGAAAATGGAACCTGATCAATCCTCTCAGGATAAGCCTGAACCTTGCAATGTGAAAGAAAGATGGTTGGTCGTGGAAAGCCTGTGGGTTGAGGGAATCCTGCCATGCTTACCAATCTGAAAACAGTTCCCTGTGAGGGCGTTACAGAGGAAACAAATGCTGTATATGTGTCTTGGTTTAATGACAATATATTCAGGAGGTGGAACCTCTAATGAGGTAAACCTCCACTTCTCTTTTGTTTACTTCCTTCTCCCAAATATTGACAAATTTTGAAGTTACGAGGAGTCTGAAAGAAGGAGGAAAAAGATAACAATTCTACTAAAAAATGGAGAACAAAACAGAACAAAACAAAAACAAACAAAAGCACAAAATATGTTACCTAGCCACTTCCTCTCCCTTGGTGAAAATGAGAAAAACCTGGAAGAGTGTTTCGTTCAAAGAAAGGAGTCCTATGCCACCAAGACGGCAGCGTGGATCCCGACGAAGCAAAACCATGTGACGTGACAACGATGGAACCAAAGCAGCGCTGGGACCAGGTGATCGTGAGCCAAGTGGTGGCAGTGCCCCGTACAGCTCCCAGAAGGAAATTCCCAGGCTTTTGGCATGGCTGTGGCAGCGGCTGGCAGCGGCGCTGGCACCCCTCAGGCAGCTGACGGCAGTTGCCACGGCAAAAAGCGCTGGTGGCAGCTTGCCACGGTGAGGGAAAGCCGGGTGGCGACAGAGCGAGAGACAACCACTGATGAAGCAGGTTGGTTCCCGGGGGAAAAGCTCCAGTGAGCAAAACCACAAGTACCAAGAGAGACAGTTCCAGAAGCACTGGAGACTTTTATCCCCTTTCCCTGAGTTCTCGTGATGTTTCACTTCAGGGACCACCCTACTCTTTCTAGCAGGGTACCAGTGCTGGGGGACAGTCCCTCCCTGGTGCAGCCCCAGCAGGGCAGGGGTGGTCCCCTGTACTTTGAACTATGTGATGATACAAAAAATTCAACAAAAAAGCTTCTTATTTAACTAATACTATAACATTATGTAAGACTACTTACATATATGAAGCCCTACTGATGAACAGATCACATCTTCACAAACAAACCTGGCAAAAAAATCCTTTTGGAAATGATTGCTTTGTAAATGTAACTAGTATATGGCATGACGGAAATGTGTTTGCACAAGACACTTTGTAACATAGCGTCAGAATGTCTTCCTTGACAATTATGATTTTTGCCACTCTGATATTCTAATGCAAAAAGGTATTTTGATACCATGAAGATGTGATGGCTCATATTTTCCTGGCTATTCTGTAGCAGTTAATGATGGATAGACAATTTCTGCTGGTTCAAATTTTGAACTACCAGTAGTGCACAGAAACTACTTCTCGGTACCCTGCTTTTCCTTTTTGAGTTTACTACTCCCTCTGTGGTAAACCTTGCAAGTCCTTGAAGGAATGTCAAGAGGAACGGTCGTAGCTACAATTCCCATGCAATTTACATTATGACAATCTGGCTACAGGTTCTCAGTAGCTCTTGTCACTCAGAGGTGAGGAATTCCCAACAGCTTCGGCAAAATTCATTCAACTTTTCTGAATTCTTTTTCAGTACAGCCAAGATGGTTGTCTTCAAAATACCAATGACCAGACACATATTCCACACAATTGTTGCCAATAACAGATTTTGCATTTAGATTTCATCACTGGTGAAACAGAAGAAAATGTGAAGAGCCCTTTCAGCCAGATTTCCTCTAAGCCACCTCCTTTACATACACACCACCTCCAGCTTCTGGTGGCAAGTCATACCTTCACAGCAGTTGTATTTCCAGCACCTGTTACTGAGGGAGAGGCCCTCTTCCCCAGCCTGCTGAGTAGCAGCCCTGACCTAAGGCATATTGCAATTGCTCTCCCCAGTTTGGTGTTGTCTGTAAACTTGCTGAAAGTGCAAGACAGCTCATTGCCCAGGCCATTAAAAAAGACATTAGTCACTATCAACCTACCAGTGTGCATCCCTGAAGGATGCCCCCAGGAACTAGTTGCCAGTTGGATTTTCATATGGTTGATATGAGCCCTTCAGCCCAACCATCCACCCAGTTCTTCATTCCCTTCACATTCCAATTATCCAGTCCAAATCTCACCAACTTGCCTACAAGTACACTGTGCGGAATCATGTCAAAAGCCTCGATAAAGCCAATCCTAATCAATTCGACACCCTCCACACAGGCTGTTGTCTCATTGTACAAGGAAATAAGGTTGGTCAGGTAAATCCCAGTCACTTTTTCATCCTTCATGTGCTTGGAAATAGCTTCCAGGATAATGTGCTGTCCAGTCTCCCCAGGGACTGAGTTGAGGCTGACTGTTGCCTGGATCCTCCTTCTTGCCATTCTTGATGACAGGTATGATGACATTTGTCTTTTTTTCAATCACCAGCATCTTTCAAAGATGACAGAAATCAACCTTGAAATTATATTGGCAAACACCCTTGGCATTCTCAAATGCATCCCTTCTGGCCTCATGTGTAGACCTAATTTATCTGACATTTTTAAGATGTCTGCTCCAGGAAGGGATGAAACATCCCCTAAGCTCAACTGACTTTGAAGACATTATTTCCATTACCTAGATTGAAGGACGGAAATGAGACTTACATGGAAGAATCTGTAGTGGAGATGTCTCATACATGCAGACAAACCGTGCTCCTACTGTGTGCAAATCCTGTTTATTATTCCCAGCAACTGCAACTGCCCATCCTGGTGTTTTCCAGGTACGCCAGGTTGTGGCTCCTGGCATGCCAGGTTGAAGCTGGTGAAGACAAATAAGAAAACCCTCAGTCTGAGGAGGAGAAAGTGTTCTCACTGTAATGCCATAGCATATGCTTTCTGACTGAGAGGAAGGTGGCAGTAGTACAAACTAACAAGACATTGACCTGTTTCTTATGTGCCTGTTTGCTTCTCAGCGCCTTTGTTACCATACCCTGGC
This sequence comes from Pipra filicauda, assembly GCF_003945595.2. Taxonomy (NCBI): domain Eukaryota; kingdom Metazoa; phylum Chordata; class Aves; order Passeriformes; family Pipridae; genus Pipra; species Pipra filicauda. The sequence goes on along the minus strand of NW_024104567.1, from coordinate 247,656 downwards.
ATGGCTGCAGGCTCCTAGGGGAGGTAATGGTGGCACCTTGCTGATTCTAGGAACGAGAAACAGTTACACACACAAAACCCCAAACCCAACAAAACTTATGTTGTTTGCCATACAGAGTGCTGATAATGATGTGAGACTACCAAGCCATGCAGCACTGCTGCCCAGACAAGCATGATTCTTTTTTCCCCACTTGCTGTGTTTTAATAATATTCCTAAACTGTGTGGCACTCAGGAGAGCCAAGGCTCCAGCTCTGTTGGGAGCTTTTATAATATCAGGATCTTATCATGACTCTGATGTTCTAAATACTTAAAACCTGAACACCTGGAATCAGATAATAACAGAATAATCTTCACTTCCATTAAAAAAAATATCTAATCTTACTTTGCAGAGAGAAGCAAGAACCACTGGCTTAGAAAACAGTGGACTAATTCAGCTCAAGTATTCACTCTGAGTTATCTGCCAGTTTAATGAACTGAATAAATCCCAGAACTGGTACAGCAGAAACAGCACAGATGCACAGGTACTTTTAGGAGGGATGCAGAACTGCATGTATCATCATCAGCAAGCTGTTAGATCAACTCAGACACTTCACTCAAATTCACCATAGAAACAGAGTGAGTACAGAATAGCAAGAATATCTGAAGAGTTAGTTCAGGGACTTCAAGAACTGGAAGATGACTCAGATTGACATTTTTAATAACCCCTGAGAAATCTGCTCTCTGTGAATTTGGCTAATCCCTTTTTAATCTCATGCCTCTGATGTTCATGGCATCCTGGAGCCATCCACTTCTCACGTTACCAAGCTGTGCATAAACTGTATGAGCTACTTTTGTTTGTTTAAAGCTACTACACCCATATGGGTCCTCTGTTGTCAGACACACTGACAGCTTCTGTTGCTTCCCCATATTATTCATGATTTTATGGGTGTTGTCATCTCCCCTCGCCCATCATTTCTGGTCACATCTGCCCACATTACTTATACCCTGCTCCCTTGGAACTAAACAACCTTTCTATCATGTACTATAAGAAGATACCACTCTCCAGGTACAGTCTTCCAGCTAAGGAGATCACATCTTCCCTCCATCTTTAACCCACCCCGCTATCCGTATCTGCCCACAAGCAGAGCAGTCTTCTCCAGACCACCCTAAGCAAGGGCACACCACCAGCAGTGCAACCTCTAGTGCGCCTCCTCCTCCACTCCCCTGTGCCTCTGCCTCCTCTTTCTGTTCCAGCCTCTGTGTCATTTTCCCCCTTCCTGGTCCCATTCACCCTTCAGGGTGAGTTGGGCTTCCCTACTTCGCTCCCATCTTCCCTGCCAATTGGATACCTTTTGTTCAGCACCTCCCCAGCCCAGCCATGGGCTGAAGTTGCCTCCTCACCTTGTTAAATCCCTCATTCCACTTGTCCCTTTCTGTCCTTTTGTCTGCAGCTTCCACTGCCTGCACAAAGTCCCCATACATAAAAACACTAAAAAACAAACAAAAAAAAAATGGCTCCTTTCTCTCTGAGCAGCCAGAGCTTCCTTAGTTTTTCTCTTTTCCTCTATGTCATTTCCTTTCCCAGGACAGAAATTTTTAATTTTCTAACCTCACTCACTATGCTTTTTTCTATGGGATATCAGCTTGGCAGCCCTGTTGCCACAGGCACTGTACCACCAGCTGCAGCCATGCTGCTTCTGCACCACACACAGTGAGCAGGGTGTCTCCCACTTGGATCTAGAGATCTGATATTTGTCATTCCCTGGTTTTCCATTCACTGTCTCTTCCTCACACTGCAGTCCCCACTCAGCAGCTGGTTCAGTTGCCGCCTTGGGGAAGGGCTTCCTTCTCCCCCTTTATCAGCTCAGCTCAGTTTGTTCCCCCTCACCTCCTTCATCTGCCTCCATCACTCATGCTGGGTGGGACTTTACCTTGCACCTTGTGCTTCCCCTCCAGCAGCAGTTCACTGTGCCAGTGCTGCTGGCATCTGGTGGCACAGGAGGTTGAGGAGTATCTCTCCCACTGAGTCCTTAAGTGAGCGTTCTGCTCTTGGTTGCACTACTGCATGATGAGGACTCGCCAAAGACTGGGGCACGGTCGCAATGCTTGTCTCTTGGTTTGGAAGGACAGGTGCTGGGTTTCCAAAACACAAAGCAGGCTGCCAGCACCACTGGCGGAAACCTCTCTCCCTAGATGTCTCCTCAATAGCTGCTAAGCGGTCCCCCTCGGTGCCAGGAAAGATCCTGCAGAGCCTGCTGCAGCCAGCAGACACTGATGACCACAATGACCAGGTGAGATCCACACAAATGGTATGAAGGATACACCAAGGAGAGGGCCTGCCATGGGGAGACACATTCCCTCTTCTGTCCCTTCTCATCTCATCCACTCCTGAATGTGGTCCTCCGGAGTCCCTGAGCCCATCTCAGCACCCAAAATTCCATCTTCATAATGATGGGGACTGAACTATGAACACTTGCAGCTGTTTTCCCTGTGGAAACCAATGTGGACGACAGCAAGGGAGATTATGCCTGAGGAAGGATGCCAAACATATAACAATACTTTCCTAACATCTCTCCAGGTTCTTCTTTAGTCAAAAGGAGGCATTGTTGTGATCCCCTGGCAGCACCTGGCATTTTTCTTCCCCTCATGTTTCATGCTTTTTTGAAACACTTGGGAACCTTTAGTGCCAATATCATGCTTCGGCAATGAGTTTCACCATAAAACATATGAAAAAGTATCCAAGCACAGCCCCATTCCTCTCGCAACACAGCAAATCCAAGAAGCACATGGAAGACACTAGGCTCTAATGTACCCAACTCCTGGCAAGCCTGAGGCGTTTGCATTTAGCACCTGCTGAAATAAATAAATACCTTTTTTTTTTATTATTCCGCTTCATCTCCCAGTCATACTCAGATAATGCCATTGCTAGATGGGGATCAAGAGCTGGAATTGTATTAGTAAACTTCCCTCACACCAGTTCAGAAATTAGAAGTAACATCTGTAAAGTGGAGAGCCAAAACCCACTGAATGTGGTTGCACTGCAGAGCACGTGGAGCACATGCCTCTGCTGCTGCACGCTGGTGCACAGGTGGAGTGTCAGGAAGGCAAATACTTTCCCCAGCAAGAATGACTACACAGTTCGCCTGCAAGCAGGTCTTGTTCATTCTATATCTTCATGTGAGCTTGGATTTAAGCTGTAACCTAGAGAATTCACTAAAGTGTTGACACTTCATTCAGAACAAGTGTATTTCAGGCTGTGCTGTGGAAACAGGACTGAAGAGTGATATTTAAACTCGGTGTGACAGCAAGGACAACACTTTAGCAAAGCATTACAAGCAGATCACCTGGCACTTGAAGCATCTTCCTTTGGCATTATCTGAAATAAAACAATATTGGAGAGACAACTTTAGTTAAGGATACAGTGGCCAAAGGTGACAACGCCTTCGGAGCCTGTCCTGTCTTGCTGACTGGCCAGGAGGCTGGAATTGCTCATCAGCCTGACCATGTCTGCTGTGGACTCAGCTGTACAGAGCACCGAGCCATGCTCCCCGGTGTCCCTCACCATGCCACCCGTCCGGTCAGGAGTCCCGGGGCTCTGCTTACAGCTCAGGAACACCGGGAGCAGATTTTTCCGGTTAGTGCTGGGGGGATCTCTTGTCTCTGATCTCATCTCAGCATCTCAGGGCTGCACGTACCAGACGTGGAACCAAGCACAGCTGGACTGAACACCAAGTCCCAAACTTTCCGGGAGATGGCACTGAAGGAGGGGATGCAACGACGAGATAGGGTAGAACTTCGCTCTGCCACCTGGCACGGGGCTCTGCCCTGTTCTTAGGGAGCCGGCACCGGCACTGCCCGTCTCGCCACCGGCCCCTAAAGCCCCAAGGCAGTGGTAGCCCCGGGCCGGGGCTGAAGAGTGGGTTATCCGGCGCGCTCTGGACCACGAATCCACCGTGAAACCAAACACCTCACCTGCGCCCAACAACGCTGCGTCCACAACACCCGCCTCGCCCGGTTCTCTCCTGGGGCCCCTCGGAAAATTCCCTCCCCCTCCCAAGCGCAGCCTGACCCCCCCAAAATGGCGGCCGGTCCCTCCCCGCCCTCTCCAGACTCCGCACCGCGGCCGGGCCGGCCCGCCAGCCCCCGCCCCGCTCCCGCTGACGTCAAGCACCGCCCGGTACCGCGTCCCTCCCCTCATTGTCAGCGCCCGCACCCGACACCCGAGCCCCGGAGCCCCCCGTGGGCTGCGGCTGCCCAAGCCCGGGCTGGGAGGGAGGGAGGCCCGGCCGCTCCCGCTGCCCAGGTAGGCAGAGGTGGGCGATGAGTGGGCGGGCGGGGGGTGCCGCAGACCGGCGGGGCGGGGAGGAATTTGAGGCATCCGCTTTGTCTTTGACCGCCGCCTTCCCGTCGCTTCCTGGGCGAGCGGGTGGGCGCCTGAGGGCCGGGTCGCCCGCGGAGTGGCGGGGGCGGTGGGGTCTCCCCGCGGGCGACCCGGCCCTCAGGCGCCCGGCGGGGCCTCGGCTCCCGCTCGGAAATGGAGCCGCCGTCGGGCTCCTTCCGACGGGACCGGAACAGCCGCTTTCCTGAGCGGAGAGCGGCTCGGTCCCCGCCCGGGAAGGGCACGGTCCCTCCTGGGCTGCCGCGAGCTGCCCTCTGGGAAGGTCCTTAACCTATAGCTGGGGCTTGGTGGAGTTGAGATTTTGGAGATTTCCAGGCGCTTAACGCGATTTCTGTGGATAACCATTTTTTTTCCTTGCTGCAGCCACATGCTCCCCTTCCTGATGCTTATTTTTCCTGAATTCCCTTTTTTTCTAGCCTGCCTATGCTTATCATATAATTAATAACGTTCTTTTATATATCTGCTTGTCCGACGCTCTGCCTTTGTTAATCACTTCAGTTTTCTTTGCTCTGCCGTCGTGAAGGAATTAATTGATGGAGCGTTGTGAAACTTTTCGTCTTCCTAGAATTTCTCAAATGTACCCCATTTGGCTTTGTCAGGTGTCCCATGTGCCATGTGAAGCCAGCAGCACAGCAGACCTTTGCTGGTTGTCCTTGGTCACTGCACTTTCATTGCAAATCTGCATCTTTTTTCCCTTCTAATGCTACATCTGAAGCCTTTAAACCGATTAAACACAAGTTAAAGTGACCATCCCAACTAATCAGCATGTTCAAGTTAGCTGCAGTGGGATTAGATTTTAATTGATGCATAAATTCTGTTAAAATCCTCCACAAAAATCACGGGAAGGAGTGCTCATTGCTACCCATGTGTATTGGGGTTGTTGCTTATTGAGTCTCTCACTGAAAGCCGCTGGGGTGGGCAAGCCACGCTCTCTGAGTGATACTACAGTGATGACAGTGGAAAGGGGCAAGTATTTTTACAACCCTGGAGTAGTCTCAGGCATTCAGAATTTAGGGAAAAAATGCAGCAACTTACTGCATGCCTACAGTCTCTTAGCAGAGATATGCATCTCCCAGCCTTCAGGACAGTGAGGGGGGACAGTGTTCTTCAGTGTCACAGTTTGTGTGAGTACAGGACCAACAGCTCTGTGCTCTGGTCAGTTTGTGCAGCCAGTGGCCAGCTGGCACATTTTGGCAGGGGCAGCGTGCTTCATGGATGGTTTGCATTTGTGGCACTCGCAGAAGTATAATTCCTCCATTGTTTTGGCTCTTCAGTGGTCAGGATGGCAAAAAATGGTCGGCACTGCCTGCCAGGTTGACTCCCCCACCCTGGGGCTCCAGGAGGCCCGAGGGAGTGATGACTGTGCAGGGAGCCCTGAAGTGCAAGACCCTTCCTGGGCATGGGGCCCCCTCACCAGGATCACACCTGGGCCATCTGGGGCTGCTCAGGGCAGCCAGCCCTCTGTACCACTGCAGGGAGGAGGAGGAGGACATGGAGAGCTGGTTTCTTTTGGAGTTATTGCTGAAAGTCCCTGTGGAAAGAAGTGAATCGGGGTAGAGTGTGGGAGAACAGTGCAATTCAAGAGTAGCCACGTCCCCCCTGTGTCTCCTGAGTAGCACTTCAGCCCCAACTTCCCTTTAATCCTATAAATGGTAAAGTTTCTGCACTCCAGTACAGGGCAGCCTGACCGACTTTGACTTCCTAGGAAGTAGAAATAAGTTACAACAGCGTAACTTTTCGCTAGCCCTCTGGCTTTTTCTGTGTTCTGAAAATCTGGCCCAACTGAGAATAAGTTACTGATTTTCATTATTTAATGTGAGCTAGGAAATACAGGCAAAAATAACTCTTGTTAAAAAAGAGAACTCTCAAATGTAGCTGTTACCAGAAATGATAATGCTTAAAAGCCTGGTATGCCTTGCAATCAAGACCACGTAATTTTGTTTGTTCAAATGGGTTGGTGATTACCTCTTTGAGCGTGACCTTACCAGAGTATTGTACACAGGCACTCTGAGGTTGTACTCATCCTCCATGAAACCTTTCCTTCCCACCACAGGCTGTGGTCTGTGAGGAACCAAAGGCTTCCTTCCTAATGGAAGTTTTTCAAAAAGTGTGGTTGGCATGACTGAGCCAAATGACAAAAAAGAACAATTTTGATACAGTTGTTACACTAAAAAGAAGCAAATAATCTTTTTAGGAGGCCATTAGGATTGGAAGATTCATGCAAGGGTGATGAATTGTAGATGATTCGTAGCAGTAATATGTTTTGTACTGACTAGTGCAGTGCAGGTCATGGGAGCCCTTAAAATATGTTGGAAGAGAGAGCCCTCGTTGTGATGGTTATGGCGTGGTTACTTAGGTTTTTGCAAGTCTAAGGCCCGATGTACAAACTTTTTGCGTTGGGTAATGGTCGGATCCACTCATGTGAAGTAGTAGAAAGCACAAATGTTTTCAAATACTTGATGATAGCTGATGAGCAGGTGTGGCTTGCCAGCACTTCCTGCATTCCCAGTGCCGGTGGTTGGCTTCGTCCTTCTATTCTGTTATTCTCTGCTTTAGATGAGCTGAATCTTTGACAGGCTTTAGTCCTTTAATTTGATGTCCTCTTCTCTCCGTAGTCACCAAAGGTGGGATTAATCTCCCTGTCCAAGCTCAGCTGTTTGCCAGGGTAACAGGGGCTGGCTGCTTGCTCCTAATGGCAACTGTGGCCATTCACTGCACACACTGTGGACAGTCACATCTCTCCAGATTTGAGGGTTTAGAGCTGGTGACAGAATCAGTTTAGTGGAAAACCCACAAACCATTTGCCTTTCATAGTCCAGATTTAGGAGCTTTCATAACCACCCTGACTCTGAGAAGGCACTCCAGGCATGCTATTTCTGTGAAGTCAGTGGGGTTTTGGTTGATTCAGTAGCCTGAAAACCAGTGCTTTTTGAGATGATCAAATATGAAGTGTGACATTGGATGACAGCCATCAGAATATGGCAATTTAGGCTTTAATATTTTTGTGTCTCTGGCATTGTCTTAGGTTTTGGCAGTGATGTTCCTCTGCTAAGGCCCTAATTTTGACAGATAAGGGGTTGTAAGGATCGGCTCAAGCCCTGTGTTCTTTAACCCTTGCCAGGGTGGAGTAAGATATGCAGATGCAACACATAGCCTTACCTAAGTGTGCCCTCAGCATGCACAGAAGTATGAACACCATTCACAGGCAGTTTCTGTTTCCTTCTGTGTAAAACAAAGCTGAGAATATTTCTGTGCTTTCTTAGGGAAGTTGTGCAGTGAATTTAACAGTTGCATTCCTGAACATTTGAATTTCTCGTAGAAACAAAATCCAGAAAGGTGAATGCACTATCAGAGTGACAGGCTGAAAGGAGAGAGGTTTTAATGTTACGCTCAACACTCAGCCTGCTCTGCAGCCTTGGGCCATGAAAGTGGGAGAAGTTATGCACATAGTGGAACCCCTTAGGATTGGCATCAATAACCCCAGGAATGAAATGGATAATTTCTTCGCTTACGAACAAAGTTGCCAAAATACACACTTATAAAGTGTAAGGACACATCAACTGGTAAGTTTGTTTCTGTGTGACAGTGCGAAGATGAGAGTGGCTGCTTGCTGCTGCAACTCTGTCTACTTGCAGGAGAGACAGGGATTTTCACATCCTATCCAGTCATGGATTTGGAAGTGCTACATCAGCGCAGGTGGGCACTGTTGCTGGAGGAAGTGGACTTGCCTTTCCCCTTGTTCTGACCACTTTCTCCTCCAGGGGCCCTTTCTAGCCCTGCTCCAGCTGACACAAACTCCATGCAGCCACGGGGAGCAGTTGATCTGGATGAAAATTAACCATCAGCCTCCCTCTCACCCCTTTAGCCTTGCCTGATTCCCAGCCTGACTACCAGGGTGCTTTACTCTGGTCAAGAAAGGGAAGCATGGGACTAGAAAGGGGCAGGTGCAGTGCAGTGCCACCTGAAAATGACTATGAAACTTAAGTTTGAGGATCTAGTCCGCAGTCTGTGAGGTCAGTTGTGCAGTGATAGCATCCCTTGAACATACTAGGTATTGCTGTCTCTGTTCAGATCTCTGCCACCACCTTGCTTCCATGGTGCTTTCACTTTGGACATCCTGCCTTTGTAAAATTCCTGATTGCACAAAGCGCTGCCCAGGTTTGAGCAGAGGAGTAGAGACACCATGTTTAGAGTACTTCAGTGGAAAAGTTCCTGTATTTATTAAGTCTCAACAATTTTGGCCCTGTTTGTCAAAGCTTCATTGGATTGAGCTAACCTCAAACGTCTTCCTTGCAAAGTAACTTCTGAGCCCTGTTGTCTGGGGTCTGATCAGCTGTATTGAACTTGGGCCAGCAAAGTGCACTGGTCTCATGTGTGTAAATACTTTGTGTGAGCTGGAAACTTCCGTATAGCTGCTTCTCAGCCCACTGCAGCGTAACAGCTGCCATCCTGAGCTGCTCTGGCTGTCCACAACCCAGCCATGCTTGGTGCCAGCCCTTGTCCTCCCTTGCCAGCAGGCACAAGGCAGGCTTGGCTCTGTGGGCAGTTCCCAATTCTCACAGGTGGGCTCCTGGGTGCTCCAGGATGAAGCAGGGGGAAACATGCACTGCCAAGTATGGGCGCTTCTTCACCACCCCTCACTGTCTGCCCTGGTTTGGGAGGAATGTGGTTTTGCCCTTTCAAGTCACAAAGGGGAAAGTGTAAGCTTTAGTGATTTTTAATTAGTACTGATTGGACAAGCCCCTGCATGTAAACATTTATAGTTCTGAATTTACTTAGCTAATTGGTTTTTAAGCCATCGATTAAGTCATAGTTTGACCTACTGTACAGCTGAGGCCGTAGTATCAAGCCTCACTTAGTACTGAATTAACTCATTAACTCGGTGGTTTTGAGGTTTGCAGTTTCAAATTGCAAACTTGATGGTTGGGGGGGTGTTGATATAAATAAGATTTTTTTTGCCACAAACCCCCATGTTACTTGGTTGGATTTGTGATTGTTTGTCTCAGAAATAGCAGGAGAGATTTCATTCAGGCTCCCTGCAAACAGTGTTGTGGCCAAGACCAGGCATGCATCCTTGAGTGTACACTGCACACCTCTGAGAAAACAGAGCAGCAGGAGATGAGAACCGAGACCTTCTTAGCCCTGGTAGGATTCAGCTCTGATGGTTAATATTACAAAACCACTGGAGCTTGGGGCTCATGTGTCAGGCTGTGGCTGTAGGCAGGTGATATGAGAGGGCTGTCTGACCTGTGTCACCACACAGCAGTCCTGCGGGGCAGCCGAGGGAGGAGGGTGCCTTCCGGTGACACACATCACCTCTGCTGCAGGACAGCACCCCTCCCACTCAGAAAGCCAGTGAGCAACAGGTAGCAAGTCATCCCATCTACTCTGAGGGGGCAGGAGCAGGCGACAGCAAGCACACTGCACTGGAAATATAAGTGCCGTGGTAGGAAAAGGTGTAGTGGGAGTGAAAGACAGAGCACGTTGTTGCGTGACATGGTAGGACCTGTGTTTGTACTTCTCATGTATGTGTTGCAGTGTTCTAATTGACCTCTAAAAGTGGTAGCTTCATCGTAAGAAGATGTACCTTTCTACATGACTGATCATGATGAAATAAGCTCAAGCAACTCTTTAATTAACTCAAGAATGTTTTTCTTTACCTTGAATGTTTACTTTTCACATTTTCCTCTGTTGTCACGTGCAATGCAGATGCTTGCAGAAAGCTAGAACAGCTCTGGGCTATGCAGCAAGGGCTCCTGGCAGTGTGGCTCTGCTGCCTGGTGTCGTCAGCCCTGCCACCCTGTGCTGCGTGCTGCACAGCTCCATACAGCTGGGAGTGACAGCTTTTGCTGCAGTGCTGCAGCAAAATCTGTCAGACTTTGTTTTCACATTTATCCTCAAAATTGCCTTAATATAAATTACTTTTATATGCCTTATCTGGGTTTTAAGCTCCAAGACTGCCTTTTGTCTTCCCTGGTGGATTGGTTTGAAAATCGCAGGACACGTTTCCAAAGCTGAAAAGAGGCTGCAGAGGCTCCAAGGTTGCGCTCGCTGATCATCTGATTCCACTGCAGCACTTTCAGCTGCTTGTGCCTTTGAGGTGCCTATGCCTCACGTGGGAGTGCAGTGGGTTACCTTAAAGGGAAAATCTGATGAACTGCTCCAAGAACTTGTTGTTACATGTGCTGTCGTAGTGGAATTTACCAGAATAGAAAGGAGATTCCTGACCTAGGATCTGGAACAGAGCTGCAAAAACATTAATTCCTCAGGTAGCGTGAGATATGTCTGTTTTACTGAAAAACAATAATTCCTGGATGATAGTAAATAACTGCTAGTACTGCATTGTGGTGAGAATTTGAACTTGCAGCAATTGAGAATTCCTAATGAGGCTTCTCACTTTACTGTCTGTATCCCATTCTGCTCTTTGGGATTGTTTTTAGTGCTGTTGAGTGTGATTAATGTCTTTGCATAAAGGTATCCCGTGTGACGTAATAGTTGATGTATCTATTTGAGATTTGGCTGTAGTATATTGTAAACTGTCTGCATATGCTCTGAAATTCTCTGGATGTTGCCTTTTTGCATTGGGCAGAGGATGGCAGCAAGAAGCAGAGTTTAGAGTAGGGCTTTTCCTTTTGTCTGTAACCACTGTCACAGAGGGACTGTGAAAGGGCGAACAAGTATCAGCAGTGCTTTGGTAAAGCCGTGAAATTGTGTTTGAAGGTGACTGCGGGAGCAATGCTATGACCAGCTGTGGAGGTGGGGGGCTCTCTTCCTGCAGTGATGGGAAGATGGGGGGGCTCTCTGGGTGTGTAGTCTCTGCAGAGCTTAGGTAGCAAACAGGCTGCTGGTAGCTGGTGTTTAATAGCTGGGCTGAGCGGCTGGCTTGAGGCAGTGAAACAATAACTGCTAAGTGCAGGAAAATGGCTGTGCCCTGCTGACTGCCTTGATTGCCAGGTGGTACTCCTCAAGCTTAGGTCACCTGCCCCACATTTCCCTTCCTGAGCCCTGTCCTCTGGCTTGCTTTCTCTGCCTGTCTTACAACAGAAACATACTCCCAAGTCCTTACCCACAGATCATCTCCATTCAGTTTTTCCTCTGCTGCCTACTCTTTGAGGGGATTTGCAGAGCAGGATGGGTTTATTTGGTTTTGTTTTTTTTCTCCTTTTTTCTTTTTTTAGTAATCTCTGCCTGTGTGCCTCCGGTGACTGCTGTGACTGCTGCAGCATGTGGCTGAGAGCATTAAGCACAGTCCTTGCTTTTCAGCCTAGCTGTGTGTGACCTGGTGAGGCACACCACCTCTCCTCTGCAAAAGCAAGAATGGTGTCAGCAAAGCATTGATGGCATGGCAGTGACTGAGTGTGGGGCAGATCAAAAGAAAAGGTTGTTCTTTTCTGCCTAGTACTAGTGAGGTGGTGTCTGAAGTGTCATGAAATTGAGGTAGATCTTTCACTAGACCTTTGGATTACCTAAAGCCCCATCCAACTTGACCTTGAACGCTTCCAGGGATGGAACATCTACAGCTTCTTTGGGCAGCTTGTCCCAGGGCCTCACCACCCTCAGAGGGAAGAATTTCTTTCTAATATCTAATCTAAACCTACTCTCTTTTGGTTTGAACCCATTGCCTCATGTCCTGTTACTACAGTCCGTGGTGAAGTCTTTCTCTGTCTTTCTTATAAACCCTCTTCATATATTGAAAGGCCACAATAAGGTCTCCCCAGAGCCTTCTCTTCTCCAGCATGAACAACCCCAACTCTCTGTCTTTCTTCGGACAAGAAATGTTGCAGTCATTGGATCCTTTTTGTGGCCTTGTGTGAACCCACTGTAGTCTTTCTGAGGACTCCAGAACTCCAGATGCAGTGCTTCAGGTGGAGTGTCATGAGAGCAGAGGGGGGAAAACACCTCCCTTGATCTGCTGGCCATTATTTTTTTTGTTGCAGCCAAGGACACAGTTAGCTTTCATGTTGAGTTTTTCATCCACCAGTACCACCAAGTCTGTCTCCGCAGGGCTGCTTTCAATCCATTCATCCCCCAGTCTAGGTTGATTCTGGGGATTGCCCCATTCTAGGTGCAAGAAGTTGCAGCGTGGCAAATTCTGACTGAACGTAAAGTAAAATAATTTTCACCCTGAGACTGGTCTGACAGGCCCCAAGGGTTCTGACATTTCCGACCCTGGAGATTTTCACAACTTGATGCAGTCCTGAACAACCTGCTCCGGCTTTGGACACTAACCTATTTGGAGCAAGAGCTGGACTAGGGTTAACTTCATCCCCTTACTGGCAGCCAAGACGAGACAGAAAATGTGAATTTCCCACTCCTTCCCTCCTTTGTAGAGATGAACAGCGTGGTGGGGAAAGTGCTGTGGTGGGGGAAGTGCTGTGGTCCCAACTCAGCACAGCCATGCCAGTCCTTCCTATGAAACATCCTTCCTTCCTTCAGTCCAGGGAGTACAGGGGGAAAAAAGACACATAAATAACAATGTCAGGGAGCAAGGTTAGACAGCCATGCCCTGAAAAAGTGCTGGAGGTGATCCTCTGCTGCCATTTGTGCCTTATGCTCTATTTCTCATTCTCCACTTCTTAAACATGCTATAACAAAAGTATATGCCCTCTTGGCTCCAATCTTCATTTAGGATGAGATTCAGATAAATTAATACTTGACATTGAGGCTGCAGATTTCCTCATTAGCATCTTGTGTAATGCTTGCAGGAATACGTGTGCTTTAAGAGCAATAGAATTTGTCCCTGTTGTCCATTACATACAGTGGACTTAAAAAAAGTGCAGGCTGCCCTGTAGAACTGCCTTTCTTGTTAATACAGGGTATTTCAAGATTGTTGGTTTTCTAGCAGCATGAAATGGAAAATTTGGAACCAAGTTTTCCCTTGATAGCCATGATGAGTTGGATGGCATCTTTAACTCTTTCGTGCTCTATGGACAAGAGGCTGGTGGGAGATGGATGAACTTTGAATTTGGTAATGTTACTCACCCTTGTCTGTGGGAGAAGTATGACTCAGGACCTTCCTGATGGAAATCCTATCCAACACTTCTGACTTGAAACAGCTTCTTAGCTGCTTACTGAAGGAGGCAAATGGATGCTGAGGGTGATCTCTCTGGGAAGTTATGGCTCTTCTACTGTGTCGGTGCCCTCCTAGTCAAAGGAGACACTTTATACAAGCAAATGGGGAATTGCTCTGGCCCATTTTTGGGAAGAGGGAGCAGAGGCCAGGTATCCCTCTGCTGTCTCTTTCTGCATTAAGGAAAATCCTAACAGCTCTTGCCCAGAGCAGGGTCTGTAGCTCAGGGCATGCAGCTGGTCTCTGCCTGCCAGGGCAATGAGATGCCCTCACCTTTTTGCCCTGTTTGCCCCAGTCCTGGCACAATGCTCTGCGTGTGAATTGTCTGTTGTCCTGTTGAGACACTAAGCCTGTAAGTGAACATATTTCATCCATAAATTCATCAAGGGTTTTGAGTGGGCAGTTTTCAGTGGCACAGCTGCCAAGTGTGCACCATCCTGGCAGCTTGTCTTGGAGTCTCCCTGTTGTCCATGGAGCATTAATTTTGAGGTTTAATGTGTCCTCATAGCTACAAGCATGCTCTCACAAAGGCAGTGTTGTTCCTTAGAAGATCCAGGCTGTGATCTGTTTGTCAGTGTTATTTTAGTTATTTTTTGTTACCTGACGATATTTTCAGCAATAAATTGAACACAAAGACTGCTGTTAGGATCTTCCAATCCACCCAGCTGTCTTCAATGAGTAAATCACATTTGAAAGAGTGGCATAAATTCCTGAATACTTCCTTTCATTTGATTTCACACTTGCCAGTGAACAAAAGAGCTGCAGGTTGGGAGCTCAGAAGGAAAAAAAATGCCACTTGTTATAAAGGAGTCCAAAATCACAGTTAATATTTGTGGTACAGCCAGGGGACAGGGTTAACAACAATTTGTGTTGGGGTGCCATGAAGGATCTGGAGATTACTTGCAGTGTGTTCGTTAGCGAGCCTTCATTTATCTGTACAAGTGGTTGTAAGACGCTCTACCTGAGGTCCACCTGGGTCACATGACTGGGGAGAAATCACACAGGCTTTGGCTGTGCTGCCTGTGAGTCAGTGCATGCAGTGGGTGGGTACCCCGCTAACAGCAGGGCGTCCCGCTGGAGCATCGTGCCTCATCTTGCCTACATACTGTCCTGGACGCTTGCTCCACTCAACTGCTGCTCCTGCAGAGCTCTGGAAGAGACACAGAGCTGGCAATAGCGCCTTGGTTGGGTAACAGCACCCAATGTCTTGGTTTAGAGTGTGTAGATTTCATGAATTGCAAAAGGAGCAGATAGGAGACAGTCTCCTCCCTGGCCAAGAAAGGTTTGCCTGGAGCTAGAAGTGATGCTGTTGGTATAACCCAAGCTGGCCACCCTTTATGCCAGAGGCATTTCAAATGGCTGACCAGTTCCTCCGGGCCTCTTCACGGGGTGTTAATCCCTGCCGTTCCCCAGGCAGCTGAACTGAGGTATGCTGCTAGTCTCTCCCCCATCTTTAACAAATGCTTGTCCAAAAGCTGTAGAGTGGCACAGCTGCAGTGGGCTCCAGCGTATGCTTGAGCTACTGCAGTGCTGCTGCTGCTGCCAGCGTGCCTGCAGACTGGGCACTGCAGCTCCTCTAACACGCAGTTCAACTCTAAACTCTGGTTTGCTCTAGGAACAGCAGCAGTGGCACCTGTAACCTGAATCAAATTCCCCGTATTCCTCAGGGACCTTTCCACAAGTCTGAATTCATATTAATTGCAGCCTTCATTCAGCCCCAAGCATTTTGGCTGCAAGTACAGCACAGGCCAGGCTGCTGAGCATGCCTGCAGAAGCACTGCTGTCCATCCATCCATCCAACAGTAGGGTCCTGAAACAATCCCAGCAAATTCATCTCCTGCATCTGCACTAAGCACAGCAAGTGGTGGATTTGTGCAGGGAGGCTGTGTTGTGTTAGCCAGGCCAGGGCAGCTTCTTGCAGATGAGTCAAGGGAAGAGCAGCATACCCTGAAGAGGGATCCCCCCAGCAAGAGCAACTCTACAGAGACTTGGGGTAAAACTTTTACTGATTTGGGAGATTTCTGATGATCATGTTTCTTTCTAGTGGCAGGGCTGTTCTGTTCAACGTGTGGATAGCAATGATAATGGTTTATAAAGTGGACCTACAAGAGAGCAGTTAAAACTGGTCTTATCTTGAATACTGAATTTTGTCAGGGTAATCAGTCCTAGAAGTCTCCTGAGAATTACTGAGTTAAAGGGCTCTTAGTAAGGATTAATGAAAAAATTAAATTTAGACTGAAATATGAATGATCATTTTTAATTTGGGTCACATTTTATTTCCTTGTGCTACTGTGCCATTAGTCTGAGGGCCTGTCCAGTGCCTGCTGAGCCTGCTCAGAGCGAGTTTCTGCGTGAAAAGAGCAGAAGGAAGCGCAGGGCAAAATGTGCAGAGAGGACAGGGCACGTTTTCTGAAATAGAGCTATAAGTTGCCTGTTCCCAAAAGATATTTCCTGCTAGCGCTAAGGAGTGGGGGCAATCCTGAGCCAGGGATCACCGTCATCAATGCTGCTTTGTTTGTACAGTTCTTGGCATGGCTTGGCCTGGACCTTCGCAGACATCTCCTGGGGATGGATCAGGATTTAGCAAGGTCTGTCATGTTTGGAGGCAAAGCAAGTTTAAAAGGGCAGGAGGGCTTGATCCATACCAGTTGACCTGGGCACGGAGGACAGACCTAAGCTAGTCTCGTGTACTGATACAGGTGTACCCTGAATCCTCTCTTTGGTCTGTGATGACAGTGCAGTCTCCAAGGGGCCATTGATACACATGACCTTAGGCAGCAAACTGGGATCAGGTGAAAGATTACGTGATGGTGCTGCCTACTTTCTTTTTTTTATCTGTGGAGGGTGCCTGTACATTTTTATATTGAATACACAGCTCTAGCAGCTACATTTTGGGGATGCCGGTACCATCCAAGGAGATGGAGTGTTCAAGCAGAGAGCTAAGCCAGGTTCTTTCCTCAAACCGTACAGCAATAGGTCTGGGTGGGACATTGAGGTCAGGCAGCTGGATTTCCCAGCATAGGAGAGCTGGGAGGGATGCCAAAGGCCTGCCCTGCTCACCTTTGGTTTTTCAGCAGCTGTT
Organism: Pipra filicauda; assembly: GCF_003945595.2. NCBI lineage: Eukaryota > Metazoa > Chordata > Aves > Passeriformes > Pipridae > Pipra > Pipra filicauda. The sequence continues at coordinate 231,126 of NW_024104567.1, read as the reverse complement.
TTGGTACCTGTGATGGTGGGGCACTGCAGATGTGCTGGGTACTTGATGCTGAGGTTGTGCTCCATCCTGCAGGTAGCTGAGCCCGCCATACAGGTGGGGTATGAGTGGGACATGGGAGTGAGCCAGCAAGGAGCAGAACAGGCAGCTTGTGAGGAGATCTGTGTCTCTGAGTCCCTGTGACACTGTAATTGCATCTTCAGTGCAGCACAGAGCTGCCTGCTACTATGACTGATTCCTGGATAACACATTAGTGGCTTGGTGGTCCCTTTATGTGGTCATGTACAAACCTGTAGCCAAGCCCTGAAGACAGTATTGTGCCACCAAGATCCTCAGGGAAAAAAAATTACTTCACTTACTGTGTGTAAAGCTCTTCTCTTAATATGTCCAGAGCATGACTTGCCTTTTTTGCACAAGATGGCCTTGTAGGTAGGTGGAAGAACACTTACCTCTGCTTTCTGCTGTGAGTCCACCCATTCTCTGTTTAGGTGCTTCCCTTGCCATCAAGGGACAGTTTTAGGGAGTCCTGGGATTTCTGGCTCATCATAATTCCTCTAGACATGTGTTTCCCTACTATGCTTATGGGAATCCACATGGAATGTGCTATCAAAAGCATCAATAAAGTCAAGATTCCTTACGTCTTCTGCTTCTTCATCTTTTGAGTGTGATTCTTACTCAGCTTTAAGAAGTGTTAAGGTAATTACCAGCGCAACCATGAATTTGAATGTTCTATTTCTTTCTCTGTTTTCACAAAATAAGATCTTCATACTTCAGACTCTACGTTTGGCTTGGTTTTAGAGGTGAGAACCTCCCTGAACTGGGATCAGTCTTCTTTATCAGAGTTTAGCCTACTTAGGACTATATGTTGCTCTTGACAATGAGCAGTCTTGTTCATTGATGCTGGCACAAAACACCTACTTAAAAAATGAGATGCAAATTAGATTGTTAAATAATCTGTTGACAGCTCTGTCTTGAGTTGTGACATGAGATCAGAACATTCCTTCAGTGAAATTGCATGTTACTGCCTCCTTGCAGGGCCTCCACCTCCAGGCAATTGTGGAGCCAAAGTGCTTCTGAAGCAGCGGATGCTGAGCAGCGCGGAAGCAAGTACAGAGCTGCCTATGTCCAGCCCACAGCGCCCGTCTGAACAGCCTAACCATGCAGTCTTCTTGGGGTTTAAAATACCGAAGATAGGAGTAGGTCGCCTCAGTCACCTTGTGTGTCAGCTTCAGGATTAGAGGATTTGTCAGCAGACCTGGATGATGGGTTTGCTTCGGCTTCACCTTGTAGCTCTGCCACCTCTGGGAGTGTGCTGGGGGCTGACTTGTGGGTGAGATGAACCCATTCTTTACTCTCACTGTTAAGCTGTGCTTTAGAGCAATGTGGCATCCAAGGTTTTTACATCTTGTCGAAGTCATAAAACAAAGCATAGCTGCTGCTTTGCCTGGCCTTCCAGAGAGGGCAAAGGCCTGTCCATGAAGAGCCACTATCCGTGATTTCTTTCTACCATAATTCTGGTTTCACCCAGCTCCTGACCCAAGTCTTAGCAGGACAGATCTTCAAGCTGGGCTTGTCTTTCCTACCCAAGGCCATTGCGTTTGTCCTGGATCAGACCACAAGCGTATCTAGCCCAGTATTTTTGCAGTGGCCAAGAACAGGGCCCTAGGAAAGGGAGTTGAAACAGGGCAAACCCGTGGTAAGTAGTTTCTGTGTGCTGTCTCAGCACCCATGGAAACTTTTAGTATCTACAGCATCCTGTGGCAGAGTCCAACAGCCTATCTGCATGTCATGAGGAGCATCTCTCCATGTTTGTTGTGACTGCACAGAGAGACAAATTGATCATATCCGTCTTCTCCTGATTACTCATAATCTTATAGAACTGTCACATTCCTTCTGAGTCAGTTAATTTTCTAGGTTAAATAGTTCTTGTTTGTCAGGGTTTTCCTCTTCAGAAATCATACTTATGACTAGCTTTGTTGTATATCTGTTCTAGCTGGCAGCAGAGGCTGAGGTGGCACTGGAATTGCAAACAGCCTTGGAGATGCTGACACGCCATGGGTTGATACAGTGGGAAATTAATGTTCTCTTCTTTTTGTGTTGCACTTCTTTACTAGGATCTCATAGTGTTAGCCATCATTTTTGACCACTGTGGAGCAATGAGCTGATAATTTCCTGAATGGTTGTGGTAAGGTGAAAGCTTGTTATTTTACTTGTAAAGTTAGGGTACTTTTTCCATGTCTGTAACTTAATGCCAATCTACACTGAACATCATCTGTCATTTCCCTCATTAGACTTGGAAGGTCCTTCCGTAGATCTTCAGAGTTATCCTTTGCCTCTATGACCCTAAGCTCAGAGTGTCCTCAGCTGCTTTCACTAATGCGGTAGAGAAACATGTGGATGCAGGGTGGCAGCGAGGGCAGGTCCCACATTGCCGGTGTCATGTGCAGGCACTAGCTTCTTCAGGAAGGTGTGAGTTCAAAGTCAAGTGAAAATCTAGGAAGTTTCTGGTGGTAAACCCATTTCTCCTGAAGTGCTTATGTAGGTAGGAGCTAATAAGAGCTCTGTCACTGTTTTCCTTAAGTAAGAAATGCACCTGGCAGCTATGGGCAGTTGGAAGTCTCACTGATGGAGAAATAGTGCCGCCTTCTGCCTCTGCCTTCCTTGTTTCTATGTTGCTCACTTTCACCCTTGTTCATACTTTGTACTCCTTTGTGTTGGGACAAACATTTTTCTGTCCACTATTTCTTACCTTAGGGAGGTTAGTTTTAGCCCAGAGAAGTCCTGTACGAATGTGTGGGATAGGAGTGTGTGAGTGTGCATAGCACAAGGGAATATGCAGCTGGGAGTGAGAAGGCATCAGATCCAGCTCAGCAACACTCCAGAGCTGCAGTCAGGACAGTTTGGGACATCCCTGAATAAGTGGCAACAGATGTAGTACTTGTTTAAGTGGCTGAAGCAGAGCAAAGCACAAGAATCCAAATTGCAACACAAGCAAGTAAACTTGTGTTTTCATCAGAGCATGGACCTCAGCAAAGATAGCTTATAAACCTTGTGGCAAATGGGCAGCATAAGAAAGAGGACCTGGGAGAATCTTTGAACAAGTACTATCAAAGAATAGACTTTCTCAAAAAACCTGAAGAGTGGCAGCTTCCTTCTGGAGCATTATTGTATATCTGAGGGCCAGAAAGCCATTGCTGGGGCAACAGATTTATTTCAGTGGGATGTCCAAAACAGTGTTAAAAATAGGCCATGGAAAGAGCTGTGCAGGAGTGCATCAAGAGACCAGTCAGGGCTGCTGGGGAAGCCCAGCAGGGATGGGTTGGGGCTCAGTGTGATGCCCTGTAGCCTTTTTTGTCTGAATCACATGTGCCTCTGCAGCTTTCAGAGTTGCTCCCTGGCAGCAGCAGGCAGCCTGGGCCCCTGCTCTTCAGGATGATTAGCAGAGCTGCTGCTTTCTTCTGAAATGCGCTTAAACTGTGAGGACAGCAGCCTTGCTGGGCCGAGAGAAAATACAACTGGGACATGGAGTACACACTCTCACGTTGGACACCATTGCTGGGACTGTGTGAGTGGGGATGAGAGGTACATCCCATTGTTTGCACTGTTGAACAGCACACTGGGAGATGTTAGGTGATTGTTGTCTGTTTACTCTCCCCACATGGCTTTGCCCTGCAGCCACAGTGCTGCCTTGGTGCAGGTGTGTTGTATAGCTTCTTTGGGGCCTGTATGCTTCCTTTTTCCAAAATTCAGCTCTGTCCCAGCTTTTGACATCCACTGAAAGTTTGCTGAATTGCATTTCTGTGCCTAGGCTGAGCAGGCACCCACACACAGACTGGTTGCCCGCCTGTCCTTTGATTTCTGTCCAAGGCAGAAAGCAGATGGATTGGGAGCTGCAGCAGTCCGGGACTGACAGTAGCTATGGCAACTCCTCATGCTGTTCCTGTGTGTGTAAGGGAGCTGAAAAGCTTTTCTTTTACTACTTACAAACTTCATTGATTGAGTTCTTCCAGGAAGAAAGTCACAAGGGTAACCAGTTGTCTGTGCTATTGAATTGATGAGCTTATTTTTTTGAGAGGACTTTTAGAGCAATCTCCATTTTCTGCAGTTTGTAGGGATCCACGTGGAAACCTCTGAACGCCTGAGCCAAGATTTTTGCCAGAAAAGCTCACAGCAATCAAAGGAGTGTTCCTGCAAAGAAGCTGACTTGGATGTCCTTCTAGTACTCTGTTAGGAGAGTGGAATGTGCCCTGTATCAGATGGGGTGCAGAGAAACACACAATACTCTGTAATTTTCATGCCCACAGGGATCTATTTGTTGCCATGTGGCTCTTGGATATAGCGTTAGGAAGAATGTGAAGGTTAGAACTGCCTATGCCTAATGAGCAAAATGATTCGGAGATGGTTATGAGTACTTGAAGTTAATCTTATTAGATGTATTCTACCAGGAAGGCCTTTCCCAGCTCTGTAAGTGTTGCTGGATGATAAATTGTGTGGGTTTATGCTTTTGGGTATGTAGCCCATTTGCAGTGTGGCACTTGGCAGATGTGCAGTGTTAGTCCTGTTTTCACCTGGACAGGTGTTTGGGATGGGACAATACAAGAGCCCAAGAAGATAATAAGAGCTCTATGGATGAGAGCAGTGGCTGGAAATGGGCTCCCAGGAAGGAGGATAGGGACAGGGAAGTGTGCAACGATGCAGGTCAGAGAATTCTCCCAACCTCTAAGTTTTGTCTCAAAGGACTTGCTGAACTAGGATGGGGGTCCCTTTTCCTGTATCTGTGACCTTGAGGGATTTTTCTTTCATGAATTTCTCTAGTTGCTGCTTTATGAACCCACGAGGACTTCTAGCTTCCACAGCATTGTGCAGCAAGGATTTCCCCAGCATAACACCACGTGCAAGCAGAATTAGGATGCTGAACAAAGTGAGCCCAACCGGAGACAAGCAGAAGGTAATAGGATGAGATGAGGAGTGAAAACAACAGCAGGAACTGGGACTAATAGTACTGGCCCAGCCTTCAGCACAAGCATGAGAGAAGAGAGTAGAGGGAACAGAGTTGTGCTCAAAGGGTAAGATTTGTAGTGGCCAGATGAAGAGGTTAGAAGAGCAAATTCAGGAATCAAGCTTATTAAAGTGACAGTGTGGAAGATAAGTCTGAGAAGAGCTTTTACTATATGCTAAATATCTGCAGATAGTGGAAGCTTGAGAATCAGAGAAGATGCAGGAGAAAAGAAAAGGAACTGGAGGAGAGAAGAAAGGGCACTGTAGGTCTGACTGAGGTGCCTGTCTCCTCAGCATCTTACCTGCACCAGTGGCCAAAACCAGATGTTGGGGAGGAACATGAGAATAGTGAATATGATTTTCCCCACTGTCCACTTCCAGGGACTTCTTGAGTCATAGGACTTGGTGTTCTTCACATTCAATAATCTTTGAAATATTCTTTCATTAATTTTCTAACAATTTTCTGGATCTTGCTTGCTCTGATCTCCTCTGAATCTTTTCAGTTAGTCTGAAGCTCTTGTAAAGTTTGGATCCTGGGGCTTTTAGCCAGCCCGTGGGTGGCTTAGCTCTAGGAGGTGCTTTCATGCTAGCACATGTTATGGGGGTGAAATGATGGTGACAGCCATGGTCCCTGAAGCCTTTGCAATGCTGATCTTGATGGGAGGGAGGGATGGAGGGTGAAGGAGGTGGGAGACCTCCGTGTCCAGTAAATATTACAAAGGCACCACTGAGCTGGGGCTGCTTTTCCCATGCTGTCTGCTGGATGCTGCCAAGTTTGCTGGAGAGATGCCTGCATAGTGTTTGTGAAATCAAATGTGACAGTAAAATGTGCTTCTGAGGACAGTACAAGTGGCAGGATGGGAAGACAAAAAACATCTTTCTCGGCTTTGATTCCAGTGCAGGATGGGGCATTTTAGTTGGAAGAGCATGAAGAAGGCAGGAAGGTAATTCTTGAGGCCTGTGATTTTGATGAGGTCCCCAGCTGTCCCACCAACTCTTTTTCTTGCCTACAATATGTAAAAATGCGTTGCTGAATTCAAATATAAGCTTGTCAAAATAGGTAACTTGTCTGCTGCAGGTACAAGGCATTTTAGATACCTGGCACATAGGAGTAGCGTGCTGAGGGGCTTTGAAATCAGTTTCTGAACAAGAGCTCTGGAGTATGGATAACATCCTCCTTGCCATCGGGCTCCCAGGGCAAGGTTGCCACTAGCTGCAGGGCTTTGTTTGGCACTTGTGCAGGTTAACACTGTTGTGTATTGCTGGAAGGAAGATGCTGCACCTGGTCACCAAATGCTCAGACCTGGTCTCAGTGAGCCCTTCCAGTGTGAGGCAAGCAGTGAGTTCAAGAGGGAGCCAGAGGAAAGCAGCTTTAATAGGGGAAAACAAAATCTCTGCTGTGCACAGTAAAGCAACAGCAACTGCTCAAACCCCAGTGCTGCTCAAAGCATCTGCTGTGAGCAACCAGATCTGCCTTTATGCTCTGCTGCTTTTGCATTGGCCCTGCCAACTCCGTGTAGAGAAATTCCTTTTACTTTGCCAGGAGAAGAACAGCACTGAGGAGTTTGCTGGGTGATTGTGTGTTGACATAGGGTCAGTGTGACTCAGGGATGTGCCAGATCCTCTTCTGCATCTGCAGAGCCTGCTGCAGTGTCTCACACTTGCTGTGGATGCTGTTTGGTGTCTTCATTTGAGTCTTCTTGAAGGTTGTGGTTGCTGTGGTTATTTTTGGCTGCTGTCTCATTATTTCACGTGTCTCTAGTCTAGCATTGTATTAGTCAATATTCAAACCAGTTCCAGATTGCTGAGCTTTTTCTGACTTTGAGAATTTCCTCTCCCATTAGATGCAGACATTTCTGAGACAGTTCATCCCTCAAAATAAACGCATCCCAAAAAGTCTCTCGGCGTTCTGCCTTTGTGTTCAGGGGCTCCCTGTCCCCATCCTGTGTGAGCAAACACTTTGTCTTCCTCCTCAGCTGCCCCAGGAGGTGGGATGCAGAGTTGATGTCACATAGTGGACTCTGGCTGTTATTTAGTCTGTCTTGTTTTATACCCTTTTTCTTTTCTTGAATGTTTTTCTCCTGTTCCCATGACTATGTATCATTGTGTGAGGTCAAGAACCACGTGCTGGAAAGAGCTCACAAAAGGCAAAATCAAATTAAGAAAAACTTTCCTTCCTTCTCTCTTTAATTGACTGAAGGCTCTGGCCACAGTATTGCCTTTCCTGCAATTTGTAACGCCCATGTCCTTTTTCTATATAAACAGCAGAGAAATTTTACTTTACAAATGAAGAATGACATGCTGGACTCCTCCCAGCACATTCCACCCTAGGGCAGGGAAGAAAAGTCCCACTGATGCTCGCACCACGTTGAGCTGTGATAGAAGCATGATTCGTCAGCGCGTTACCTCACGTGAGCGTGGCATGTTCACTCCCCCTTGCCTATGTATGCAGCACCAGAAACCCTTTAAATAAAACTGCAGGTGTATGTGCACATGGGGGAGAATCCAACAAACACACCTAACCTATTCTTCAGGTGGAAGACTATGTGTTAGAACAGGAGCATAGTTTCACCAGTTCCTCCCTAACTGCTCAGGGGAAACCCCTTGCTACCCCAGGTTTTGCTGATGTACATCCCCAGAGCTGTCCTCATGCCTGAAGTGACTGTCAGCTGCCTAATGCAATTTGAATCCATAGTTTGGAGACCTGCATTGCCTAAGGCTCCCTTTCCCCAGATGTGTGCAAACACTCCCAGCATTGTGCTCAGTGCAAAAATACAGTTCCCATGGGTATTCTGAATAATAATTTAACAGAAAATAGAACAGGGAGAATCTAAGTTCACCCCACCATTTGGGGAAGTGGAGGGAGTAGTACCATCCGTAAGAGCATGGAAAATAGCCCCTCTCTGCTCCTCACCTGAAACTGGACCACCTGGGAGCTGAGAAATACAAACCTCAGCCTGTGGTGTTTCACAATGCAGGGAATCCCAAGGACTCCAACTCTAATGGGACAAATTGCTTTTCTATTCTCTGATTATAGCTGTACTTGAATCTGTTGATTTTTCTATTGCTTATGATGAGTGCTGCTTTCCAGAATCTATGGGAAACCCTGACAACTTCAAGAGCAAACAAAGAAACTAATAAAAAGAGTCTGCAGGCCAAGGTATTAATAATACTCATTTATCTTTATGATTGGGTAAGGCTGAAATACATATACTGTGACTCTTAAGAGGACAGGTGCTATGGCAGACCAGCAGCACTGTCAGTGGGAGCTCAGGCTCGCCCAGCCACAGTGCGGGATGTTGCATTGTCAGAATAAAAGCACAGCAAAAAGGTTAAAAACCCCAAAGATTAAGTGCAAAATGCGCTCGGGAGAGATATACAAGTGTCCTAGTATAGACATATGTGGCAGCTGGCCATGTTTTTATCTTGGCATAGCAGAGAGCACAGTAGGAGTGGGTGCCAACAGTTATTCCCACATGAGCGTGTTGGGGACATCCTGAAACCAAGAGCTGTGGGTGCTCATGGGACTCTTACCAACAATCAAACCAGAGCAAGGAAGACAATGTGTAGGGTAAGATGCTTCTGTGCCTCTGCAGAGGAACAGCATCACAGTCCTAAGGAGCTCTGGCATAGATGATCTATGCAGATCTCATGTAGCAGTCATTTAATTGCTGCTGCACAACCAGCACTGCACACCTGCTCAGCACACCAGCACTGTGCACTGATGCCGCACACCTACACAGCATACCAGTGCTGCATACCAGCCCTGTGTGGCTCTGCCTCCATCACACTCTTGACTGTCCTGGGGAGGAGACTGCTCTCACTTCCCAGCTGGTAGCTGATGCCAGGTTAACCATTAACTCCCAGCTCCTAGGCCTGCTTTGTTTTCAGGGCACTGCGAAGCTGCTCACCGTGGCCTTTTCTGTGCCGCTCTGGTGATGTTTCTCGTGGGGTTCTGCTGGGGTCTGAGCATCCTTAGATGATGCTTATCTCCCATTTCATGAAGTGTTTAGCTAACACAAATGTTTCTAGCTGGAGGTTTTTTGCCTCCATGCATAGCTGTGAACTGACTATGTATGTTTTGTGCAGGCAAGATAAAGTGGTTCCAGGGGAAGATTATATCCAATGATGCTGCTAAAGAAACATTTTCATAAAACTGTAGATAATGATGAGCAAAACTGAGTTCCTTCAGTGTCTCCATGTGTGTCTACTGCTCCAGCTCATGGCCATCTCAGTGGCCTTTTCTGGACTCAGCCCAGTACATCCATGTCTTTGTTGTACCAGGCAGTCCCAAATCAGACACAACACTCTAGAGGTGGCCTCACAAGAACCAAACAGAGAGGATCACTTCGACCTGGCTGTATGTGTGCTGACACAGCCCAGTCTGTGGTTAGCCTTCTTAGCCAGAAGAACACACTGTTGACCTCTGTTCAGCTCCTCAGTGTCCAGGACTCCCCAGATCCCTTTCTGTGAAGCGGATTGCTAGCCATAATCCCTAGCCTGTCCTGGTGCCACAGGGACTGGCCTTGGACTGCATTTTGCTGAGGTGGCTGTCCATCCCTTTCTTCTGCCTGTCAAGGTCCCTCTGAATAGCAGCCCTGCCCTCTAGCATATCAGTCATGCTCCCCTTCACTTCCTGGTCTAATATCATCCACAAACTTGATGAGAACATGCTCCATCCCGTCATCTCTGTCATTAATAAAGATGCGGAACTTCATCAGCCCCTGAGGGACATCTCTAGTAATTCATTCATACAGTTAATTGTTGAGTTCAATTATCTGCATAATTTGAAAATTTGAGTGTTTCCTCCTAAATCAGGTTCTCTGCTGAGCAGCCTCTGACATACACAGAAATCAATAACTTAGTCCCAACATCCCTCTCCTCCTCCTTATGACCCATGAGCTGTGACGACATAGCCAGAGGGTCTAAATCCTGACCCACGGCCCACAGCCAGCTCTTCACTCGGCTTTCTCCTGTGCAAATACAAAAGCATGTTATAAGCCATGGTCCAGACTCTGTAGGAACCAACTTTACGAGCATGGTTTGGTGGAGCTACAAGATAGCTGGTTCACCAGCAATACTGGGTTCCATCCCAGGGATCTATGCCCATAACCCCCTTCCTTCTTGGTGGAGTCTGTGTTGGACCACTCCAGGTCACCTCCCAGGGTGATTGTTTCTTCTCATCTGCAGAAGCCTGTTGTTTTCATGACAAGGTCACTCTTCTGCACCCAGTTGCTCACTGAGCTTGAGCCTTTACTGGCCTCCATGGTGGGCCTTCCCCCAGGGCACCAAGTGTGTGAGAGCAGGGGTCCTACTCCATCCGGGTGGCAGCTGATGCTGCAGGATTGTTTGGAATGTAGAAGAGGGAGGAAAGAGAAGAGCAGCCCCTTTGCCCACCTGCCTGTGGAGGTAGCTCTCTATTTCCCAGCCCTTCCCATAAAGTGGGCTGTGGGACTGGTCCCACTGGCAGAGCTTGCTGAGCCACCATGGTCTGTCTTTGGTGAGGAGCCTGTTGCTTGGTAGCCAAAGTCACCCTGTCCCAGCTGGCAGGACTCTTGTGGGCCACATGCAGCTCTGTCCTCTGAGCTCTGCAGAAATGACCTGTGGGAGCTGTAGCCTGAAAGCCAGTGCTGCATACCAGCTTTGCCTGGAAACCAGCACTGCACACCTGCTCAGCACACCAGCACTGTGCACTGATACCGCACACCTACACAGCATACCAGTGCTGCATACCAGCCCTGTGTGGCTCTGCCTCCATCACACTCTTGACTGTCCTGGGGAGGAGACTGCTCTCACTTCCCAGCTGGTAGCTGATGCCAGGTTAACCATTAACTCCCAGCTCCTAGGCCTGCTTTGTTTTCAGGGCACTGCGAAGCTGCTCACCGTGGCCTTTCCTGTGCCGCTCTGGTGATGTTTCTCGTGGGGTTCTGCTGGGGTCTGAGCATCCTTTCCTGCCTGCAGGCAGCTGCACAGTGGGGCTGTGGCCCATGAGGCCTTCACGGTGTGTGGACAGCATGAGAGAGGGTTGTCCAGGAGCAGGACATGGCTGTGGTGGTGAGGGAGGGGACAGGCATGTGGCCAAGGCTGTGCACTGCTGCACGCAGGACACCAAGGTTCCTCTCCGGGTACTCTTTGGAGTGCTCCTTTCAGGTAGGTACCTGAGGAGCGTGAGATCAACCAAATAGGTTGGTGACCCCCCCAGAGTGAGAGAAGTCCTTCAGGAGATGGGTCAAAGGGTGCCCAGTGTGCACCAGGAGTACCTCCATGGCGTGCATGGCAGGTGCCTGTCTGCAGCACGGCCCCTCTACCTGGCTGGAAATGGATCATCTCCAGCCCAAGGATATGTGTTGGGTCACTGCTGCCTCCCTTACCAGCCCTGTCTCCTCCCCACATCCTGCTCATTGCTTCTTGGCACTGTGAAATAGGAAACTCCTGAGTGCTTCCTCTGCAGAGAGCTCCACAAAAATTCTGGAGGTCAAGTCCCACTCCAAGGCAGCCAGCCTGAGCAAGGGCACAGGTCAAAGAGCTGCTGCAGTCACCCTTCCTCTCCTCACATTTGCAGTAGCCCTGGCACTCACTGGGGCTGTGCCTCAGGCCCAGGACAGGACGGTGGTAATGCTGATTGCCAGAGGAGAACTTCATATCCTCCCAGCGGTCATTCTGGTGTGGCCAGGGCCCCTTCCCTGCTACTCCCTGCCAAGCACAGAGGGACTGTTTAAAAAACATCCTACCAGCTCTGAGCTGAGCTAGGAAGAGTTCACATTGAGTACATCAAGAGTGTGCCGGTGTGTTTTAATCAGTACTTGCTCTCAGCAGCAGCAGGGAGCGGCGTAAGCAACTGCGCATCTCCTGGGTGGGTGAGTGGGTGGCAGGCAAGAGCAACGACAGCTTTTGAAAGAGGAGGGAGAAACCTGAAACTCCACTGGCATAGTGTCCTTCCCAGGGGAAGATTTCTGCTGAGCACCCAAGGATGCAGGAGAAATCCTGGCAGCAATGGGCAGTGCTGAATGGCAGCAGCTCCCAGTCCCTCCAACTGCAAGCCAGCATGGGGGGCTTGCCCTCTCCTCAATGGTTACCACCTGGCTGGGGCTTGCATTTTTCTGGTTCTGAAATCCTGAATCTTCTTCACTAAGGTGTCTTCAGGAGGCTGGTGCAGTGCTGAAAAGAGAGGTGTCTGCTGTGTGGGCGTGTCCATGTACAGGGACCTGAGTCCTGCATGACCCTCTACAGCCTGGGACCTGGCACATAGGCAGCTGCACTGACTGTGGAGCCCTGGATTAGAGTCTGCTGGTAGTGCACAAACCGCCTGTGCAGACCAGCAGGGGAGGGCACTTCCTGCCTTCAGATATTGGGAGCAAGCTATTTTTGGAAACCCTGTATAACCGAAGTAAGTGGACTGTGGGTCTTCTCTGCAGTTTCATTTCTCCTAATTTAGCACTCAGAAATGTGTTTAATTAAGAAGTTACTTAGATGAACATTTATAGTCACGCTTACATAGTGAGAATACTTTATATTCTGAGCTCTTATATTGATTTATAACATTTTTTCTTTCAGAGTGAGATTGCCTCTGTTCAAAGGAACGATAACGTACCAGAAATACACAGGTCTACACCGTTCACCCAGACTAAGCAAAGCTTTCACCTAAAAGAAATAAAATAAACATGGCAGAATTTACAGGTTACAAGGAAACCTCAAATCGGCACCTACGTTTCAAGTTGCAGAGCCTTAGTCGCCGCCTTGATGAACTGGAGGAAGCAACCAAAAATCTGCAGAAAGCAGAGGATGAACTGCTTGACCTCCAGGACAAAGTTATCCAGGCAGAAGGCAGCAACTCCAGCATGCTGGCTGACATCGAAGCCCTGCGGAAAAGAGTACTGAAGATTGAAGGCAAGGATGAAGAAATTAGAAAGGCTGAAGAGCTTTGCAGATTAATGAAAGAAAAACTTGAAGAGGAGGAGAGCCTCACTCGAGAGCTGAAGTCAGAAATTGAACACCTTCAGAGGAGAATGGCAGAGCTGGAGAAGCTGGAGGAGGCCTTTGGGAGGAGCAAGAATGACTGTACACAGCTGTGTCTTAGCCTCAATGAAGAAAAGAACTTGACCAAAAAGATATCTACAGAATTAGAAATACTTAGAGTGAAAGTGAAAGAACTGGAAGCATCTGAGGACAGGCTAGATAAAACTGAGCAGAGCTTAACGGGTGAGCTAGAAAAGCTGAAATCCTTAGCTATGAGCTTTATCACAGAAAGAAAACATTTTAATGAAAGAGAAAAGCAGAATGAAAAAATAATCCAGGAGCTAACACAGAAACTAGAACAAAACAATAAACTAAATAGGGCAGATCAAACTAGAAATGCATCCAACTTGCTAGAAAGGTCATCCAACAATCTCCTGGACAGAAATGATTTGAGAATTGAAGATGACTTGACTTCTGCACTGCCTTCTAAGGAGACCAGGAGGAAGGGAAGTGTGGATTACCTGAAACATGTAGAAAATGAAACCAGGAATAAATCAGAAAACCAAAAGAATAAAAACCAGGAAGACAACAAAGTGAAAGATCTCACCCAAGAAATTGAGAAACTTAAAACTCAGATCAAACGTTTTGAATCTTTAGAAGAAGAACTTAAAAAAGTAAGAGCCAAAAACAATGACCTGCAAGACAGTTACTTGAGTGAACAGAATAAAAACAAACTCTTAACAGGTCAGCTAGAAGAAATAAAAATGCAAATAAAAAAACAGAAAGATCTGGAGAACGGCGAGGTTGAAAATGAAGATACAAGCTTTACCAGCAGGGGAAAACATGACCGACCTAAATACAGAGGTGTCACGGCTGACTTGACAGCTGCCAAGCACAAGCCAAGGGAGCTCTCGCCACAGCAGCGCCGGGAAAGAGCACGGAACAGAGACTTCTCTGTCAGTAATGACAGTTACAGCCATGGTGGTAAGCAGGTGCCCAGTTCAAGCTTAATGAACAGAAAAGTGGGAAAAACATCTGGTGCATCTGCCCTTTCAGACGCTGCTGTCACAGATACAAAAAGACTGGAAGAGAAATCTTTAGTTTCCACTATTTCTCCTGGTCAGAAGGAAGGCTACGTCATGCAGAATGAGGGGAGGAGATCCAAAGAGCAGCCATCTGTCCTCAGCCGATATCCTCCTGCTGCACAGGAGCAGAAGTCTTGGAAAGCACCTTCCAAATCTGTTGGTGACACAAGCCTGAGATCCAAGGCTGAAAAGCCATCTCAGGTGCTCCGTGGCAGCTGCCAAAATGGTGCTGACACACGGGATGAAAAGTCAAGTAAAGAAGAATCAGTGGTTTCTTTGGCTGAGAAGCTGAAAACAAGCCAGGCTGAAGTTAGTGACTGCACGGGGGACACGCAGCTCGCAAGGGGTAACCACACCTCTTCCAATGGCACAGCTTCGGCATACAGGTACCATCTGTCCTCCCATGTGTCAGCCTCAGACTCTACTGGCTCTAAAGTAGAAGCAGTGAACACTTTTGCTGCATCACACAGACAGCCCTTGGAGGGGAGGGCTAAAAGGGCAATAATCTCCCAGGAAAAAGAAGTCACAGACACATCTCTTGAAAGTGTGAAGTTTTCAATACTAACAAAGCGTTCCCATCGCTCCAGGAGTCAGGAAGACATTCTGCAGATTCTCACAGGTTTTGATAAAGAAGAGACAGAGCAGTCTTCAAGTTCAGCAACAGATCATGTAAACGTGGGTTTAAAAACTGACTCCAAGACAATTCAGAGTAACCAGGAAAAGCTTAATTCAGATGAAGAATCAGGAAGAGGCAAAAAAACAACCACTCAGTCAGATTTTGAGACAAGAAAGAAAGTCAGTTCCAAGCAGTTCTCCAATTCTAGAGGAGTTTTTAGAGCATCACTTTTTGAAAATGAGAAAAACACTGTAAATGATGAAGACTCCACCAAGTGTATAAAACCATCGGATGCCAGCACCGGAGGATTGAAATCCAGAAGGTCGTTCAGCCCGAGAGAAGCTCTGAGGTCAAAAGCCATCATTAAACCTGCAATTGTTGAGAAGGATATGAAGGCAGTCATGGGAGGGACTGTTTCGGAGGCAGAGTCAGAAAAACAGAAGTCTGTTTTTAAAATGGTAACAAATAAAATGACAAGCAGCATCACAATCTTCCCTTCTGAGCCAACAGCTCCAAGGACCACTGCAGATATACCAGCAAAGGAAAGGCATGTTACCAGCAGCAACATCAGAGCAACCTCAAATGAGCCTTCACCATCAATAACAAACAATGTCCCCACACCCTTTGAGATATCGATTAATAAAAGTGCTCTGAAATTATCTGAGATGGACAGAAGTGGAGAGGCAGTGCCGAGAAGTAAAGCTGAAACAGTGGTCTCCAGAAGCAGCATTATGCTAAAGACTTCTGAACTCACAGAGAGGAACAGTGAACTGCCTTCAGAGACAATCAGCTGGAAGAGCCATGGCTCTTCAGATGCAGCTTCATCTGAAACAAAGCATGCCGCTATGAGAAGTTCCTGGAGAACAAGACAAGGCTTACATTCCCTGGAGGACTCTCAAACTGAAGTGGAGAAAAGTGCAGCTTCCAGTACTACAAACTTGTGGAGGTCCTCAGTGGACCTCTCCGAAGTGGAAGGGAATAGTGCAAGAACAGACTCCCTGGAGCAGGCCTCAGCAAGGACCAGTGCCACGGCTAATTCTTGGAGTGCCCCTGAACTGGGGTCCCGAAGGACCAAAAGTAACTTAAGTGCATCTGAACTGCTGACACGCAGGAGCTATGCAAGTGATCCTACAGCAGCTGCTGCTTGGCACCGGACTGCGCTACCTGTAAGTATCCTGTGTTCAACACTCTTCTCTTTCAGTTGATGAGGTTTTCCACATTGCCTGGTAGTTGTAGGATGCGTGATTTGAAATTCTTACAGCTTATTTCCTAAGCGCTGCCTCTCCCAGCTTCTGCTATCTTCAGTGCAGCATCTCATATGTGAATTACCAGATTTAGCCTTATTGAAATTAGATCCATCTGCTTTGGGTCTTGTACTGCCATATGAATAACTACATAGTAGCATTTAGTCTTGCCAAGATTAGAGAAGACATAGTCGTAGCTTAAGTAGGACATGGTATGCTTTTCAGAGTGGCTTTGCATGGCATTTTTGACTTGGAGTAGCAATGAAAAAATGCTGGAAGTGAGCAGACTTGAGTGGGGCTGTACCTCAGGCAGAGCTGTAGCTCTAATGGCAGCTGTAGAGATAGAGCTCTTTTTGGTAAGAACTGCATGGTGTCCTCACGTGAAACCAGACTCTGGTCTGGAAATGCTCCCTGGGCATTTCCTAAACAGCTGAGTGGTAACACAAGGCTGCTCCCTCCTTGGTCTGTGCCCATATTCTACAAGGATGGCTGTGCTCTTTTCCTGTTCCTTTGGCTGGTACCAATGAGGAGTGTCCCTCAAAGCAGTGACACATGTAGATATCTGGTCTGGTGAGCTGTGTTTGCCACTGGAGCTGCAGGCTCTGGCAGATTTCAAGTGAGCTCACTGCCCTCCAGGCCATTAAACACCACACTAGTTCTTGCTGCAACTCCTGCCTCTGCTATTCATTTAGCGCTGCTCTGAGCAGCTGCTGCCGTTGCCAGTCTGCAGGAAAAACCCAGCTGGGTTATCCAACAGTGCTGGTGACAGAGGGGACAGATTTCTAACTGAATGATTCTGGCATTGACGAAGATGAGGCAGTGGAGATAGGAAGGGAGTTTTACATTTTCAAAACTTCTACTTCTCTGATGATGAGAAGCACAGAAGAATTTGTACTCTGCTTTGCAGAGAGCCTGTCACTTGGTGTTACAAAGTGCAGGCTGACCTTCCAGCTATATTGTGACACTGAGAATACATCATCTCCCTGGCCAGGGTGGGTTACAGGCAATCTGTACTGCTCTTTCATGAATCCAAGCAGAGCTGATATGATTGAAGTTGCCCTTTTGCATAACAACAGCTTATGTGCTTGGGAAATGGGAGATCCATTCCCGGGCCTCCCTTTATCCCAGGAGTTTCAATTCACAGCACCCACAACCTTAACTCTCACAGCTGACTTGACTCTCTCCGCTTGCAGCTGGGTTCACATGTGGTTGGTCATGGAGCTGTAAACAGTAGGCACTGATTTCTTTTCCATTTTCCCCAGGGCTGAGTGTAGCTCTGCAGTATGTTCTGCAGGTACTCTCAAGGTCACTGTCAAATCAAATTTGCCAGCTATGTGGTGTACATTCACAGCAGCTGAAGTGTACCTCACAGCACAACCTGACCTCTGTGTGGTTATCCCAAGTTATCCCAAGGACTAGCTGGCTTCCAGCCTTGCCCATGTCTCCAGGGACAGGCAGTAAGGAGAACAACCGCGTCATTAAGTTCACACAGGGCTGCTAAGAGTTGAGCTCAGTCTCTCTGGTGCAGTCTCTCTCTGCATCACTTTGCAATAAACTCACCCTTGACACTACGTAGTCACAAACCTGAATTCTTGGTCATAAAGTAAGTATGTTTTTAGCTTGTAAATGAGGAGTATGAAGTTAACCTAAAAGACTGTAGATACATAGGTGTACTAGATATACCAAATGGTATGTATTTGGGCAACTTAAATTATTGCATATGCCCTTGGAAAAGAACCCTTTGAAGGGTATCTTCAGGCTTATAATATGCCTCATATCACAGCAGGCTGTTTCTGCTGGGATTTATGTTTCATTTAAAGATGTAGCTGTTTCTCTGGCAGAAGGCTGGGCACTGATCTGTGCTGACATTCAGCTGTCCTGTGCAGGTATCGCTGTCATCTCTTTCCAGCTCTGCTGTCCACAGTGGAGATTCCCTTAACAATCTTATTTGGGAAACACAAGACCTGTGCTGGTTTTGCCAAAATCCGTGTGCCTCTCCTCCGTTACAGCCTTCCCTTCCTTGCTGCTGATGTAGGCAAATGTCCCTAATGAAGCTACAGGAGTTATTGACAGTCCTTTGCAATACCTGTGCTGCAGAAGCAACAGTTCTCTGTAACACTGCTTTGGGAGCTCCAGGGAGCAGGATGGGTGCTGCAGCCTGGGGACCAGCTCCCTCTGGTGCTGGCAGTCAACCTCCTCAAGCTCCCTAAAGACCTGAGGCAACACAAGACCTTGAGCAGTCATTCTGTTGGGCTTCATGGTTCAGATAGTGAAGTCGATATTTCTCTGATCTGATGTTTGACTGATGAAAATTAGTGCGAAGGCACGGGCAGGCAGTGAGCAGATGAGCAGCAGCAATGCCAGATGAATGCGTAGTTTTCTTATGCCTCTGACATTAATAGAACTGGAGCTGGGCTGTGTGCTGCACATATTAGACAAAACCTTAAAGGCAGGCTTGTCTTCAAAGGAAGCCTTCATACCTTCTTATGATGGGTGGCTCATCCCTGACAATGTCCAGGGATGTGCTGCCTCTCGCCCCTTCTCTCCCCTGCTTTGGGGACTGATGTGCAGTGCATCTGTGATGGGTTGACCCTGGCATGATGCCAGGCTCCCACCAAAGCCCCTCGATCACTCCTCTCTGTAACTGGACACGGGAGAGAAAATGTGATGAAAAGTTCATGAGGGGAGAAAAGGGCAGGGAGAGATCACTCACAGATTACTGTCACAAGCAAAAAGAGACTTGACTTGGAGAAATTAATTTAATTTATTACCAATCAAAATTAGAGCAGGATAATGAGAAGTAAAACAAATCTTAAAAACACCTTCCCCCTACACCTTCCTCCTTCCTGGACTCCCCTTTCTACTTCCAGGACTCCACCTCCTCACCCCCAGTAATGTAAGGAGATGGGTAATAGGGGTTATAGTCAGTTCATCACATGTTGTTTCTGCCACTGCTCCAGGAGAGGAGTCCTTCCCCTTCTCCAGCGTGGGATCCCTGCCCTGGGCTACAGTTCTTCATGAACTTTTCCAACATGGGTCACTTTTCCATGAGGTGCAGTCCTTCAGGAACAGGCTGCTCCAGCATAGGTCCCCCAAGGGGTCACAAATCCTACCAGTATATGAGCTCCTCTCCTCACAGGTTAGCAGGACCCTACTCCATAGTGGGCTTCCCACATGGTCACAGCTTCCTTTGGGATCCACCTGCATTAGGGGCTCCTTCACAGGCTGCAGGTGGATCTCAACACCCCTGTGGACCTCCACGGGCTGCAGAAGGCTGCTTCACCACAGTCTTCACCATGGGCTGCAGGGGAATCTCCGCTCCAGTGCCTGGAGCACCTCCTCCCCGTCCTTCTGCACTGACCTTGGTGTCTGCAGAGCTGTTTCTCACATATTCTCACTCCTCTCTTCCCTGGCCACAATTACTTCTGTACAGTGACTTTTTTTCCTTATTAAATGTTATCATAGAGATGCTGTTACTTTTTCTGATTGGCTCAGCCTTGGCCAGTGGCATGTCTGTCTTGGAGCCAGCTGGCACTGGCTTTGATGGACATGGGGAAAGCTTCTAGCAGCTTCTCACAGAAGCCAGCCCAGTAACTCCCCCCTACCAAAACCTGGCCACAGCAAACCCAACACAGCATCCATCGTCTTTTCACTCCTGCTGACTCCACATAAGCTTCTACTTAAGCAGCCAGCTACATCACATCAGTGGTTTCATCTTTCCTTGGACCTCGGTAACCTTGTCCAAGGGATCTATTCTGTTTTGTGATTCTGCATCCATAACTTGGGTTAAAATTACTGGATTTTTTAAAATATCTTTATGAAATAGTACATAAGTGAGGCCATGCCCTAGCTGGTCTGGTGCCCCAAGTCCCTCTTTGCCAAAGGGACTCAAGACAGTACCTCACACCACAAACCCAGGACTAGAAGCCCAGCGTTATTCCAGGCCCTTCAGAGTCCCCAGGTCCCAACCCTTTTTATTTTCCTTTGCACAGGATGAAAGCAAGGATTTTGTGTCCAGTTCCAGGAGGAAGCAGTACAGCTCTTCTGAGTACCTCTTACAGGCTGACATTCCAGGGAAAAGGCCAGCCACCAAGGTGGAGCTGCAGGACCCTGAATCCAACTCCCCTGCACAACCAGGTCTTCAAGCAGAGGAGCAGGTATGTGAGGGGAGGTAGTTACAAAGCAAGAAGACAATATCTGAACTGACCTCCAAGTAACATAACTTAGAGAGCTTGTCCAAAAAGAAAGTATACCTTGTAGAAAAAATCCAGTCTGAACTTAGCACTTCCCAGGGGTGGAGTGGCTGCTGTATTTTCTGTTGTAAATTTGTTTCAGCTAGCTTTATGGCTAAAAATATTCTCCAAGGACTAAGA
The DNA here is from genome assembly GCF_003945595.2 of Pipra filicauda. NCBI lineage: Eukaryota > Metazoa > Chordata > Aves > Passeriformes > Pipridae > Pipra > Pipra filicauda. The sequence continues at coordinate 210,857 of NW_024104567.1, read as the reverse complement.
GGCACTGCATCTAGTCATGCTGTGGTACACGAGTCAATCAGGGATGGAAAAAAACATTTGGAGAGACAAAAGCAGAGTCCCAGCTTCAGCTGGCTGCTGTATTACTGGAGTGCTTCTCTGCTGCTACATACTTGCTGCTCTGCTTCCTAAAATACATCCTTCTGGACACACAACTGCAAAATGGCCCACATTATAGTGACTATGACTTATGGTCTGAAATATGAAAAAAGTATGTATTACAGCCTCTTCACAAGGGGCTTCCTTCTGAGTGTATAGAGGTCCAGGCAGACATTAATTCTCAGGTGCACAGGCATGCTTGTGTCTGTACAAAAGACTTCCTTTTTCTCCTGGCATTCCCTCTTGGCCTGTGCAGCTGCCGAGAGCAAAGTGTATCTTTCAATTTATGGATCGTCTACAGCAGGAAATACGTAAGACCCCAAACCCGTTGCCAGTGTATGTCATTGACATGCACAGTTGCTGAGTCTTGCCATGAGAGCATCAGGACTGCAGCAAGGCAGCTGAATGCCCTACAGAGTCATACCTTATGGTGAGTGCTACAGAATTAAGATCCCGGAGGTCCATGGTCCCAGCTGACCTTCGCAGACTGGCACTTGAAGAAAGGTAGTGTTGGCAGCAGAGGTTAGTGAACTGACACTGTCCTTGTGGGTAGCTGAGGAAAGAGGCACCCCAACAATGCTCTTATGTGGTCATCAGGAGGTGTTACGTAGGTAATATTCACCTGGCCCGGTGCAGAGTCCTATACCTGAGACTGTGTTGTGCTTTCTTTGTCTGCACAGACTGGATCAACAGCAAATATAAACTTGGGTAACATCCCTGTAACATACACACCATCATCTGGTTCTGCTGTCTTGCCCAGACCTCCACCAGCTGTAGCAGAAGCCTGAACACCACAAAAGGTGTGCTCGACATTAAATCAACTCCAGCGCCTCTGTTGTCAGGTGTTCTGCATCCCACTTCCAGGACCCACATGCTGGATGTGGAAATGGGTGCGGGGTATCCTACAGTATAAAAAAAGCTATGTGAGGCAGGGCCAGGTCCCTTTGCTTTGGGCTTATTCCCAGCTGGCAGAACCTCTGTCTTCCAAACCCATCCTGTCACTGCTCTTCCCCACCCCACCATTGGACTGGGATCCTGGTGGGATTTGGGGTAGTTGCCAAAGGCATTTGCAATCCTTTTCCGCAGAGTAGAAATGCTTGCAGGGCAGCTGCAGGTCCTGGCCAATCTGTGACGCTGTGGGTTGTCTCTTACAGGGCACTTCCCGGGCCTGCCGGACATCTCGGAGATGAGCTGCATTCCCTTCTGGTCAGTGAAAACAGTGGAGCAAGAGGCAGAATAGTACCAAGCTCACAGGCATCACACCTGTTTGTAACCTCTCCAGAGGCTTCAGGTAGTCTGAAACCAGTTTTGTAATGCGATTTGAAAGGTACAGGAGCTTTACCAGTGAATTCTTCTTCTTCATTGCTGAAGAGGCAGCTGCAGAGACTTTGCTCAGGGGACTCCCTTTTCTCATCTCTGTACCTGCAATCTTAATCTTCCATAAGTCTGTCTCCATATGGAAACTCTGACTACATAGCCTCTCTGAACAATGGTACTCCCTGGACAAGAGAGAATTTTTTGTTAACAACTTACATTCACACAAGATCCCAGCAGTGTCCCTATGACTACATCCAGCCCATGACAGCTGTCCTCCACAATCGAAAGCTTTCAGTTCCTAGAGACATTTTGCATTCTCCTAATACCTCCTTTTGGCTGGGGTAGTGGTCACCTCAGTGTTCCCAGCACCCTCTCTCTCTAGGCAGGAGGAGACCATTCCCCACTGGTTGCTTGTTGCTTTACACACTGAGAGGGAAGGAGAACAGAAAATGTTGTTTAGAAGCAGTTTGTTCCCTGTTGCTGTCAGTCTCTGCAATGAGCCTTGCATGACCTACTCATCACCAGTTGAGATCCCGCACCAAGAAGTCATCCAGTGAGCCAAACCAGTGTTGCAGCAGCAACAGTTCCTCCTGCCTGGGACTGGAGTGCCATTTACCTGAAGCTTTATGTCTGTCACACTCTGCAAGCAACAGCTCTGCAGCTCATTTTTAGCAGTTGAGCCATAAGAGAAAAAGAAACAAGTGCTTTTCCTCACAGACAAGCAGAATGTCCTTGTTCCTTCCCAAAACAGAGTGGAGACAGCAGGATTGAACCCTAAGCTGATCTCCAGTATGGCTACAGCCTTGATCTGTGCTCTATCTGCCATCTACTGTGCCTGGGACTCAAGTGTGGTCAGAGACTGCTTCAAATACAAGAGATGTGTCCCCCTGTCAGTGCCCCCAGGCCACGGAATGCAGTTGGTGTCACTGTCAGGCAGACACTGCCCCTGCAGCTCCAGGAGGTGCTCAGGTGCTGGAGCAACATCTGCCCTGAGCAGGGTTATTGCTCCTGGCTTGCACAGGCAGGGCTTGGCTAGTCCTTCTTTTCTATTCCACCCGCCAGCTGCTGGGCTGGCCTGTACACAAACAGCACTGACCCCCCCCAGTGCTTCCTGCTGTGCTTGTGCTTTTCTGCAGAGGGACAGGGATAATACGCCAGAAGGAAAAGGTCCCTGATCTGTTTCTGAGGTCCTGTGGAAAGAGCTGCACCCCAGCAGCTCCCATGTCTGAGTTGCACCCCACACTCATTCCCATATCCCGCCTCCAGAGAAGCATGTACCACAGCTGTGTGCCTGCCTGTACTGCGCATCCCTGTGCTGCAGCTCCTCCCTGGCTGCAAAATATCTATGAAAACACAAAGATGTGTTTCAGTGACATGATTATTTTTTATGAAGATTGTTTGGAGGAAGGGAAAAATTATTTTTGAAAAAAAGTGTTTCCTTTTGCAATTTTTAAGATGTTTTCCCAAATTCATATTTTTAACCCTTCGTTTTATTCTTTTATATGTCATGACGTATAAGTCTCAAGTTGCATAACAAGACAAAAAGATAATGCTTCTAAATTAGTACTGAGTGGCAGCTCTATAATAATCTTTAAATTATATTAAAATAAATTATATGAACCACTCTCTGTTACCATTGACATGGTAACAGTGCTAGTAGAACAAGATAATGGGGAAAAAATTTAAATTCAAAATCCAAACTAAAAGAAAGTGAAATTCTGAAGCTAAATTCAGATTTCTGAACTGCTTCCCCATGTGTTTATCAGGAAGGATTGGAAATCCTTGCAGATTGTTCAATCTGAAACCACAGTTTCTTTGTAACAATCCTGTGCAATGGCCATGTCCCTCCTAAGCACCCTGCTCTGCTCAGCACTCACTGTATGTCAGGATCACTGCCACCACCCAAAATCAGATGGATTGCCAGCAGCACTCGTCTTCCGATGCTGTGCTGCCCCCACAGCAGATCCGACCCTGCAGCCTGCCCAGCAGTGCCCAGCTCAGCACTGCTCCACGGGGCTGCTGCAGCCTGTCCACCGCAGAGTGCTGCCTCTCTTTACCCCTTCTTTTCATGTTCCCCTCAAAACTAAACCTACTGTCTCAGCAGTCCAAATGCCTCATGCAGTACCTGCTTGCTTAACCTGGAAGCAGCTGGGAAGCCCCTTGGCATGTAGCTGCCTCTTCAGTTGTCACAGGGATTATTTCCTTCTCTGTGCGTTCCCGAACCTGCTGCTAAGCAGCTCTCCAGCTGTATAACCTGTACCAGTCACAGTCACCATGGGCATTGCGGTTGCGCCTCCAGAGAGCTGGCATGTTGGGGGGCTCCCCTTGCCCTGGGTCACTGCTGCCCAGGACTTGCAGCTTGTCGTACACACCGCGGGACAGCATGTACTGCACTGTACAAGTATTGCTTTGGGCAGCAACTGAATGACTTTCCCCCCAGTCCCCACCCCATCCTGCTGCAGGATACTGGTCCACATCCCACGGGACACCCCTACTCATCTACCAGCCCTCTCCTCATCTTCTTGATACGGATACAGCTTCGCATGGTGCTCCCAAAGCTCCATCCAAGGGAACTGGTTTCAGTCCTGGCCAGGAAGTCTCTGCATCCCTGTGACACAACATGCAGGATAAACACAGGTTTCCCTGTGCCTACCCACAAAACACTGGCTTATTCATCAGCTTTTCAACCCCACAGCTCACCCAGAAACCCCTGTGTCTAAATTGCAAGGAAAGAACCACCAGCAACAATAGCTGTTGGGTTTTCCACTTCTGTCATCCAGGACCAGGCTTTGCTGGAGCAACTAGAGGGCTTCACCTTGTTGCTCAGCTGGCTTATCCACAGCTGCTGCCCCAGCAGTGCAGAGCTGCTGGGCACTGTCTGCTCTCCTCAAGTGCTTCTCACAAGGTAACATCTCTCCTTTCTCCAGCTGCTTCAGTCATTTGTTCAATATTTTACAGCAGATACGTTGAACTCCTGCTCTAGGCTCAGTCTCACTGCTTGTAAATACTGGACACAGATGTCACACTGGTTGTTTTTACCACAACCAAGATTAAATCTGAGAAAGAAAACCCTCCCTAGAACAGAAAGGGGCCATGCCCTCTGGTCAATGAGTGCAATAGGAGCTGATTGTATTATTAACCTTATAGCAATGACTTCAGGAAACACAATGTGTTTACTCAAATTGCACACTTTTTTTGAACAGCTGTAAAATAGAGTATATGTGTAAATATTGCCATCACTGAAGAAGTATTTGTAATTTTAGCATATAAATATAACCGGCTTTTCAGTAGGCTTGATGATGCACAAGGCCACGCATCGAGCCCTTGGGTAATTCCAAAGTTGTAAATGTATTTGCTGTACAGAGGAAGTGTGTCAGTGCTCGCTGCTCCCAAGGACCCTGAGCTGCTGGTCCCTTTTGGAGAGCCAGTGGCTTTCCCCAGAAGGGCTGGTGCCAGCCTGAGGGGCAGCAGCTTGCTGCTTCACAGAACAGCTTCCTTCACACCCAGAAACACCTCTGCAGCGCGCAGAGCTGCCTCTCCAGCCGCTCGGGGAACGTGGGTGTGACAGCTTGGCCATGTGCCCACTGGTGCTGGGCAGTGGGCCTGGCTGAGGGGAGCCCTGTGGCCCTCCCACAGATGGGACCTCCAGCAAGGGAAAAGGGCAGGAAGCACAGGGTGGGGTGGTGCACCTCAGTGCTTCAAGAGACACTTGACACAAGCACATTTCCTAACTACGGATCGAAGCAATAGTCATATTGGTGTCATCTCTAACATAGTAGACCTTATCTCTGCCACCCTTGCACAGCGTTGGAGTGATCAGGGCCCTGCTCCAGGCCAGCCTCCCACAGGCTGTGCTGTGTGCAAGAGAACACAAAGCCATTGTTTGCAGATGCCTCTGATGGTCAGAACCCAAGTCTCCCAAAGGATCATCCTCCTGGGCTGCCCCATGTGCAGTCCCAGCTCCTGCCTTGGGGAAGCAGCACTCCAGGCTGCATGGAATGTATTTTTAAGAGAATAAATCTATTTTTTTGTATTTGCAAACATATATTTGGGCTGGGGCAGCTTAGTTAGAAGACAAATAATGCAAGAAATCTTTTCATAATCACAGATTCATCTAAGTTAAGCAAATTTTCCAGGGTAACAGTATTGCCTTTATCCCTAAAACAAACTTTTGTGTCCAAAATAGAGCTATCAGCACTGTTCCACCCTTTCAGAACTTGCCTGTCTCAGCATGCTGAGTAGAGGAAAGCCAGTGCTTTCCTCCCTACGCTGCCCATGCAGAGGATACTGATGGTGCTCACCTCCTTCAAGTGACACAGTGCTCTTAGTCTGCATGCCAAATGTAAACACACACTTATCTGCATGTCTCTCCTGACTCAAACACTGTCAGCGCTACAGTATATAACCAATAAACACTTCTCTTTTTACGTGTGTGTGATGTGGTGTTTCCAGCAAGTGTTTTCTGCAAGTCCTGTTGCTGCCCCTCGGTGAGGCGTTGAGGCAGCCCTGGTTGGCAGCAGAGTGTGTGTGTGTGTGTGGGTCAGTGCAGGAGCTGAGCACCTTGTGCTTCATTCTGTGCCTGTGTTGAGGCGTATCTCACACACCCATTCCAGGCTGTATTTCGGGCATGGACAGTGCATACACAGCACAACCAGTTGTACACAGCCACTCTCCACTGTGGCTGGATGAGCTCAACATGGCATTGCTGAGAGTGGGGGAACAAGGGTGTTACTACAGAGGGAAAGAAGCCACCACTTGGTTAGAGCTCTTTCACTCCGTCAGTATTGATTGTAGTGAAACCAGGATCCGTTCGCCACCTGGAAGGCACTGGAGGATACAGAGGTCAGTACAAGTGGCAAATCTCCTTCATGATTTCTATTTCTCATGTGCAGGTACAGTTAGCACAGATACAGGTACAATTAGCACCTGTCACATTCAGGATGAGCCCCTGTGACTATAACTTGAAATACGTTGATTTGTAAGGGGGGTACCACACTTTATAGACAAAATTATTTTTCTTGTGTCTGGATTATTCTGTTTGCAAAACAGGATATGTTTCCAGCAGCTCTATGAAATGAGTTATTATGGACAGACATTTTAGGAGCCATCCATAGCTGTCGCTTCAGCTGCTGCTCCCTGGTTAGAGCCCATTAATGCGAGGTAAAGTCCTACAGAGATACCCTCCGTTAAATATTTGTCTAAGAAAACTAACTTCTGGCTTGGCTCTGAGCCCTTTCTGTCCCAGTTCACACAGGCAACTACTGAGCATCATTAAAGAGGTGGTTGTTTAACTGTAGCTACAACACAAATGCTGCTGTGTCTGGCCTGCTAAGAGCAGCAGAGACCTGTAAACATGTTAGTGAAGCGTTATTCTCCAAAGCTGTCAAATCTGCTGCCAAATCTGGCCTCATGGTTCAAGGCCAGGCTCACCACTGCTACGTGGGGACAGTGAGGAACGTGAACTGGACCACTGGCCACCCACCATGGCATTGCTGCTTAAAAGCCAGGAAATTTCACTTTTTCCAAAGCCTTTTTTTATTCTGATCTTTTTAATTAGTCACATCTGCTTGCTTTGGTGGGTTTAGGTGATCCTCCTGTTGCCTACAAACAGGTGTACTCTCTTGTTATTTCAGACACAAACCTCTCTGCTTTAGTCACACCTGTGAGAAGGTTGCTGCTCTATTTAATGGTGAGATGTTGAGCCAGATCCTGTGTGCTGCCCATGCCCAGGTCATTCCTGCTCCTGCCCTGGGTTCCTGATCAGCTGTTCACAGAAGGCAAAGCAGTGTCACACATTTACCTCTGGCATCACACCCAGAGCAGTGTGTACCCAAGCTGCAGAGGCAGCTCCCCTTTGCTGTGATTTACCTTGTAAAATAGCTGTTCAACATCGTTACCACCACCCCAATGGAAAGAACAAGCCCAATGCTCACAGCCTTGTAGAGAGGTGGGGAACACCCAGTGGCTCCGGAGCCAGCCCCGCTGACCTCTTGATGCCTTTAGCATGCAACACTGCTTCTCACCAGCACAGGGCATGCTGCCTGCCTATATCCAGCCATCCTGTTCCCAACATCCTTGTTAGTATCTTCAGTAACATGCTTTTCAGTCCAAGGATCTGAAACCCAGACTCATTCCTTGCTTTTGGCAGTTGCACTGATGGACATAATTGTTTTCAGTGTCTTGTCACAGAGGCTTACAAAATTGAGACAAATAATACATCCAAATGATTCCCAGTTCATATACTGATTCTAACCACCATCCTACTTGCGCTGAAGCTTCCTGCCACCCCCTCTGCTGGTTTCTTGGAATGTATTCACACCACTTGTGAATACATTCCATATGGCCATCCTTAAAGATGGGCCATAGAGAGGGCACAGACAATTTACAGGCTAATCCCAGAATAGTAGGAGATAATCAGGAATACAAGTGTCTGTTGGAGTTAGGTGAAGGTTCTACGAGCAGTTGATGGTTGCCACGAGCCTGGTGTCACAGATGCCAGGTGGGCAAAGGGTGTCATTGGTTCTGCTGCACATTAAGACAGAGAGGATCACAGCCAGCCAGCATTACTGCACCAGGAGTCAGCCAGCATTACTGCACCAGGAGTCAGCCCTGTGCCAGAGCTTTCCAGGCAGGAGGAGATAACCTTAACAAAGGCATTTTACCTATGTGCCTACATTTAATGACAGTTTCAAGCAGGGATTTCCAGGCTGGAGATGTCCTACTGTTCTTCCCATCCCAAATAGCATTGCCTGTTCTCCTGGTCCATGTAAAGTTTAACTGACAAGCACTGGCATTCTGGTTACGTGCACTGGAGCAATTGTTGCCGTCTCCTTTGGGGAGTTTAACACACCAGGAGGCATTCATGTACTGCAGTAAGCAGGCAGCAGTATCCCATTTGGTGCAGAGTTCACCCCGGGACGTTGGAACACAGTTCAGTACCTTCCAACCCCAGCCCGTCTCTGCCAGCAGGAAGAAAGATGGAATCCCAGACTTGCATCCCAGGCACGTGGTAACACGGTGCAGTGGGTTGACCCTGGCTGGAGGCCAGGTACCTGCTAAAGCCACTCTCTCACTCCCCTCTGCAACTGGACAGAGGAGAGAAAATACAACAAAGGATTCATGATTTGACATAAGGACCAGGAGAGGTCGCTTACTGATCACCATCATAGGCAAAACAGACTCAAAGCGGGGATATTAATGAGATTTATTACTAACAGGATCAGAGCAGAACAGTGAGAAATAAAAACACCTTCCCCCCATCCCTCACTCCTTCCACATTGTATCTCCTCCCCCCACCAGTGGTGCAGGGAGATGGGAATTGGGAGTTATGGTCAGTTGTTGTTTCTGCCGCTGCTCAGAGAGAGGAGTTGGAGTCCTTTCCCTGCTCCCTGTGGGGTCCCTCCCACGGGACACAGTCCTTCACCAACTTCTCCAGCGTGAGTCCATCCCACGGACAACAGTTCTTCACAAACTGCTGCAACGTGGATCACTTCTCCATGGGGTGAAGTCCATCAGGAACAAGCTGCTTCCATATGGGTCCTCCACAGGGTCACAAGTCCTACCAGGAAAACCTGCTCCAGTGTGGGCTCCTCTCTTCAAGGAGAGTTTTCAAGGTTAGTTTCATCATTTGAGCAAACCCTACTGTATCTTTGTTATTACACAGTCTTTCAGGTCCTGGTTGTTGATGCTGCACACTACCCTGTTGCCAGCAAGAATTTGGGTGACCCAGGTCTCCATGTCCTGCACTTTAAGAAAATAAATCCAGACCTCTGAACCCTTTGAAGATGGGTTCAGAGTTAGAAGTCAGGGTTCGTCCATCAGGCACTAATGAGATGGGTCTTCCCACTAGCCTTTAGGGCTTCCCAGGACTCACAAGCCCCTGAGTTTTGCAGGATCACAGGCTCAATGACAGTAGAAGGCAATTTCAACAGAATGGGTTGTCCCACATGTGTTTTCAGTGGGAATCGATCCCTTCAATCGTCAAGCTGGCACCTGTCAGTGGCCCAGTAGGACATAACTTGCAAATCTTTGGGTTTCCATGAATTCCTCAGCAGTTACTGGCAATGATGACTGTGTCTCAAACACAGATCCCAACTGTGGCACGAGACATCAGCATGTCTTTTGATCAGGCCATCATCCTGCTCTACTGTACCACTACTTACCTCCTAGTCTGTCAAATTCTAATAAATTCTCCATATGAGGGCTTGGAGCACTTCCACAGCCATGAGTCATTTTTTACCTGGGTCAGGCTAACAGACATTACCCCCTCTATATTTAAAGCTTTCCTTGATGGTGTAATTCCTAACTCTCTGCCTGCCTTTTATTCAAAACACTAATTTGGGCCCCTATATCAATTAGTGGGCCCACAGGAATGTGTCTTGTGCTTTTCCTTATCAACAGACCACTGGCAAAAATTCACCACACTGATCTGGTGGCGTGAACCCCAAACCTTGGCTTCCAGTTTTTTAACTCCTTCAGGTCTTATTGGAAAGATGCAAAAGGGTTGATGGCACACGGCTGGAGGACACCTGTATCCTGACCCCTCATCATCCCTTTTAACAGCTCTGCCCCTTGCCTGTAGGCTTGGAGGGCAACTGACAATGAACGTGTAACTTCACTTGGGCACTCCCAGCCCTTGGGCCTTTCCTGAGGGATTATCATCCCCTGGGTGGGCTCCATTAGCTGTGCCTAGGCAGTTGAGGCTGTTGAGGGGTGGAGTGGGGGCTGCCTGGGGAGAGGTTTCCCACTAGTCTGTTGAACCTTGCTATTCTGCTGGCCCCACTGCCCATACCAGCCCCCCCCCCATGCCTGTAGGTAACTGGGCTGTGCAGCATCTGCCCAGGTCACTGCAGGTGTAGGTAGAAGCTGATGGGTTTGCTGATTCAGTTTAAGGTGGTTGGGGGCCACTGGCATGGCCATGGCACCCTGTTGTCCCCCCTCATACATGCCAAGATCTTCCCCGTGTTCCCCATCCCACTCCTTGGGCTCTGTGCCCGTGATTAATTTCAGCATTTGGACAATGCTGGGTTGTGGGCTTTGTTACTGGTGCCAGCACAATTTCAATTTTTTGTTCTAACAGACGTGTCCGCTCTCTTTTCACTTCTTTTACACCTTTATCTTCAGCTGTTTTCTTCAAGCTCCCTTGTGCCTGCACAAGGCACACCCTGAGATGCACACACAGCTCCTCTGCCTTTCCCATTTTTCTTGCTTTCTTGGCATTGATGTATTCTCCACGATGCTGTGGGGGTTGAACTTTGTCCCTTCCATTCCCAGAGGAAGAGGGGCACAGCGCTGCCTCTGTAACAATTCCCTGTTGGCATCCTGCTGATTCGCCAAGTAAGAAATTTGTAAGCTCAGCCTTACAAAATCAAGACAAATAATATATTCAAGCAAGGTTTATTTTATAAACCAGTGAAACCAAATAAACCAATTAAAGCTCTGCCAACACTGGAATACAGATTCATGATGTCCAGTGGAATTCATATGGTCTGAGTTAAGAATTCTCAAGATATTACAAGAGTAACCCAGAATGTGCTCTCACTCACCTAAGAAGGTGAAGGCTACTGACTTCGAGGAGCTCCCTTGAGTGGCATCCCAACCCACGGGAAGGCCCCAGCCTCACCTGCTGCTCTGAGGGCTGACTCAGCTGGCAGAGCTATAGCCCACTCTGATCTGCATCTGTGGTCAGATACAGTCACGTTAACCCTCTCTGGCCAGGGTCTGACCTTCTGCCCCACCACAGCTGCCATGTAGGTGTGATGGGGGTCAGCCTGCAGAGGGGCCATCAGCACCACACACCTGATGCCAGCCACAGCACAGCAGGTCAGTGGCAGGCACTGCCTGGAGGACTTGGTTCCTGCTGGAGCGGCTGCACCTGCCACAATTCTCTGCACTCAGCTTGAACTGGAATTCTGTGTAGTGTCATCAGGTTATGCAAATGGGGTTTAAGGATATGCAAAGTCTTCAGTCCCCAAAGACTCTGTTAACACACCATCCAAGCTCACAGACAGCACCAAGTCAGGCACAGCAGCCACAGCTATTTCCCCTCAAAAAAGCCAAATAAAGCAGTCATGTTTTTATCAGGTGGTAGCCTTGACTCCACAGGGAAGGGAAGGCCTGTTCATTCTTTTCAGACTCGAGTGTGTCCAGAGAAGGGCAACAAGGCTCTGAAAGGTCTAGAAAAACATGTCTTATGAGGAATGGCTGAGGGAGCTGCGTTTGTTTTCTGTGGAGGAGGCTCAGGGGGGACCTCATCGCTCTCCACAGCCCCCTAACAGGAGGCTGCGGTGAGTGAGGTGCGGGCCGGTCTCTTCTGCCGTGCCTGCGGTGAGAGCACCAGAGGAAATGGCCTTAAGCTGAGATGGGAGATTCAAATGGGATATTAGAAAAAACTGTTTCACTGTTCCAGTGGTCAGGCACTGGAATAAGTCGCCCAGGGAGGTGGTAGAGTCACCATCCCTGAAGGTGGTCAAGAGGCACCTGGTTCTGGTGCTGGGTGATGTGGTTTAGAAGTTACAGTGGTGGTGGTGCTGGGTGGATGGTTGGACTGGATGACCTTGTAGGTCTCTTCCAACCTTAATGATTCTATGACTCTTAAGAAATGAGATAAAGCCAAGTAGGCTTGAACATGACTCCTGGAAGGAGGTGGAGGCTCAGACAAGACCATCCCTTACTGTTTCCTTCATGCTCTTCCACTAGCTCCATGCTCTCAGGTGGAGTTTTTCCAAGTGTCCTCGGGCTTACCAAAATCTTACCAGCTGCAGCCATTCCCATCCCAGGCCAGACTCCAGGACCTCCTTTCAGGAGCAACTTGGCTATCCTTCCTCTTCAAATGGTCCAGCTACCTCCAGAACTGTAGTGAGTTGCCAATAAATGGTAATTTGTTTTCTTTGAAAGCTGCAGCACCTCAGCTGCTTCTTAAAACAGGCAGAGTCTGCACACTTCAACCATGAGGACCTGCAGGTCATACCCACCCCAAAACCCAGGTAAGTGATACTCCAAATCCTTACCCATTCAACAGGCACATTCCCTCTGCTGACCCAAAACAAGCACAGAGCACTGTAGAGATCGGGAGATTCCGGTCCCTCTGGGCCGAGAAACACTAGAGGGGGTGTGCAAGGCTTAATGAAGGCCAACAGAGCACATGGGAGTACCACAGCCACACTCAAATCCACACTGCATCCTCCACCACTGACAGCTCAGAAAGCACTGGCTCCTGTTGCTGAGCAGAGATTCAGCAGTCCGATACTTATGGTGTAGCTGCAGTGATAGCAACTCACGCTTGCTTCAGACCATGCAGAAGTGGCCTGGTATTTGTCTGGAAAAAGACATCTTTGACTACATTAAGTTCAGGACTATTTTATTTTCTAGCGGGCCTGAAGTGCTTTTAAGAGTTTCTGACACTTTGCTAGAGCATGCAGGATGTCACGACAGAGATGGCACCATCATGAATCCCAACAGCAAACCACCCTACAAATATGGAGACCCAATTACATGGCATAGCACCCCAATTCTCTTCCCATCTTCAGTCAGAGTAGCCAAAAGGAGCTCAGCTGTTGGTGGATTTTAAAGGTCTGTCACATCTGTCATCCTGGAACAGGTTTCCCTGGTGTTGATGAGCATAAGGCAGGGACTCTTGAGTTTCAAATTACTCCCCATTTACTCTCCGTCATCCTCAGACACTCCTCCTCCATGCCTTGCTGGACTTTCAAGTCCTGCCCCCCTTCAGTGACAGTTTTCTGACCAACCATCACAAGTCTCTCTTGTCCCTGGAAGGCACAGCAAGAATGAGTGATGTTGCTCAATACTATCCCTTTTCACCAAGGGCTCAAGTAGCAACAACATTTGCAAAGTTAGAGACCTGAGGAAGGTAACACTGATTTAGATGGGAGGTTTGGCATAAAGGGTCTCCCATGGCACCAAATCCAACCAACCTCCAATGGGCTTAGTCCTTGACACCTCCAATCTGTGTCCCCTTCACAGCCTAATACTCTGGCCACATGAGCCCTTTCTCACGGCTTGTCAGAAGGACCGGCTATGGGATACCTGCTCACAGACCTAAACATGTCAGGAGAAAGCAACCACAAGACGGTCAGGATGAATGATCTCCTGCTGCAAAGAAGGATACACAAGAAAACAGTAGAAGCAATGATGATAGAAGATGGAGAGTCTGTGGCCAAAGACAACAGAGCCAGAAACAAGCAAGGTCTGCAGTCGTGCCTCTGTGTGTATTTTCTTCAGAAAGAAGCATGGGTAGTGTAATTGTAGATGGATAAGCATGGAACAAGAGAAGGCATCAGAACAGAAGGTGCAAGGGCAGAAGGAAGTTGGGATAGACTGCACATATACAGACATGGGGTCAGAGAATGAGAACAGGAGCAGTGAAGAGCAGAAAAGCCAGTGTGAACAGAGACCGCAGCTAGGTGAGACAGACATAAACTGCAGAAAAAGGAGGATGAGAAAAGTTCAAGAAATAAGAAAAGTCTAATGCTAATGGGGAAAGAAAGGAGAGGGAAAAAAGATCTAAATGCTTACATAAAACTGCTCTGTGCAATGAAAAGAAAGCTCTATTGTGCTTGTGATAAATTATAAGAAGGAGAATACATGGAAAAGCAGCCAAACCGAAGTGATTTTCAGAAGCATAGTGGCAGTTGCAACATCATCTCATCAGTCTGGCAGAAACAAAGCCAAGAGGTACAGAGTGAATACCTGCACTAAGCAGAAGTCAAGAACTCAGGTCTTTCAGTTAACTTCCTATCTAGGCAACTCTCTCTCTATATAAACAAATGCTAATATTTTTTCTAGTTTTTAACTTACAAATATGCAATTCTGAAGATTTCTTTTGTTCAAAAGTATTTAATAAAACAGTATGCTTAGCATGCTCAGTGATACCAACTTACTCTCTACAACAGGATGCAGCTGGTGTAGCAGCCAATGGACCATTTTGGAGGGATGTGATTTGCTGTTACTGGTAGGTAAACAGTTGCTCCAAATTCTCAAAACCACACAGGAATAGAATTGGTCAAAAATATTAGTCTTCAAAACAAAACCATAGAAAAACCACAAAGAAGTTTACATAAATTCTACACTAAGTTACTATTTGTAGCAACCAGCTTTTCTAGAGGGCCTTGTGCAATTACCAAACTGTAAATACACACACAGGTAGAAAAAAATCCCATCCTAAAAAACCTCCAACTACAAGCTTGACTTTCAAAAAGTACCTGCAGAATCAAAGTCCCTCACCAGCTTCACAGTAAAGGATTCTGTTTACACTGTCCCTTCAAACAGCTCTAAGGTTTTTAGAAGGCTGCCAAGCCAAAGGTTCAGTGAGCTTCTGTAAGGCCATTCTCACACAAATGTTGTACAGTAACTCAGGGTCCTCTCAGCAGACTCGGCTAGAGACTACATGAGTATCTTCATCCCAGAGTCCACAACAGTAGCACTGTGGGCTTCGCACCCTCTTCTGAGGCCTCCCGCTCCCCTCACATGCTGGCAGCCTGCTGCGGGGGCACGCCGGGCGCGGGCTGGCGCGGCAGGGTGTACATGGCCCCCAGGAACTGGTCGGCGATGCGCCCGGCCTCCCGCAGCCCGCTCAGCAACGCGCCGTGCACCGTCGCGGGGTAGTTGCGAATGGTGTGTTCTCCCGCGAAGAAAAGGCGTGGAACGGGCTGGGGGACAGAGAGCACTGTTAGGGTTTGCTCACGTTCCTTCAGATCCTGCAGCAAATGATACTTTAAGGATGTTAAAAGTCCTCAAATCACAACACAATCTCCATTAACATGAAGGTGGTGCATATAAAATAGTCTCTAATTAAACTATTTTAACCTGTGTACAAATTACTAAGAAAATAAAGCTCTACTCAATAAGCAATGTTTGCAGAGCCAGAGAAGCAGAGGAGGGTCACGTCCCAGCTGTATCGAAACAGCATTTGCATGTTGTATCTGTAACTCTACAGCCAAACTGTCAAAACGTATTCAGGAAGAATGGTTTCTGATCCTGGTACATGAACTCTAGCACAGTTAGCAAACAAAAACTTTAGCAATTCACTAAAATCAGCGGTTTCTCTTTAAACTGAGGCCTAAAGCAACTATCCACAGAATCATAAAACGTAGGAGAAAATCATGTATTTCATTCTGCAAGGAATCACTTTATCCATAGCTGAGTGTATTAAAGACTTGTATCATTAGAACAAGAACCCAAATAAAGCTAAAGCTACACACCCTTTTCTGGCAGTGCTTTCAAGAGTGCCTATTGCTTTCAAACTTCCATCTGCTCAACATGAACTGGAGATAACTCCTGCCTTCATTGTGTTTGCCCCCTATTTGGGACAGACCTTTTGATTCCCGGTCATCTCACTCTGGCCTTCACCCTCTTTCAAATCACTACAACTCACTTAAATATGGTGATGGACAATAAAAATACAGAGGATGAAACACACGTGTAATACTAAATACTCCGTTCAGACATTACCACACTGACTTTCTGAATAAAAATGCTCTTTTTTTTAGCAAACAAATGACACCAAACCTGTGATGGCAGAACTCATGGACAGAAAAATTATTTTACAGGTTTTAATAATTCATCATAAGATGCAAGTTATCTAAACTTGTGTCTAGATATGCATGCAAATTACTCAGAGAAATCATCCTATTTTGAACTTTTTCTAAAAATAACTGAAACATATTCTCACCTGTGGAGCACCTGGAATGGCTGGCCCTGGAGTAATTGGCTGAGCCATCAAATCATAGTCATTTCCAGAGGATCCAGCTGCTACATAGGAGTATGATCCCCGGGCCCATGGGTCGGCACGCCAGCGGGACACCACGGTCTCTTTAGGCTGAGACAAGACAGGAACTTCAGTTGTTGAGACATTGCAAGTTCTACAGTTTGCGCCAAATACAAATGATGCAAATTGCAACAATATAAGGAACAAAGTCCTTCGGTTGATACTAAGGGTGGAATTTCATGTTTATATTCTAACACACACTAAACTAAATCTTTCGTGGTGATTCCTTACTCCTTCCCAATATATCACCAGACCCTGCTGCACATAGCTTCTCAACTGGAACTCACACCTTGTACAGCTGCTCACACCCACTGTGTATATACTACTTTCTTTGTTTCTTCTCCCATTATCAACATGATGACAATGCACCTTCCTACTCCTTCAGCCCAAGCCACTGCCTGTACTGACCTGGGGCACAGCGCTGCTGCCAAATATGCCCTTGAGAATAGCAAGGCACCGACCAACAATGACATCATCACTGATATTCTCCATGATCCCCGCTGCTTCTCCTGCTACTAAGGCCAACAAAATTGGCGCTGTGGGGGGTGGGGAAGGAGAGAGAAAAAAACACTTCAATTACTGAAATCGAACATTTTAATCAGACAAGTTGGACTTGGCTATCCAAGATCTGCAGGTAAGTCACAAGGTTAGAAACTAAACAAATCCGACAAAAGTAGTCCTAAATCTTCTAGTATCATGTCAAAATAACAAAAGGAAAATGTATTTATATATGCCATGGTGCTATTTAGAATTATCAAGAGAACTGATGTATTACAAAATAAATACACACATCAGGAAGCATAGCAAGCAGAAGAGAGGATTTCTTCAGTTAAGATATCACTTGTTTGACATAGAAGTGTCCACTGGGATTTAACACCCAACTGTGCCACATTTAAGGGAACTCAGTACCTTCCAAACAGTCTAATTTAGGCATGATTAACTGCAGCAGAGCAGTTGAGTTACCAGTGTAAGTACTTCCCTCATACAAATATTTAGATTTCCTTTTTAACAAAGAACATTCACATGAAATAATCTCAATGGAGTGAAAACAATGAGCAGTAGAACAATTTCCAGAAAAGAAGCAATTCTGAGAAGAATTCAGAAGTCAAATGGACAGGTATCAAATAACTCAGCAGCCATGAGACGCTGTGGTTAAGAGCAGTAATGTGATTCCAGGATATACACGAAAGAGATTATGTTGTTTTCCCTCTGGCCAGCTGCGGTAAGAGTAAGCTCACATTTCTGGTAGTCACAAAGTCACAGAGAATTTTAGGTAAGTATTGAAGAAACACCAAAATAACTCAGGGGCAAGAAACAGGTATTTACAAGCGATTCAGATCTCAGCACAGTTACTTAATGAAAACTCTCTCAGTTGATCATTCTCCTCCTGGAGGTATTTATGAACTCTTAAATTTAGCAAAGAAAATACTACAACTAGAAACAGACATCAAGCATGTTGAAATGGAAAATAAAAGTCCCTGTTAAAAACCTGGCTTTAATGTTTGTACAAGTTTCCAATGTGATTAGTGAATTTGTTCTGTCCTGGTATAGATGAAGATCTCCTGGTGTACATTCCCATCAAGTCCTTAAAGACAACTGGGAGAAGTTCAGCTTCAATACACAGGTTGAAATACCCAATAAAGTATTCTGGTTAAAAACAAAAGCCTTTGAAATTCTGATAATTACACTACTTCAGACACAATTAAGACACTTAAATATGCAGGACTAGAGAAAAAAGATACAGGATTGCTCCTCTAATTTAACTCAATTTTCTGAAAGATTAAGGCCAGCCTTGCAAACAATTGAAGGAAAGAACAAAAAACTGGTTTCCTATCATCCATAGGCATTGGGGATTTTTTTTGTCATTTCAGCAGCCAAGTCTTTCCTAGTTTGCCATCCCTGACACAATGAGATCCTGAACGTCTTAGCAACTATTCAGTCAACATATTTTTTCTTGATGGAACAACTATGTATTCAAAATGCAGCTTCCAGTGAATTTTTCACTGAAAACTTGTATCCAGACAACCCCTATGGAAATCCTTCCTTTTTTGTAAGCATTTATCTAGACCTGAAAATACTGCTATTCAGCCACCTGGTAAGTTCGCAACTGTAACAGAAAGGCAGATGGCTGTAGCAGAACAATTACTATTTTGCTATGCAAATACCCAAGTGCTGCTCAGAAAAGCTTCTTGTATGATGAGCACGTGTCACTGCTCCCCAAGAAATTCTCTCCTTGAGGCAGTGATGTTTACCAAGTCTTGATACCAAATACCAAGAACGCGGTTTAGCCAGAGATCAGCAATCACAGAGATATGATGATGAGGCCCTTTCTCTATCTCATCTCTAGGAAAAATAGAAGAGTCAGGCAAGAAAACAGAGACTGAAACGTTATAGGATTCCAGAAAACACTGAACATTTCTGCCAGGCGTTCCTCTGCCCTGTGGATGGAGTTTCTCCATCTTCACAGCTATGTCAATAACCCAAGAGTGTGGCAGAGTGAGAGGCACCAGCAGCATGGGTCAGCTGCTCTGGGCTAGTCACAGCATTCCTGAGCCAACAGGTGTTCTCAGAAGGCATTACCCTGGGCTATACTGAAACCACTGGGAGGACTCTTGTCTGACCTATAACAGGGCAGGCAGTACAGACAGGTGTAGTCTATTTACCTGATCCATTCCCCCATATATCTTTAAACACTTCTCAGAGATCAACTGGTCTCTGACAACCCAAGGAGTTCATGCAGCATATGCTGCGATAATTCTATCTTCTGCTACACTTCTTGTTTCTGGATTAATAACTTCTTCAATCAGTTTACAGAGTTTCTGCCTAAAATACTACAGCTACAGAAATACAGACTATGACAGCAATAAACAGCAGCTTCACAAGTTCAGTCAGGTCTACTTCAATATTTCAGTCTAACCACGTTAACTGCCTCCCAACTATCCACGATAAATGGTAATTGTTGTTTTCAATTTCAGCCACCTGACTTGTGCTTCAGCATGGGGTTTTACTGCATTGCTGTTTTATTTTTACCTGCTCTGCCTATTTTCATGAGAAAGAAGGGTTGGAACCTAGCAGCAAAACCTTTCTATGTGACATGGTCTTTCCACCTTAAACCAAAACCTCCACACTACTTGTTAAGGATGTAATAAAGCCATCCTAAAGCCACAAAAGCCACATGAACAGCCTTGCTATCCAAGGCTCATTACTTGTATTTCTCCAGTGAAGTCTTATCAAACATTTTTACAATTCAATACCCTAGAAAGGTACTGTCCTTGCACAGTAATTTTTTTGCAGTTAAAAGAAAAATCTGGCCTGCCTATGACAGAAAGGAAGAAAACCGCCTGGTCATCTGCAAGACAAATATATCTCATTTAATAGGCTCACTGTATATACACTTTTGCTTTTAGTCTGGTATATGGCAATAAAAAAACCAGTATGCTTACTGCAGAGATCTCCTGACAATCTATTGTGGCAGCATCAGCTGCAGATAAACCAAAACTACTAATGGCAAAGTTCATCTGTAGAAACAGGCAGAGCAATCAATACCTTTTGCCTACTTAAGCATTTTCTAAAGAGGAGTTCTAAAATTATCTGTCAGTCTGAGACCCATAGTTTACAGTCACAACTAGTTTGCTGCTCAAAACAGGAACCAAGGTCATCCATTCAACAAACTGGAGACCCCACAGCTTGCCTGGGGGGGGCACACTGCAGCTTAACCATGTGGATGGGCCTGCAGCTCATCAAGCTGGAATGGCATTGCTCAGCAAGAGGAACAGAGCTATCCCCAAAGCCTCCAGTCTGCTCCACTGAAATCCAGGTGTTCAGTACTCCAAAGGCTGCACTGTACTCCCCAACAAACTGAAGGAGTATAACTTGCAAGTATTGAGTTCTGCACTCAGCCACTTAAAGGAATACACAGATCAATAGCACCTCTTACATCTGAAAAAAGTGTTAGTTATCTTATCAAGTGGCCAGAGAAAAAACTCAATTTCAAATACACTTATGAACTAAGAAATGGCTTTTAATTCAGAAATGCTGCAGTGACAAATCACCTTTCCTTGGAGAACTCAATGCACCCTCCTGACAAAGTAGATAATTAGGACAACACTGGAAGTTGAGTGGTTCCAGAATACCAGTGGCAACTAATAGATGCTTAATGGAAGGTAACACTGAGTAGGTCACAGGACAACTCCAACAAAGTGTAAGACAATAAAGTAGCTACAGAAGTGCAAGTATTACAGTAGATAGTCGTAATGCAATTTAACATGCACAGCCTGGAATCTAGCATCAGTAAACTCACATTCAGCTATGTGCTGCCCTAATCTACTACAGAACTGTTTGCAGTCAGTGCTGCTCTCTGCTTCCATTTGTCTTCCTACAATACTATCTTCTTATCATATCCATATGTGAACACTGACAGCATCTTAAAACATCTTTTCTAGATCTGAAACTACACAAATGAGACACTCGCAAAAGTAGACATGCACCACAGATACCTTTGTACAGGTTCCAAAAGAGGAAAAGTTCTCCTCTGCTTGCAGTAGTGCTCCCAACATGGCCAAACAAATTGACACTCGGATCCCAGAAGACACGATCAAAACATAACACAACCTAGAAAGAAAGAGTATCAACAGTTAGGAGAAGAACTAAGGACAGAAGAAATAAAGACAACTGCATTCATTGATGTTTATATCACTGGACAGGTCAAGAAAGGGAAATCTGGTGAATATATACTGCATGTACATAATATGGAGGTGTGCGCCTACACTGCTTTCCCACAGGTTAGTGTGCTCTCATAGTTTACCAATTTGCTGGTTAACAAGATCCAGCAGACCTACTTCTGCAATTTAACTCTTTAAAACCTGGAAAATAGAGAGGAGGCCCTTACAGTTCTTCAGACAAATTTCATCATCAAATCCTAGCAAAATAGCCATGGGAAAGACATTCTTCCTCTTCACCACCACATATTCCACCCACATTTCAGATTTTACCCATGGCAACCCCTGAACTACTGCAGTTTCCTCAGTGACAGCTCACCTTGTTCAGGTTGCCAAATCCCATACGCTGCACTGCAGAAGTTTTCCACTCTGGAAGAGGTGGCACAAACTGAACTGCTGGAGGCTGCTGTTTCAACACTCCTAAGGGCAGAGTGCACAGCACAGCATCACACTTATAAATGAAGGTCTGGCTGGTAGATCGCGTATTTACAGCTATTACTTCACAGCCTGGAAAGGGGAGAGAAAAACAATTTAATAGGCCAGGAGGCAAGAGCATTGGATTAAAAATTAAAGAAACTACCATAACCACATTGGAAAATATTTTGTTTATTGAGAGAGCTTTACACTAACAACTGCTTAACTTGCAGGCAAGTGAATGTTACTGACCACTTAGTTCCACTGCAGAAAAGGTAATTAATACAGCATCTGAAAATGGCCTTAACTGGGATAAGCCTAAAAGTTCATCCAGTAAATGATATTTAAAGATACGCATAAATAAACAGCAAGTAGGGAGTGAGCCTCTCATTGCATTGCTCTTCCAGCTCACAGTTTCCCAAGCCTAATGTTTTGAAAAACAACAAAAAGATACATTCTTTCCATTATATTAATTTATATTTTTAATACCAGATTCTGTGGCACCAAGCCTTAAGCAGTCTCAGACCACTTACTCCAAATGCTTTGATCGATGATGTAAAGAAATAAAAGAACGAATGTGAACAATCAGTAAATACAACTGAAATGGACTATGTCAAATGAGTCATAGAAATAAGCAAAAAAACATTCAAGACAAATCTCTAACAACTTTCTACACAATTAATCCCAATAACGACCATGTCTGCTTATCTAACCCCAAATGTATAATGGAGGTTTCACATACCTGATGCCGTATAGCGAACCTGTCGAACTGCTGTGTTTAATTTAATATCCAACCCTTCTGCCAAGGCTACAGGCACACAGGAATATCCATTCCTCACAGTCAAGTGACTGCCTGTGAATTCAAAGTCATCATCCTAAAATAAAGAGGCATAAATTTATAATGAAGTGCCCTAAATCAAGAGAAAATAATCAACAACTCTACACAACGGAAAAATTCTTTCAGAGTCAAATAAATGTGAAATCCCTTCTGGTTATTAGTCAGGTAACAAGTATAGAAACTTTCAGCAGACTACCGTTAAAGATTGGTTTGGCACTAACAAAAAGCTGTCTGGAATTTCATCAGCAAATAATAATCACGTAAGAATTCAGTATCTACACAAAAGCAGACAGGACCTAACAGTTAGAAACTATTAACACTGAGAAACTTTCATGAGAATGAAATAAAATAGCTGAAGTTTTTAGTAAATTGCTGAATAAATACACTGATTACCTACCTGGTCCCAGTGCTTCAGTGAAAGTGTAGAGAGGGGTGTAGCATTAGCAAATTCTAGGTTTGCAAAATGCCAGTCAAGTATTTGTCTGTCTCTTGATGACAAATAAACATCACTAGAAAAAACAAAGATAACACATCCAGTTTGCTAGAGGATGTTGTAAATGCATTGCTTCTGAAAATTTCTCCTCAAACAAAAATGATTGTGTCCCTCCTTGGTGAAGAAATAAAAACATTAACAAACAACACAAGTAGATTCTGTTTCAAACATTTGGACCTCCTTCATGAAAGCTGAGGATCAAACCCCAGCAAATTCAGATTTTTAAAGTAGAGTTCATACTCTAGCGGGAAGCTACAAACTTAACTTTAAAAATAAAACAGGTTACATAAGTAATGGCTTAAGCAGCATGCATAAAGACAATGACAAAAAAACCTAGTAAAATCACACAGAGCACAGAACAGAATAATAATTCTTTGCCAAAGTAAGTAGGATTGTATGCTATCATTACTGACAGGGATTTCAGGTCTCAAAGGCCTCTTGAGATCAGGCACTGGTTACTGTCAGGGTTCCTACTGAATCGCCCTAGCTCAGAAACACCTTCTCTGCTCAAGTCACCTCTAAAAAAAGAGGAAGTTGAGTTCTAAAGCTGAAGGAGCTCAAACTCCATGTTTGTACCTTCCTAACCCCTTGAGTTACCATAATTAAAGCATACCATAGCAATTTTTGAAACTCATAGAAAAGTAGTAAAAGAACTGCTTTCCTGAGTATTTTTTTTTAGTTTGTATCTTTACCTTGGTGGATTGGCTTCCAGTTCTTGTAATTTCTCTTCCAGCTTTCCTTGTGTTTCTGCCAATTCATCATACTCCTAGTAAGATTAAAAGCTACCATTAAAATCAGTTTACACGTAAAAGGATTTGAAGACATCATGTAGCATCAGACTGGACCTAATCTCAAGAGAAATTACTGTAAGATTCATGGATTTAGTGGAAGCTAAATCAGGTTTGTTATTTTTTCAACATTTAATCCAGCATATTTTGCTCTTCTGCTGTTTGAATATACTCTGTACCACACTGCAGAAAATATTACTCTGGTGATATTTTAGGAATTTAGACACTCAGATTTGAAGGTCCCTTACAGTCCTAATATTTTAAGGGTTCCTGTGGTACTAAAAGCTTCATATTCCACAAGATGTTTCTTCTATTTTTCTTTCTCTCCTAAAAAATTATAGCTAATATTGAATATGGAGATTTCCAAAGCAGAAGTAACCATGCATAAAAGATAAAGACAGGATCTAATTCAAGCTTCTTCCTGATTTTAAAAAAACATTAGTAGAACTAGGTATAAAGGCAACAGTCATTTTCCTTCAAGGCAGAATAACTTGGGGGTGTCCAACAAAAGCAACGAGAGCACAAAGCTGTTCACTGGTGACAAAATAGGAGAGCCACTACTTATGTATACACATGCACGCTGAGCTTCCAAATAAAGGTACATATCTTCAGTATCTGAAAAATGATCCTTGGTTCTACCTGACCTGGGTTAGCAAGAGGTCTGTCAGTATCTGTCCTAGTTACAGGGTCTGGGACCAGTTTATCACTATGTGGGTATAACCAAAATTTGTATTCTACATCCTCTATGTCACTTACGATGGACCGTTATTAACTGGATATTTTGCAGCAGCTGCCCAGGGCACACCTCAGGCTACAAGCTGGGTGTTAAAGAAACCCTGTGAGGCAAGGGAGTGTTCTTTTGTTTGCAAACCAGTGATTCAGCTGTGACAACTCCTCTCCGGAAAGGCATTAACACCTTCACACGAAGCCTGAGGGGTCACCTCTGCTAATGGGCCACAACGGGCTGGCATAATGAGCAGCTGCAACACCTAGGCCATCAGAGATTCCAAAAATATCCCATGACTCAGAGAGTTAAATCATCCATTGTGAAGCTCTCCGCCCTGGGGGAGGTACTGGGCATTCTCATCTGAACTTGAGCATATATAAACTGAGTTTTGGGACTTCTGGTACCACTCGTTGGATCCAGAGGAGGACCAGAACTTTGACAGAACTGCAACCATCATCTGGACCAACAGGTTTTCTTTTCCTTTTACTTTGCACCCAGAGGGGCCACATGGTGGTCAGCACAGGGGCTAATGAACACTGTTCTGTTCTTGTCCCAGAGTGCTGGGTTATACATCTGTTTTTGTGGGTTAAAACCAGTTTTTCTGTGTATCACTGTACTGTAATCTTTTTAGTAAATTGTAACACTGACTTGTAATCTCTCTTGAGTTGGGTTCATTTCTCCCAAAGGTTTACCTTTAAACCAGCAAGATATCATAGAAAGAACAGTTTTTGAGGTTTCCTTTTTAAAGCACATTTCTACATCAAGATACCCCCAGAGAGGGCCAACTAACTCTGCTTGTCAAGATAGAGCTCTGTACAAAATAATCTTTGGATAGAAAGAAGTCTTTTATTCGTAAACCACCTTTTTTATCTTAGAGAAAAGCTATTTCTCTTCAAATGCGGATTTTATTTCCAGACTGTTGTGAGACCCAGCTGTACCAAAAGATCAAGCCTGACATAAAATTTCACCTTCAAAACATTAAGTGCTGTCTGACACAAGCCAGCGCACTGTTACTCAAAACCGAGTTTTCAACATGCTAATACTCCCCACCTAAAAGTACTCAATGCAGCCCTATCAGTGTAACAACCCAGAGTTACTACCACATTCTCTTGAAAGCACTGGATCAGAACGAGAGATGTGGAAACATTTACATTGGTTAATTTTACCTGGCTGCTGAAGTCCTCAGGAAGCAGACAAACATGCTATATGTATGTCATCCTTTACCTTGCAAAGTGCAGTCAGATCTCTGTGTTTGCTTTTCACAAGGAATTCCGCTGTAATATCCCGAGGTGGCTTCACCTCTGATGCTTCCTTATACTGCTGATGAAGTTCTTTAATCTTCTCTTTTAAATTCACCATCTTTTCAGACAGAGCGAGAAAAGGAAGAAAGAGAGGGGAAAAAATATGTGGAAAGTTAGATTTCAATAAGTTACTGTGTAAAATGATGCCGCCCTTGTCGCCCACACAGAAGCAGCTCTGCAGCGTTTAACATCCTGCTTTGCAGATGCTGCTGAGCTCTTTGGGCTGGAAATCAGCTTAAAGAAGACAGAGGTTCTCCATCAACCTGCACCTCTGGAAGTCCCCCATCATCCCCACATCACCATTGGCCAATCAGAACTCAAATCAGTCCAACAGTTTAATTACCTTGGTAGCCTCATCTCCTCGGATGGGAAGATTGACGGAGAGATAGACAACAGGTTAGCAAAGGCATATAGTGCTTTTGGAAAACTTCACAGAAGAGTATGGCGTAATAAACACTTGAAGAAAAGTACCAAGATCAGTGTTTACAGAGCCATAGTGTTGTCTACTCTCTTGTATGGTTCCGAATCATGGGTCATCTACCGCCACCACCTGCGACTTCTGGAACGCTTCCATCAACGCTGCCTCCGAACAATCTTAAACATCTACTGGTCAGATTATGTAACCAATACATCTGTTCTAGAGCAAGCAGCAGTCACAAGTATAGAAGCCATGTTGATGAGAACACAGCTGCGCTGGGCAGGGCACGTCTCAAGGATGAAGGACCAACCACTGCCTCCCTAAGATCTTGCTTTATGGTGAACTTGCCGCTGGCTGCCGCAAGAGAGGAGCTCCGAAGAAAAGATACAAGGACTCCTTGAAACAACATCTCAGCCTTGGCCATATTGATCACCATAATTGATCTACTCTGGCCTCCAATCGGGAGGCCTGGAGAAACACCATCTATAACGCAGCTGTCTCCTTCGAGAACGCACGCAGGATCACTCTCGAGGAGAAAAAGCAACGCAGAAAGAATCGTGTTCTGCAGAATATACCACCTAAAGAGTCTTTCTACTGTGCCTTTTGCAATCGGATATGTCTATCTCGTATTGGCCTCATAAGTCACCAACGTGCCTGTAACAAATGTGGCTAGAGCCTTCCCAAATCTTCGTTCGCGAAGCTCAGCCATGAATGGAATGAATGGAAAACTGTGTAAAATGCATATTCACCTCAAGCTATGCCATTATACTGAAGAGATTTCCTAGTTTTGGCAGATGTTACTTACATGCAATTCTACCTCCAAGAAACGATAATAAATACCACCAACCCCCAAACAACATGCCTTAAACCCAACATTGATTTATTACTAATTATGTTGCAGATAACTTAATATTAGAGTTGTCTACAACAATTTTTCATTTGAAAAACTTCCACAGAGAAGAAAATATGTCACCTACCACAAGCAAAAGTATCAGAAGGAGGTCTAACCCAGTGTTTCATACTACGAATCGGATTTGTAGTAAAGACAGTACACATTTTTAAATAACCTCTCAAAAGCTTCAGCCATTATCAGCATCTCTAAAGGAAGCTACAAAACATCACAGTTTATCAAGTCTGTCCTCTTCCTTTCTTTTCCTGTATTTACATTCTATGGTTTTCTGCCTAATCAATTATGTTCCTCCTCAAGAAGGAGCCCTGTCCTAACAGGGCTTCTAAGCAGGTCTTAAGCAAAGAGGTATTTTAAGAACAGCATTAATAGCAACTTTCTGGTATTTTTCTTTGGACATTTTTGTAAATTTGGCACTTTCTCAGGAACACAATGCTATTGTCTTATTCTAAATGTCATCATCTGACCTTGTTAAGAAGATCTTTCAATTCTTCCTGTGTTTTCACAATTTTTTTCCAGTGTTCTATCTGCTCATCCTTCACGTGCTTCTCCTGCAATCTGGAAAAGGTGATAAGTGAAAGTCAGTTCATCAGAAAATCCTTGTGTTAATGAGAACTCATTATCACAATCAAATTAGCGGAATGCAATAAAAGTACTTGTCATGGGATATTTTAGTTAATACTTGTATGACAACTGGAAAATTGATACAAGTTTCTGTAAATAAGGGATACATGACTAGCTAAATGTGAATTTGAAGTCACCTGCTATTATTAAAGGCCATTACAATTGCCAATAGCTTTCAAGTAATGTAAGTGGGCTGTATGCACACTGAGTCAAGTATCCACTATTCATCACTGCAGCAATAATTTTCAGTAAACTTTCAAGAAGAGAGATTTGCTCTGTGGCATATTTTTCTTCAATAAACAAGAAACACATATGCAAACAAGAGCTCAGCTGAGATCAAGCAGCTGTATTAAGAGGGTAATCCTTATCCTAGGAACATCGCAATTGTTTCAGGCATTTTTGGAAATTCATTCACAAAACAGGAAAGTCTACCACAAAGAGAGAAGTCACTTACTGTATGACAACCTCCAGAGCCTGACCTAGAGAGACAGGCTTATTATTGAGAACATTAAAATCCAGCTGATGACTGAGATAGGATGTGGCTTCCAGTAGACGGTTAAATTCTTGCTCCACCATTTCATCTTTCTCTTTGGGAACCTAGGAGACAAAAGAACAAATGTTCTTAACCTATTCATAAATAATACAGTTGCTGAGAGTAGTCATTGCAAAGAGAAATTTAATAACCTCAGCTCTCTCAAACGGTCAGACACCAAGGTCTGTACAATACAATGTCATTTTGTCAAAAGTCTGACCACAGTGTCAAACCACCATGACAACAGACTTCTCTTGTAAGAGGAAACTAAACCAACTAACGGGTTCACAAAGATTTCCTTATTGGAATGAAGGTGTGTTCATCATAGATACAAAAACTTGCCAAAAGACCACCCTGATGGTAGGATGGCTCTACACAATCACAAGTCTTTAAGAGGCTTGGCATAGCTCACTGAAGTAGATGGGCTGTAATTTATCTTTTGGAGTGGTCAGTGTGACTAAGAACTACCAATCCAGCTTTTCTAGGACAATGAAGGAAGCAGGACACTTCCAGAATCATGGTATTTGACTGTACTGATGATACTCAGTTAAATAGTGTGTGCTGCCGGTGTGGAAATATCTGTTAGGTGATGAGAATTCATGTGCTGGAAAGAGCAAACCTCACATCTGTTAAACCAAGTCTGGGTTAAACAAAGCATAGAGAGAAAACACTGACAAAGGGAAAGAACAGCACGAGAAGGAGAAAAAAGCATGCACTTCAGAAATACTGGGAAAGCTCCCAGTATTGTTCTGCTAAACAGAACAAAAAGAGTTTGAGAGGTCCTGTTAACAGCGCTAAGCCTATCCCTACGGCTCGATCGGATGTCTTGTTTCTAATTATTCAGTCCTAACTCAAAGGATACCCCGTGTTGACTAGGAAGTTCTATCGGTATCTCATTGCTCTAATTATGACTCCTCTCCCACTTTGCAGCTGGCCCCTCATTCTTGTGCCAGTGATTACCTTCCAGCCCTGTAGTCTTTCTTCTCTGGCATTTTCCCAGACTGAAACACCAAGGTTCACTACTGTCATACTTCATCTCTGCCTACATCCCATAAGCACCACAAGCTAACTTTTCCACCCGCCTGTACTAAGATGTTGATTCCCCCACTATTTTTGTGGTGAAGTGTCTTAGAAACCCTGTACTGATCTGCAGGTGGCATATCCCTGGAGACTTAAGGCATCATGAAATGAGTTTCCCTATTTCTGATGCATCTCCGTTTTTGAGAGGATTTTAAGAATGAAGATACCTCCCCCACCCCATGGCAGTCAAAGATTAGTGACTCACCTACTCTGCAATCCATGTAAGGTTCTCCTAGTTTCTTAATTCTCCTATCATTAAAGTTATTAGGTCTCAGAAATGAATGATCTCATTTTTTACACTATTATATTCTATTCTATGTCCACTATCCATTTCTCAAGATCATGTGCTTTTAAAACTTGATAAAAGTTTTGTCATACTGTAAACTCAAAAGCTGGAATATTATATGCAACAGCACTATGGAAGACACAGATTATATGATTACTGGAGCACAGATTATATTTTTAACTATATACGATGGTATTTCAAACTACCCCTATACTTATCTTCAGTCTTGTTGCATCTACAATTTCAAGATGTAGATGCATGCTTACATTTCTGCTCATTTGTGAAAAACTGAGTATCTTCCCCAATGGCCTGTATCATATTGATCACCCAGGTCAATACTGCTCCCCCTCAGTATTAAAGCTGAAACTTCTTCAGCCAGATCTGTACTTAAGATTCCTCCATGCCATCCTCTCTGCTAGTGCCTGCCAGTCAATATTTGATAACAATTTTGTAACTCCATATTTATGTAAGAAATATAACTTGTACCTACTATTGTCCAAAAACATTTGGGTTTGATTCTAGGTAGAACGTGTATTTCATAATTATGAGACTATTTTCCTATGCATACCAGAAAGCTTCAACAAGGCTACTGAGCATAGCAGAGGCGTAGGGAAAGCCTCAAATGGCAGTTCCTAAATGTCACATTCCTGTGATACATCCACTGCTGAGTTAACCTTGGCATTCTAGTACCACACCTGAACACCAGGATCTACTTTAACTCAGTGGGTCCACACTACTGTGACCTTTCGAGTTTTTTAATGATAAAAAAGAGCGAGCTGAAAATGAAAAGGCTTGATCTAAATGACTTGTTTTCTAGGATACTTTCTTACAGTCAGTCCATAGATAAGTGATTCTACTTCTGAAGAGAAGACCCTGGGGATGGACAGGATGATGCTACAGCTTCTGTCTTAAGTAAAAGCCTCTTTCTGTGCGCCATGACTTGGTGTACGTCCCCAGTAGAAGACTGTGGAAAACAGGACTTGCTACTGCTAAGCACTGCCTTAAGGTTGAACAGAGGCCCTCCACAGAGTTTCCACAGGGCAGTAGCATCATGGAGTATACTAATAAAGACAAAATGAGCAACCCAAGTTGTAAACAAAGTTGTGTGGGTGTAACCCAACCTGTGTATTCTATACCTTTTATGTCATTTCCCAGGAACTGTTAACAATAGATCATTTGCAGCAGCTGCCCAGAGCACACCTGACCCCTCAGGCTATAAGCTGGGTGTTAAGAAGCCTGTGAGATAGGAGGATGTTCCTGTCATCACACCAATAACTCAGGTGTGATGACTCCCCTCTGGGGAGTCACCAGCACCTCCACACCCAGCCCAAGGGATCATGTCGGCTAATGGGCCACCAAGGATTCCAAAAATATCTCACGACTCACAGTCACCTGTCGGGGCTGACAGAGAACCTGTCAGCAGCCTGGCAATTAGTGATGAGGAATGTAAACAACTTTTAGGAAATATTTATTGTAATGCCGGACGGAACAAACGTAATGCAGCCCAGACCAAAGGTCACCAATCAAAATGTGTAGAGTGTCACCAATAGCATGTCACAGCATGGACAGTGTCTTCAGTGTCACCAATAAGAGTGTGTGCAGTGTCTACAGTTTTTTATGCCTGAGACTTTTGACCAATTGTGTTGTGGCACGATAGTGTACAAAGAGTATAAAAGAAACACTTGAGAGCAATAAACAGCTTCCTGTTCACCTTACACCTGGACTACGTCTGATATCTGTGTCGCTTTGGCCGTTCCGACATTATCAGCGACATATGGTGACCCCAACGTGATTGCAGCGTTGAAAAAGGATTTATCTCCAACTCCGAGAAAGAGTTTGGAGGGATTCCTCTCCGAGAGAGAGGAGCTGCCATGACTTCCCTCCTAGAGGGGGAAAGAGCAGAGGATTTACTCTCCTAGAGAGAGATTGGACCTGTGGGGCGAGCACAGGGGGAACGGAGCCCGGTGAAGAGAGCGGGGTGGTTCCCGCCAAACGGTCCGGACCTGAACTTTTTCGAACCCTCATTAGGTAAGCTAACGGGGGTGCCACCGGGGACTATATTTTAACGATGACGGGTCAGCATGTAACGAAGGAGGAAAGTGTAGTTCTATCTACGTGGAAGTCCTCCTTAACCGAAAGAATGTCAAGGTTGCTGAATTTAATTTACGACGTGTGCTGTTATAGTACTGAAAATAAGGCTTTGAAGCTACTGCGTTAAGTTGCATTTCGTGTGTTTGCCTAACACTTGCTCCATGAGACTTTGAAAGATTTAGAAGAGTATGGGAGGCAACAATCTATGCAATAATTCATATAAGAACTAAAACTCTGAAACGCAGTTGCCCAGAAAGATAAGCAGGTTGCCGATGTAACAAATTGTCCTTGAACTACACCTCCAAGCAAAAAAATGCAGAAAAATTTAATAATTCACTCCCGGAGACAGAAAAGAAGTAAGTACCCCCCCTCTCCATTGCCACTGCTGCAGAAAAAGCAGTTTTCCCACCAGATAACTCCACCGAGAAAACAACTAAGAAAAGAAATTCAAATCAAGATATATAAGCGAATGGAGAGGGACAGAGATAAATTAGAACAATGGGGGCTGGGCAGAAAACAAGACAGCAAAGCCCATCCCTGTATAAGCCTTCGAACTTAAAAGTCATCATCTACCTTCTTTTCTTGCTTCTTCGCAGCCTGAGTTACCTATTTTTTTGTTCATATTGGCTGTTTCAGTCTCACAATGTGTGTAAGATAAAACACAGAAAAATATGCAACAAATCAAGTTTGGTGCCATGGAAGCCTGAAGACGATGATCCCTACTGGGGAGGGAAGAAAAGGGAGGGCAAAAAACTGCCTACTGATATTTCTGTTAATTCTCGTGTTAACTGTAGTGTCTGTGGAATGTGTTTTTGTGAGCTCACAATATTATTGTTACTCTGTGTGTGTGTATGTGAAGAAACAAAGTTCTTTGCCAGGAGAAAAAAGAAAAACAAAAGTAAAAAGCCCTCCCTTGAAAAGATTCAGCCTTGCCAGGGAGAGAAACAGAGTGTATTTCACATGATAGAGATGGTCTGTTGCTTGGTAACTAAGCAAAAACTTTATTCACTCCCTCAGAGTTGGGAGGGGAATGAAAATATCCTGTTTTGTAAAAATTGCAACTTTGTAACCTTCTGATTGGAGAAAGAAATTGTCTTACAATTTCATAACATAGTCTCACTAACTGTTTTCTGAAGTTGTTCATTAAAATAACCAAAATTGTTTTAAAATACATACATAAATGTAATGGAGAAATAGAGTTTTTAAAGTAACTGCTAACAACTGTCTGTGATAAGAAAATTCCAGTGTGTGTGGGGGGAGTGATTCTCCAGCAGAGCTGTTGAGAGCACAGCTGCGCTACCTTCCCTCTCCCCCCCCCTGCTCAAACAGCTCTGTAAACATTCTTTTGTTTCTTCTGTATTTTACAGATAGGTTTTTTGAGACTGCTGAGGAAGCTTTAAGGGTAGACTTTATTTGGTGGAATACCTAGCTCAAAAATATCTTATTTGACAGGGGCAGTTTTTGCCAGAGAAAAAAGGGAAAAATAAGTAAACTGTTTCTAGCTGGAAGTTTCCACCTTTGTGGAAAGAGAGATAAAATCTAAAGATATAATACAGGAAACTGCCTAACAACAGACAGTGTTTCAAATTTAAACTGCATCTGTCCTAGTCCCTGTGCTAAGCAGCAGAGGTGTGTCCCTGTTATCAGGTGACAAGCTTAAACCAGAACTGTTGCTGCTTTGCCAGGTGTGCATTCTGGATCCCCTGGTATACTCTTATGAGCAAAACCCTAGTTTAAAGCAGCCTGAGTGAGTTTTACTGTGGCTTTATGTAAATCGCTAAAGTTGAGAGCTACTTTAGGAGTGTTAACTTCTTAAATATATGGATGTAAGTTAAACTGTTACACCTATTTTGTTTAAATAAGATGTTTAAAGTTTTCATGCATATCCCAGAAAAATATATAAATATCAGCAAAAATTCAGAATTAGCTGCTTATAGATCCTAGCTGATCATATCGTTTCAGAGGCTGGGTGAGACTGCTTAAGTTCTAAAAGGACATGACTGTTCTCCAGTTTCATTTTTTACATT
The DNA here is from genome assembly GCF_003945595.2 of Pipra filicauda. Classification (NCBI taxonomy): domain Eukaryota; kingdom Metazoa; phylum Chordata; class Aves; order Passeriformes; family Pipridae; genus Pipra; species Pipra filicauda. Next base: position 177,394 of record NW_024104567.1, on the reverse strand, counting down.
CAGAGAGGCAGGAATCTGCCTTGTGAATTTGTGAATCCTGTTAAAATCCCAAGCCCTGCGTGGCTTGATAACAGAAAAGTAAAAGATGTAAAACTATATTTAATCCAATTACGCAACTAAGACCCTTATCAAAATCAGTGATCCCATCCTCTGAAAGATTTCCATATGCTGGGATTTTGAACAGCCAATTGTTTCTTCATAATGAAAGCTGCTATTTGCTTTCATTGAAGTTACAGTGACCTTCCTGAAATTCAGTGTGTTTTACTTTACAATAGGAGAGAATTGTTCTGCAGTACAACATGATAAAATGCTGCTTAAAATGATAAAAGCAAAAGTAAAAGGAAATACAGAAGTTAGAGACCTAAAAAGATGAGTTAAAACTAAATGTGATTGTTCTAACCAATGTTATTTGAGAAGCAGGATTGAAGACTGCTCCAGAAAAAAATTCATAAAACCAAGCCATAGAACCTATCTCCTACAGAGAGATTTATACTGCAAAGAATCATCACTAGGCCTTCAGCTTCAAAGAAAAACTGCAAAATTACCCACGATACCCACTTAAAACTGACTGAACTATTAATAACAAATTTGTGAGTTTTGTATTAAAGGTGAAGAACAACTAAAAGAAGCAGATGAAAAAGAGCCGAGAGTCAATTACGTCCCAGACATCAGAGACAACTTGGACTGACTTCTCACAGAAGACCCTGAATTTCAAGCTGTATTAGTAGACTGTAATAGTGATTTATCTATTCATTTTTCTAGGTACCGACTATAGACAGAAATCATGTGTTGCTGCCAATCACACATTACTCACGTTACTCAGACATTGGTTTAACTTCTCCACAATTTAGGAAGTTTTGAAAAACTGTAAGGACAAGTAATGTTGTAATTTGCTGGTTTTCCAAAGCTAAAACAATTATGCAGAGATTCCTAACTCACTTATAGGACAAATTGTTGTCAAGAAAACATTTTACACGTCAAATGAACATTTTAAAATATAAAAAGGGAGGAAAGAGACCATTCAGGTGCATAAACAGATGCTAAATCAGAATAGATCTCATTTAAATTTGTTAGGCCTTATATTTCTTGTATGTATTCCTTTTCAAGCAAGGTACAGTTGTTAGATGTGACTGCCAAAGATGACAAACTGAGAAGTGCACAGCCAATAACTACTTAAAATGTAAAGTGTGTAATTAAAATGTAAAAGTATAACAGAAATTCCAGCTATGCGTGAGTGAAGAGTGACTGAGGTGGCCACCAATGAATGACTGAAGAGAGAGAGTGTGAGAGAGAGAGACTGTGTAGATATATATGTGTTACAATATACGCGTGTGCAAACTTAACAGTGCTTTTGTATTGGAGTGTTGAGACTTTAGGGGAATGAATCACATGGATCTCTAGGACTGTAGTGAATCCTTGTTCTGAATAGTGGATGAGCTCTCTGGATTCTTTCTTAGTGAGATGTTGTTGCTGTGTTTCTTTTTAGCTTTGGATCAGGGGTTGCCAATGCCTGTGCCTTGCTTGATCAGCCTGTTGCAAAGGGCCCTGCAGCAGACTGTCAAAGCTATCTTTGTGGCATAAAATAAAAAAAGAGGGGGAATTGTTGGGGTTGACAGAGAACCTGTCAGCAGCCTGGCAATTAGTGATGAGGAATGTAAACAACTTTTAGGAAATATTTATTGTAATGCCGGACGGAACAAACGTAATGCAGCCCAGACCAAAGGTCACCAATCAAAATGTGTAGAGTGTCACCAATAGCATGTCACAGCATGGACAGTGTCTTCAGTGTCACCAATAAGAGTGTGTGCAGTGTCTACAGTTTTTTATGCCTGAGACTTTTGACCAATTGTGTTGTGGCACGATAGTGTACAAAGAGTATAAAAGAAACACTTGAGAGCAATAAACAGCTTCCTGTTCACCTTACACCTGGACTACGTCTGATATCTGTGTCGCTTTGGCCGTTCCGACATTATCAGCGACAGTCACCCACTGTGGAACTCCCCGCCCTGGGCATTCCCACTCGAACCTGAGGGTATATAATCTTGGGGTCTTGGGACTTCTGGTACCACTCGTCGGATCCAGAGGACGACCAGAACCTCGACCGGACTGCGATCACCACTCTCACCAACAGGTCTTTCTTTCCTTTTCCTTTGGACTCAGGGGGACCACATGGGGCTCAGCACAGGGGCTAACAAACACCATTCTGTTCGTGCCCCAGGGTGCTGGGTTATACATCCGAGTTTTGTGGGTTAAAACCAATTCTTTGTCCGTATAATTGTATTTATTGTATTATTTTTATTAAATTGTAACTATGACTTATAATCTCTTTTGAGTTGGGTTCATTTCCCCTGCTGGTTTACCTTTAAACCAGCACACACTAATACATGCACACACCTGAAGAGAAGCAACTACCTTTGAACATGGGAGGTGATGTTACCTGTCCCACCAGGTCAGCCAAAGCAGCAGTAAGACCCTTGTCTTTGCTGAGGGATTCCTCCCTACACCAGGGCTTGGCATCATGCAGCCACACTGCCAGTTTCCATCCTGACTGGGTCTCCTGAGATCAACAACACTTGAATGCAGTACAGGAAACATGAGAGTAATCAAGAAGAATATTCTTTTTCAGAAGAACACTCCGTTCCCACTGGAGTAAGTGCCTAGCTGATGAGTAAGAGAAATTTCTGGTCCACAGAGGCTGCCTATGCCTGAGGGGCTTAGCTGGATAGAAGTGATCCAGTTGCTGCATACTGGGGAACAGAAAGCATTGGGCTACACCAAAGAAAGCTGCAGGGTCAGGCTGCAGACATCACAGTGTGTACCGAGCCAATCAAAGCATGGGCTGAAGTTCAAAGCAGCTGACCTGTGTCTAAGTGGGTGGGTGGTTTTAACATAGGAGTCCCAGTAGCACAGGGATACATTCATCTGCTCCACTGAGGCATTCCTTGGGCAGAAACTGAAACCAGCTGGGAGAGAGGGAACACAGCAGTGCAGAGACCAGCACAGGACTGGCTTCACAACACAGGAGCAGACTGTCTACTGTAGAACTATTTACAATGCCTTTGCTAGCTTTCCCTGAGTTTATTACAACATCCTATTGACTCACGTGCAGTAAGAGGAGCTGCAGGTCCCAGGTTAGAAACAAGTTTGAGCCAAGGATCACTTTTCCAGGCCTCTAGCAGGATGCCCAGCATCCTCACCTGTCTTCTTTCAGAGGTTAATCTTTGTACCATGATTGAAGATCCATCAAGACACTTCTGGTAAACACATGTGTGAGATTCAGCACTACACTAAGATCTATCATTTCTATCTCTAACAGCATTCCTTGACATTAAAGCAGGAAGAATAAAGCTAATTAAGTTTGTGAATCGCAGCTCTAGATTATTATTGCTGCATGCATTCAACCAGCTGGCATTGGCCAGTCAAGTCTTTAAAAAGCAGCAAAGTACAACAGCAAGAACGAGCTTATTTCAGGGAAAAGGAGTAGCAGCAACAATAACAGAAGCTAGAGTGCCAGCACAGCAGATAATTGCTTTAAAGAGTGAGACAGACAACTGTCTAAGGAAAAATAGTAATGGATTTGGGAAGAACAAACAGGAACTTGGCTTACACAAAACCTCTGAAACATAAAGGTAAAAACTCATGTGCAAAGAGCAGGTTTTAGAAGAGTATGTGCAGATATACTAGCGTATTACTACAATGCCTAAAAAGGGAGACACGCTTTTGTTCTTCCCTCTCCTTGGAAGCCATCTCCTGCAAGACCAATAGCCTGGTAACAAATACACTTGAGATATACTTCTTTTTAAAAGGTTCGTGAAAACAGTATCAGACTTACAGCTTGTCCATTTGCTTCATAAAGTGGACATTTTTGTTTGATCTTTGCCAATTCCATATTCACTTGTTTGCTGACCACAGCCATGGGATTTCCTCCTGGAAAAGATTTTATATAGTTAACAGAAATTCCTGCAAAATTGGTCTGCAATTAAACAAAAACTCAACAGTTAAAGCTATTTCAGAGATTAAAACATCAGCTCCAGTGACCTAGTGTAACGCTGTCAAAGGTCTGCTCTTCACAGCAATTCCTGCAATGAGGACATGGAAAAAAACCTGCTGACCAACACTTGAAGGACGGGATGTAAAAAAGGGTGATTATACAAGCAGAGTCCTAGAGTGGCAGCAACCTTAGTATGATTGAGAGTTTATAGCTACAAACACATCTGCAAGCACGGTGTTTGAAAAGTCAAGGAAAGCTCTCACAGATGCACAGGAACTTCAGGAGCTGTTGCCCAAGTGTGGTGACATGGAGATGGAACCGAAAGAATCCAGTCTCTAAAAACTTAGTGGAACTCCAACAAGTGACACTAGTGAATACAATCTGTAGAAGATGAACCCCAAACACCAACTGTATCTGGAAGCTGTGTTAACTAAACAAATTAGAAAACAACTGAGGAGATCCCACAACTGAACAATGAGAAAGACAGAAAGCAACAACTTTAAGCATCTCAAATCCCTAAACATCAAACTGAGTGCAGCAGAAGAAAGGAAGAGAATAGACACAAATGGGAAATGGTATAGAACAGAAGCAACATAGGTTTCCTCCACAAAATTAAATTTGAGAAAAGTTTTTCAGGTCTAGATTCCCAATGGTCTCTTATTTTGCAACTCAATCGAACCAAGAGTGTTTGTTCAAAATAGAGGGGGAAGCTCTGCCACCCTAATACCTCCTGTCTTCAAAGAAGTGACTGAACAAGCAGAACAGAGTTGAAGTAGGTCTAAATAAGTTCCTGTTTCTAGTTCAACAACCTACTAAAAATTACAGTTCTTCCACAGTTTACTATCAAAACCAGAAAAGATCCTATCACTTAAGTCTTTCACCTTTCCAAACCACAAGCTCAACCCCTTCCGTAACCTTCTCTCTTCTCTTCCACATTCAGAAACATGAAAGATGCCTTTCAAACCATCTCCATCCTCACAGGAATCTTTCTTCATAGCATATGCTGCCTCATTCAAGACAAAGGGCAGATTCTTTTGGAAAGGAAACACCAATCACAAATGGGTGACCATTCATGGTTGAGGTTTGAGACCATCTAAGGAACCCTGAAGGTGCACAAGTCCATGGGACCTGATGATTCATCCGTGGGTCCTGAGGAAGCTGGCAGTGGATGCACTGGAGAGAAGGGATGCAATCCAGAGGGACCTGGACAGGCTGGAGAGGTGGGCTGATGCAAACCTCATGAAATTTAACAAAGCAAAGTGCAAGTGCAAGTGCAAGGTCCTACACCTGGGTCAGGGAAATCCCAGACACACCTACAAGTTGAGTGGAGAAGTGACTGAGAGTAGCCTCGTGGAGAAAGACTTGTAGGTAATGGTGGATGAAAAACTCAACATGAGCCAGCAGTGTGCGCTCACAGCCCAGAAAGCCAAACATGTTCTGGGCTACATCCAAAGGAATGTGGTCAAAGGAGGGGATTCTCCCCCTCTGCTAGAGCACAGTGTACAGTTCTGGTGTCCCCAACATAAGAAGGACATGGAACTGTTGGAGCAAGTCCAGAGGAGGCCACGAATTTGGTAAGAAGACTGGAGCACCCCCCTACAAAGACAGGCTGAGAAAGTTGGAGCTGTTTGGCCTGGAGAAGAGAAGGTTGAGTGGAGACCTCATAGCAACCTTCCAGTATCTGAAGGGGTCATACAGGGAGAGGGACTGTGCCTCAGGAACTGTAGCAACAGGACAAGGAGTAATTGGTACAAACCGACTGAGGGGAAATTTAGGCTGGATATTAGGAAGAAGTTCTTTACTGTGAGGGTAGTGACATACTGGAACAGGTTGCCCAAGGAGGTTGTGGACGTCCCAAACATGGCAATGTTCAAAGCCAGGTTGGATGAGGCCTTGAGCAACCTGGTCTAGTGGGAGGTGTCCCTGACCATGGCAAGGGGGGTTGGAACTAGATATCTTTAAGGTCCATTCCAATCCTTTCACATTCTATGATTACATGAATTAAACATAAAAATAGTAGTCTTTCACTAGGCAACCTGAAATTTCTTTTTCTGGGACTGTGCCACTTAAGTTTTTTGTCTGGAACCAGCTTCTGTACGCAATTTAATAAGACTAACCATAAGACAGACACCAACTTTACACAGTCAGTAAAACTCAGGTTTAGTACAGATTTTATATTATTTTATCATTTCACTGCATTACTGAAAGATATTCCACACTAAACACCTCCCCATCTTCTTAGAAGAGTAACCATATCAATAACTGATGCCATATCATAAAATAGGAAGAAATACAGCTTTGCCATTACTTTTACAATTATTTTTTAAATCACTTGGAGAAAGTACTTTTGGGGTTTAAATTCTGAAGAACGGCTTTCTCCTTAAAATGGCTCTAATCTGCACTTCCCCTCCTTCCTTGTTTTTTCATGTAAATGAAAAAACACGTGCCATCTCTTTGGGGTCACTCCCATCATATAGTCTTGCTACTTATGAAAAATGCTAACCACCAAAGAGGCTGAACTAGAACATGTATTTTATAATAGTTAAAAATACCCAATTATTTTGGCCATGAAAGAAAATAGCATTAAAGTTTCAGAATTGTAACATCCTCATTTTCCTCCCCGCTCCTTTTGATTATGAAAAACTCACCAAGTCCTGTTACCACCATTGCTCCTAGATCAGCAACGTAGTTCCCTTTGCGAAAGGTAGCAACTCTTCCTCCCACTCGGTCCTTTTAAAAGCACAGTATAGTAAACCTCCAGTTACATTCAGCAAGACATCTCACTGAAATATAATCACTGAAGCTTCTATAGAACGTGGGGCAAGTGTTCTCTTAATCAAACGTACAGAACGTACACTTTTTCAAAAACCTCTGAAAATGAACACTTGAATACAATTAACTCGTGTTAAGGAGTAAAATGTTTAAGTTGCATTTAAAAAAGAGAAGGGGAAAAAAAAGAAATAAAAATAGAAAAAAAAGATGCTTAATTTGATTTGGGCAGATTTAACTGTATCTACAGTAGGATCTACTCTGATTCCAAAACCAATCCTGCACTGTCCATGAACAAATTAAATTACATATAAATTTCCTCCTTCTCCTACTTCCTACCACAAAATTCAATAGCTATATAGGAAATGATTTAGCTGTGCTATCAATTAAAAAGAAAATCATGAATTAGCAGCCCACTTTGGAAGTACGAAAAAAAATTTTGATCCTTTCACATCCTGCTAAAGATGATACTTATTTCTCAACCACTTTAAACTCCATAAGAAAAAAAGTCACCTTCCCCTATTCTCATCCAGCTAGCAGGATGGTATCAGAGAAGAATATTGGTTACAAATGGGCAAAGATCCCAGACAGCTTCCAGTTAATATAAAAATGTTAAGTTTGATTTTTAGTAATTAAGTTAGCAGTTCAGAAGCATGTAAACTAAGTCTGAAAGCAACAGAAAATGAGTAGAAACAATGAAACTATCACTCAGATCATGGAAATCATAATGCATGAAAGCACCAAACTGCATTAAAAATAAAAGATACAGACTACTCAAGAAGACCAGTCTAGAGAAAAATGGCTGAAAAATATCACACGTTATTTTAAAATAGCTTTGTGCCAGATTTTCGTACTAAGTATAACCAAGATGCACAGAACAAAAGCCAGGTTACAGCACGAATCTCTTAATTCCAGCTTCAAAAAAACCCCAACCAACCCCAAAACTCAAGCAAGCAAACAATAAGACACCCCCCCTCCCCCCCACACATAATACATTCAGGTGAGCAAGAGACTCCTAAACCATTAGAGTTTGCACTCCACTTTCTGCAGTGGTGTGGCACCTGGGAAGCACAGAGTCAGCGGCTCTGCTCCCCAGCCAGAAGAGCAGTAGCAATATTAAGAGCCTGAATCATAAATCTTATAAAAATACCACAAACTGCAGCCCTATATAATTTTAAAGTCTCTGTTAAGCACACAGTAATAAGCAAGGAAAGAATTAATGTAGACTTAAAAGTCACAAGAAAAATATTCTGCTTGATGTTGTAAAACAATTCCAAGCAATGATTCTATTTAACAAGCAAGTTTTCAAAACACAGACTTGCATTCTGCTTTCTGGTGAACAACCAATTTCTAACCACGAAAGGAAGAAGGTTCTAAGCTGCTCCTGGTGTAAGCACACAACACTAGCACCTGACTACCCAGTCTGTACCAGGGTGAATTTATGCTGATACTTTTGGTCTGTTTGGCCCCAGCCACCTGCAGTAGTTTATATTCTCCCTGCCAAGTTCACTGATAAAACAGTGAATTCATCCTTGGAGGGAGAACTTCTGTATAAACTGTTTTAGTTGGTGTTCTGTGATTGGCTACTTGTCCTCCAAGGTCGCTTGAAGGAGAAAGTGATGAGGAGGGGAGGAAGGCTCAACCCCCAACTCAATTAAGAAAGACCCCCAAAGCATACTACGCGTGCGTGAGGGGATTTCCGAAATTCTCACGCATGCGCGGAAGAGGTGCACTTACATAACCGGGAGGTGGGACTGAGGGCCTCGGGCTGGGCGGTGCTGGCCACACCTGGGAGGTTGTGGTCACTCAGTTAATTGTATAAAAGTAGATAGTGTTTTCTTGGAGGGGAGCTAACTTCACACCAAGGACAACGTTGCCTTTGGCGGGGACGCCTGCCAGTTTGTGAACTTACTGACTCTCCAACGATGCAGCTTCTGCTCTGGGTAATTATAGGCCTGCTAGGTCGGTAAGAGAACTTTATGGGCAACAGCTGGGTAACTGGGGAGGTCGTGCTGGGGGCTTATTTGTCTCCTCCTTCCTCCCTTTTGGGTTTGTTCGTTTTGTTGGCCACCTCTTGGTAATAAATATTGGGTTTTGTTAAGCTTTTAACGGTGTCGTGGTTTTCAAGCTTCAGTATGTCTCGAACCCTTCCCTACTACACCAGCCCATCCCTGAGAAAGCATCAGAGAGCTCCCAGTAAGAACAGATCCACTTGTTTCACTGTGAGACAGGTTCAGAATCAGCAATCCATCCCAGATGGATGCTGCCTGGAACAGCACACACAGTTATCCACCCTGGGCACGCTTCTGGGACACAGCCCTGTGCTAGTACTACATGTGGTTACTGGTTAAGTTGCTATATAGAAGTAAAATAGCACAGAAATTCATACTCTGGCTTCCAGAACTGTGACATCCATTCCAAAACTCTGCAACTGGCGAGCTGCTGCCAACCCAGAGACTCCAGAACCGATAATGATCACCTTTCCAGTCTTCTTGGCTAAAGAAAGGGAAAAATCAGCTATAGTAATGCTCTATATATGCAGTACTAGATTGCAAGCAGTTACGTAAAATTACATTTAAGAGATACGAAGAACAAAAAGCAGCTTCCTTCTCATCAGTAGCTCTGACAGAACAAACTATAGCAAAAAGAAAACTGTACATTATACTTCATTTTTTTTAATGACACACATACAAGAAAAATGCACCAGTAGTACATCTGGGACAAGGAAGAAAACAGGAGGAAAAATACTACTGAAGGAGAACTGTCTGAAGAAGAAACTGATTCTTATTAATTACTTACTGATTCTTATTAATTATGGGACAAGTATCATAGTTTTATTTCTTTCTGCCCCAGAAGAATAAAGCCTAGAAAGGGCAGAGAAGTTGCAAAATTCAAGCATCACATAAACAGGTAACAGATCTAAGTACAATATTGTGTTTCTGACTTTAGTTATTTAACTGAGGAGCAAAGATAACTCATTAAACAGCAACAGTCACCAAATTTTCTAAAGAAGATTTGCCAACATTTCTCCTCTCAAAAGTAATTTATGTAAGTACGTGGCTCCTCCACATCAAAATAAAACACATTAACATCTATAACCAGATCTATAATCTATAAAGCTGGCTTTCCAGACTTTTTTTATTTTCTTAGCACTGCAATTCTGAAAAAAAAAAAAAAGCAGTCAAAAATTTGTCCTGAAAAATCACAGAACAACAAAACAAAACTTCAATCAGAAGAATGTTCAAGTTTCTTACTTGGAAGAGGCTTCACTCTTTTGTAGATTCCAAAGTTGATCAGCCCATGCCGCTCCAGGTAGCTGTGAACTCTGTGAACGAGCACTGTGTCACCTAAAAGAATGTGTACGGTTTTAAAATTATTCTTAATGTTCAACAGCATGTATGGACTAAGGACATACTCACAGCAGTAACTTAGTCAAGCCCTACTGAACACATCACCTTCTGTAGCCCTGCTGCCCTACTGAGCAATCCATCTTCCTGAAGGTGCCTGAGACTAGTTGTTCTGGAAAACACAAGCTGTTTTCCATGCTGTACTGCAGTTTTGAGTCCTGCCTGAAAAGCTGTACAGGACATTAAGTGCTTCTTTTAATCTAGTGGGGAAGAACACCTTTTCTGAAACTGACTGCAAAATCCCAAGATCTTGACACAGAACTGTGATGTGATTTACCAGTATCATGCCAACCCCTTACTGGAGCACTGAATTCTCATTTTTATTCTTAAAAGCACAATAATTCACTATTTTGCAATCCTTGACAGTTGTATCTGTGTTCATTTCAGTACTATTTTCTTCTTAATTTTTTTTATGACTCCTCTCCACCTTTTTTCAGTTTACTGAGATCTTGAGACGGGTAGAATAGTCTCCGTTTGCAAGCAGTAACTCCTCACTCTTTGACTGCCTTCTTTCATCACATCCAGTCTGTTCAAGTCTTAGGCAACTTTTTAATGCCTCCCAAAACCCATATGATTGATAAAGTCTCACAGCTGAAAACCAACATGAAGCTGAAGCAAACTTTAAAAGATGCACGTGAATTAACCCTGCAGGAAACTTCTGTAACAACCCATCTTTTTAGCAGCTTTTATGAATCCTGGTAGTGATATTTCTTTACCAGACAAATGAATTCTAACAAACCTAAATCATGAATATAATGCAGTAACACAGTCTGTACACAAACGCTCATGGAGCTCCACTAACAAAGGACCCATCTGTAGCAGCTTTTCCCCAAATAAAAGTGAAAGAGAACAGCAGTACACACGGGACGGTTTTGGTAGTGAAAGCTTTGACTTACTGTTATAAGGTGCTTCTAATTGTTGGATAGTTGCTTCGAATGTCAGCTGAATCTTTGGGTTATCCAACCAGAGCTGCAACTGTATTTAAACAAAAAATATGACATGTCATATTAAGCAATACAAAAGAGGTGTTTTCGAGGTGTTTGCTACCAAATACTGTCAGGAGATGAAATCCTCTAATGGGTTAAACTTTGGTAGGACTACCCAAGCTGCACTGAACTTTGCCTTCAAGTGTTCCTTAAGGTGCAATACAGACCACTTGAAACTCTCACACCATTTCAAGTAAGTGGGAATACACGAAGGTAGCATCAAGATATGTGTAGCTGACAACATCAGCCAGCGCTGTCTTTTTGGCATCAAATTTCCTGTTTTTGTAAAAGCTACAGCAATATTTGTCATGTTATAAGGTTTATTTATCTCAGACATTTAATCATTCAATCCATCTTCACCAATGTAAGACACTACCACATATACACAAACTACACATATATACTGGCCACGCACACATAAAAAGCATACTTAGAAGACAGTTACAGTTCAAAAATAGAGCAGGAAGAACAGTCTGTGAAATGTTAATGTCACTTCATGCTAGGAAAAAAACTGTTTTCCCAACAGAACGTCCACTTTGTTGCACAGAGTGCCACAAAATTTTACTGTTCCATGCCTAGATCTAGGTCACACATAGCATCTCCACATCATTTTACCTTCCAGAATTAGTAATTTTTTGGGGTATTTCTCCACAGTTGCACTACTTAACTTTACAGCTCTTCACAGATATTAAACAAATCATACAAGTATAATGAATAGGAAGGATTAAGAAATAATTTCCATATAATCTGGGAGGCCATTTGAGGCAAATTTCATCTTTAGCTCAGTACTTCCTTGTACTCATTTTCCCAGTGATTTTTAACACCCTTTTTTCTAACAATTTCTGAGCGCGGAACTAACAGTTTCACAGTACTATGTACCGCAACGCTAAGGTTCCATTCTCAGAGGGAAGAGTGCAAAGCCCATAATTATATTTTTATATATCAATCTCTCTGTATGCATACATACAATTACTTCCATTTTTTCTACAAATTCTGATTTTTAGACCTTCTATGAGCACACAACAGCACAGGCCTTAGAAGATTTTAAAGGCTTCAAACCACAACTGCCCTGCACTGCCATGACAGATCATTTATACTACATTCTGCTTTGTGGATTTTCATCATCTGTTTTATGTCACAGTACTTTAGCAAGAGCTTTTATTGGTTTGGGTTGGGTTTTTTTTAATGTTTTGGGGTGGGAGGGATTCACATAAAAGATCAAATGACTGACTTCCCTTTGTAAAAGCTACTGTAAGTCTTCAAAACTATATTTTTTACTTATCAGATCATTCATTCAATTCTTGATTCCAGTTCAAAGTACGAGATTGCGCACTGCAGTTCCCAGCACTGCCAGAGCTCTGCTGAGCACCAGGTTCATATCAGCAGTTCCATCACCTCTGCTATCCTCACTGGAGGAGATCCTCTCACAAGCCTTCCTCAAATGGGATTCCTGCTCAGGAACTTCTCCAAGTTCCTCCACAGTGAATAAGGCCGACAGACCAGCAATGCTGGTTTGCCCTGCAAATACTCCTCTCCAGTAATTTCTTAGTTTCAGTGGAAGGCTTTTCTGCTTCTAACACATTTGTAAAAGGATTACTCATTATTCGTTTTGAGAGAACAGTTTTTCAAACTTTTTGGCATGTTTTGGTCTGTTTTTACACATCTCATAACTTCCCAATAGTTACAACCTGGGTTAGAGGGAAATTTCACAGGAAAAGCATGAAGACGTCCACCACACATAAATTTTAAATAACTTGTTTAAGTTACTAAGCACTGGGTGCTACCAGAGTCAGTGCACCGTGATGCTCCTTGATCATCTTAAGTCTGTGAAAAAAACTGAGTGGTACATAAGGTGTTTTCTCCCTTAACTATGGCAATACAGCAATTTTCAAAATATTTCTTGCTGTCATACTGTTAATTTTTTCTATCATGACTTAAGTTTTCTAAAACACACTTTTCAAAATACAGGAGAAAGTCCTGATCCCTGTTGGTATGCTGAGGACCCTGAAAGTGTTGTCGCAATCTGCAAAACAGAATACTAATATTGAAGTTTTATTAAGGGCTAAACTTCAGGCACGTTTGGCTGGACTCAAGTGAGTGAACTCCTGAATAATTATTTGAATACTGCCCCTTCATTCTTAAGTTGCATGGAAGTTTTGAATTGGGCAGAAATGCTACAAACATACAGAAGTAGAGTTTCATTTCTTCAACATTACAATTTCTTTTATGAAATCAAAGCTGGCAAAGTAACTGTTCTGGTCTGAGAATAAGCCACATGATTGGCTTGATGTCTCAGGAATACAGCAACTGAATGCTAAGCAAAGTAAAAAATAAAAGCTTAGAGGTTTGCCTTAAGCAATAATGTGTTTCATTATTATTTTTAAGTAATCTAGAGAGGTTTCTACTAAGCTGAAATCAAGTAATGGAACATTTGCACCAGCTTTCTGTTTCCTTTTTAAAAGCTGCATTAGCCGAATCATGTAGTTTGCTATGACTGTTCTGGATATTGTAAATACACTATAGGTTCTTTATGCTGCCTTACAGCACTGCTTTGATCAAGACCTGGATAGCAACTTCCTTAGCAACATAGAGCATGACAGAATGCCAGAAATTAAACCCCACTGTCTCAGAACAAAAAACAATCTACCAACTGTTAGACATGGTAACTGCCAAAACTCTTTGCAATGTCCTACCCTTTTTTCATCAATACTTTTACAACAAACTTACGGTGCGGTTCCTGATGTACAGAAACACCTTCTGAGTCTGCTGTGGCCCACTGATTATATCAGGGAAGCAGGCGGCTTCTTGAGATGTCATACGGTCATGTGGAAGTCTACTCTGGAAAGCTGCACCCTCCACACCTACAATAAAAAGACAAGTTGTCTACAGGCACCCTAAAAGGAACACCACCCTTCCTAGCCAGTGCATCCAGCCATGAGATGATATGGTGGCCAATTTCACATCATGCTTTCAATTAGTCCTTTTATTTACTTGTGCAAGACATACAGGTTTCCAAGTCAACAGTACTTTGAATTACAGGTATCATCTAGAGTTAATGAAAAAGCTATACTACGGAGGGGAATCAAAAAACAAACAAACAAAAAACCCCCCAAAACCAAAGCCTGAAAAATAAGTGGGGCAGGGGCATATATCAATATGTTATACATAACACATATATAATATAATATCAATAAAATGTAACTACTTTAGATGTTGTCCTTAATTTGTGTGGTTTCCAGTTTCTACCAGAATTGGGACAACATTTTGGAACCTATTCAAAGCCAAAATATCTTTAAGAAACAAGCACAATGTCTACTGTCCCCTCTCACCTGCTTCTCAAGGTTTAATTTCCATTGACCTCCTCCAGCTAGAGGAACCCACCTTAACCTCTCCTTTTGCATATTCACATCATGCAGTGCAATGAAATACAATCACACACATTTCCTGTGCCTCCCTAAGTGCTGTGTACACTACAACTACAGATTTCTTACGTTTCCTTTTAAATGCTCCACATGTAAAAGAGTGACGCTGAACCCACATAGGAGAGGTTTTCTCCAGGGAAAGCCTTCATTCATACAGGCACCTGCACTTCTGTCAATTCACACACTGGCAGTGAAGTAGCTAAATTCTGTACCCTGCTTTCCTCAGTCTCTGTGATGTTGTACTATAAAGTAACAAACTAAGACACAGGTGCATCAAGTGCTACAGCATAAGCAGAGTGCAGAAAGCACACCCCGCAGGCACAGTGAGCAAAATGAAGTACTGAGATGTGAAATATAGCAAGAACAATATCAATCTCTCGTGTCCTAGGAAGTGACTTACGATCAGGAGTGAGACAGAGGAGAGTGCATTCATTCTGGAAAGATAGAAGCCAATACATCCCAAGGGAAAAAAATCCCACAAGTAATGCAGTAAGATTAAGATCATTTGCTGAAACTGGAATTGTTCAAAAGATTATTATAAATATCAAAGAAAATACAAGCTTGCAGTGTATTACACTAATCAAGACAACTCTCTGAGAGTTTGAAGTTCCCCTGCAGCAGTACATGTCACTGTATCAGGAAGAGGAATTATCTTTCTCCACTTCTGGTGCCACCACACACTCCAAGCATTTTTACATTTTAAAGGTAATGAAAAAAAACTAAGGAAGGAAATGGTTGTGAAACTAAAAAAATTCATCCACAAGCAAAGACCAAAAGATCTAACTGTGTGATGACTCAAGGTAAAGAAAACTGTCTGTAATCCAGGAATTTTACAAGAGGAAATTAGTAACAGAAGCTACAGAGCACTACAAGTAAAATAAAAGTAACCATAGGAGAAATTGCCACACCCACAATGCTTCTTGCACTGATATTCACCTATGGAATTGAAACCTACAGCTCTGCTAGAACTTCACTTTCTCCAGTAACACCACCCCCCAGCCCTTTTGCTGTCTTTCCATCTAACACTAGCCCAACTGTGTCAACATCTGCATAAGAATGCACATGCTCAACTATAAATTCTGTAAAACTGAGCATGGAAATCAAACCAAAGTTACCAATTCTCTGATACTTCATTAATGTTAACAAATCTTAACTAAGGTTCTAGATCCTCAAGTGCTAGCAAAAAGCTCAGCAGCACAGTTTCAGAGAATGGCCAGTTAAAGACCTGAAATGCTGAATTTGACTCCATCTTATAGACTTGTGCTAAAAGAAGTGTCCTTCTCTGGGTACGTGCTAAAAAGCCATGCAATCATGAATAACCAGGGAACTCAGACATGTGGATTTAAGGCAACTCGGTATTTTCTTGAAAAGCTTTGGGATTTATTTCTTCAAACTGAGCAGGCAGAGAATATGGCACTGCCAATATTTTTGTAAAGAACTCCAAAGTGGGTTAGGTGGTTTTGTTGGGTTTTTTTAAGGCCACATGTCTTTCATGGGAATACATGAACTTTAAAACAAAAATGTCAGAATATGTCCAGATGAGCACTGGTATTTAAGAAAAAAAACCAAAAAACCTAACCCGCAACAGCATTTGATACAAGAATTTAGCAAAAGCATAGCTATTAATAGCAAATATATCGTTTTTATTCGGCCAAGCACTGGAAGATCTTATAAGAACTAAATGTCCTTGAACTTGCTTCTGTAACTACACAGCTGAAAGCTAAATGAGTTTGGATTTCAGGCTACTTAAATCCCACCCGTTCCACACCTTTATTGCTTGTATTCCATGAAAGTGACACATTACAGGAAGTACCAGTTCAGAACTACGCATGCTTCTCTTCTTGGGGCAGGCAACTCTAACAACTGAAGGAATGGCTCTGCCTAGCTCCTCTTCACACACATTCGCACACACACTTGCCACTTCCTGACATTCAGCATCAGGAAATCATGCGCTGAAGTTTTGATTATCTTCTTCCTCACAGAAGAAATCCTGAGGGATGCTACTCATTTAAAGACTCACTGAAACATCTGCAGATGGAAAACACTCTGAAGGAAAATTTTCTGGCCAATGAATTGGACAATTGTTAAAGCATATCCTCAAGCGTACATGCAAAATATGCAGAATTTCCAATTAGCCAATGCCTGCCTAAAAATGAAATAGGCAGTGCATCCTTAAGCCCATGAGCCAGCAGTTCTGTTTAAGTGGTAAGATTCATAACAGTACTCGGCTCCCTTACTTAGAACAGCAAAGGATGCACTTTTAGATGAATATCCCGAAGTTCTGTTTTCTTCAAAAAGAGCAACTTGGAGGTACAGAACAGGTTCTAGAGCCTTTGACTCCTTTGCTTAAAACCCTAATCCTGAAGTGAGAACAAAAGCAGAGAAGATTTTCAGTAGCACTCCAAATACTTAAGAGTAAAGACACCAATCCCGTGACTGAAGCAGTAAGTGCGTACTGCCAGCAGCAGTACTGAGGCCAAATGGCAAATGCAATTCACAAACAAGTCCAGTGAGCCGCAGACTATGAATCTGCCCAGTAGATAATCTCCTGGTCTAACCACTGGCACACAGCTCAAACACAAACCCTTTCAAGACAAAAATAAAGGAGCAAAAAGGTACTCCATGCTGTTTCTTCAGCAAATTAGAAAAAAGGTCTACTATTCTAAAGCCCAGGGTTCTCTCTGTCAGTCCAGGTGGTACAAACTGGCTAGGTAAGAAACAGTTTTTTGCACGTTTGGACTCCTCTGAACACGGAGAGGAGTGGAGGGATGAGAGATCGGCCTGAGGCATTTCAACACAGGTTAGCTAGCGCCCTTTTCCACAGTTGTTATAGTCCTCAACTGAAATTTGAAAATACTCCACACTTTTTGAACAGGTGGGTACACAACTCCTACATCTCTTGCTAAATTCGGGACAACCACACCCATGCGCACTTGCAAGCATCAATCCCTAACTTGGCGGCTCTTGCTACTCAGTGGCAAGCATCAAACGCCACCCTCACCTGATGCTTGGCCGTCTCCATACCCTCCAGAACTGTCGTCTTGAAGTCCTCCTGCTTGCCCTGTGGAAGGAAAGAGGAGAACTCAGGGACCTTACTCCATAAGTTAAACCATACTGGACATAAAGGCCTGGCAAGTTGGCGTTGTAGGTATTAAATTTCACCAACTAACTAAACCCATTTTCTGAGAATTCCATCTTCTGGAACCTAGATTCAGGGCACCAAACTGTGATCTTCTAAAGTGTTATCCGTGTTACTGGAAAGCTTTACATCAGATTTTATGGGAAATAAAGAAGTATACAATATGTAGCATTCCTGGTGGCTAAATATTTATAATCAACTTCATTAATGGCTAGGATTTAAATACTCAGATGACATTTCTTACTGTCAAGATGGATGGATACCATCAGATTCTATGGATCTCAAACCCTAAGAATTTGATAAGCTTGCCTTTGGTGCTCCCGAGTCTCCTCATATGCAAGGGGATAGTCTGAGCCATTCTGAAAAGCCTCTTACATTCAGGAGAGCCTATTCTTAATCTTTTTGTCATAAACCCTTCCTTGAAGCTTGATGCCAGAACATTTCTTTAAAGGCTCAGACCACTTATTTTGGCTTCAGTGCCCTTGATACACCATCAATGTTCTAACACACTAAGACTGCCTTTGAAGCCAAGTACACATCAGACCATCGATCAGTGATGTGATCAACACCCAGCACTGAAAGACATCAGTCTTTCAACATACCCAGTGACAGAAACATGGGGAAAGGCTAAGCACTCATCTGAAAGATCTGAAGAAGTCTCAGAATTACCTTAGCCTGCACGAAAGTCCTGAGCAGCAGCCTTTACAGGACTGCAACACAAGCAGGAACAGAGCATGCTGAGAACAGAGATAAGTGCAGCTGCAGTGCCTGCAGGAACAAAGCCACTACAGGTCACCTCACACACTGCTCACTTCTCAGGAGACACTAGCTCCGGGTTGAGCTCATGAGCACTATTCCTCCACAGTCAGATGTTTGCCTGGAGTCTTGTCACCTGCAGAGAGCAGGAAGCCATGGCACACTCCAGAGATGGCTGAGCGCTGTTCAGCTGGCTGCTGCTGTACCAAGGCTCTTTCAAACCATATGCTTCAACAGTCAGCAATCCCAAACCAACCCCCGCTGAAACACACTGCTGCAACAGTCACTGGAGTGCAACAGCCACTTCCTAGAGCACAACTGTTCAAGGTGTCATTTCCAAACAGATAAGAGCAAGGTCTAACCTGTGGCTGAATGCGCTTTCAAAGAGTCTAGGACCAGGTGGACAATTTTGCCAGAATGTAATTTGAGGCTCTTAGGGGATACACTTAGAAGAATTTCATCTGAACTACAAATTTAACCCCTACAGTAAGACGCAAAAAGTGAACCAAATGTTCGCATACTGTGATAACCTGGATTAACATCTAGAATGTCGTAACATTACACATCTATAAAACAAAATAAGAATTGAAACAAGACAGACATTTTCACTCAGCTACAGTAGAGGAGCAATAGTCAGTACTTGTAGATAATCAGTCAGCCAGCCGGAAAGTTCAAAAACTCACTTGATAAATAACTGTATTTTGAATTGTATTTTGAAAGGCCTTACAAGACCCAAAGTCAGGATTCTATGAACTAACGTACCTGCAACAGCAAGATAAAATTCCTTACTTGACCAACACTGCAAGTATTTTATTTTGCCGGGAACATTTCAAGACCTGCTTCCATTCTAGCAGAGACTAACATTGCTCAAACATTAATATTTACACTCAATCACAGGCCATTAATTTGCAATCAAAGTTTCACTTATGCCTTCCATAAATTAAGAAAGTGAAAAGATGCTGACATCAGTTTGCAGAATTCATTATCCATGAATTAGCACTGACAAGGAGTAGAGGGGAAAAAATTGCTCTCGGCTTACTTACAGAATATTTTCCTCTTCTCATGAGTATTACTGCTTGCTTGGACACAATTCTAAATCCTACCCAGTCTGAGCACAGAAGTGTGGAAACAAGGCCTGCTAGTGAAGACTGGCTCTCCTTCCCTGGAAGAAAGTCAGGTTCTAGTTGCAAAGGAACAAAGCAGCAAGCAAACTGCTGATCTATGATAACATCACACTATTGTAGCTCAGCAGAACATGTGCAAGAGCAGAATCTGCTGAAAGTCTCAAGGCAACAGAATAACAGACCATGAGCTGAAGAGCAATCAGGAAGTAGATCCACAAAGGAGTCCACTTCATATAATCATCCCCTGTCTCAAAATAAAAAATAGCTGCACACGAGTATCACAGAGTACTGAATTTATTTAGAAAAACAGACAAAGTCAGGTGACAGTCAGAGACAGAGCACCACTACGCTTGACTATTCACTTGATGTTAATCTCGATCATACTCAGTTCCTTGGAAAACAGCAGCTAGGATTACCACAAAGTAAGAATACTGAGCACACTAAAAGGCCATGAGCTGGTAAAGAAAATCTTCAATAGTTATAAAAGTAAAAATCCAATTTGGTGAGGAAAACCAAAAGATCCTTAGAGGAGAAAAACAAAAGAGGCAAGCTCCTTAATTTCAGAAGGGATACTGGCAAACAAGAACACAAATGTCTTTCAGCACCGAAAGGGAATTTGGAAGCTTTTTGCTATTAGAAAACATTCCTCGAGTAAAAAGAGAAGAGATAATCTAAGGAAATTATCTTAACTATGAAATACTGTCACACCTTTTAAAACTGCTCTGCAATAGCAGGCAGTAAATCTTGCAAATCCAGACTGTAATAATGTATATAGCCAAAACACCTGGAATTCCTGACAGCTGAATACATCAACAGGACCTACCCCAAATAAGACCAGCATTTCACTCTCACCTGAACTGTGACAGTAACCTACTTCACTGTAAGCTGTCTGTGGGAACAGGCTAATGAAATGCCAGACACTGGCACCAAGACATTTTTAAGTTGCACAGTCAGGCTTTTCAACTGTAAAGGGCATAACCTGTAACATCTCTACTGCATTTCCTGTGTTTTTATAGGCTTTAAACACAGAAAGGAAATTTTTAAAGTCTGCAATGAGAACAAATTAACAGTAATACACAGGCTAATTAAAATTTTGCTAAATTTTCAATATGCAATCCTACTCTAGTATTACTGTCCAATTTAGTATTTCTTATTGCATATGTCAATTTTTGCTCCAAAGCGACAGAGGAGAAAAAGTCAATTATAAACACTGCTTTTATATATAGCAGACTCCACGCCTCCTCCTTCTAACAGGTGCCTGAATTACAAGTTTCAATGCACTTTAACAGCCAGTATAACACCTGATGCTCTTGACACCTGCATTAATAAAGACAGAGAGATCCACAAATGTATATAGTCTCAGAAGCCTTTAAAACTACAGCAAGACTACCTATGGAATGACAACTGAAAATCTGTCCTTTTCCTACTTTACTGCTTCATGTGTATCACAGAATTTCTAGGAATAGAGAAATTATATGATGACCTGAAGTCAACTCATTTCTAGGCAGCTGCATAGAGCCTGTTTGAAAATTGATTGTATTTAGATGGCTAAATATAGTGCTTGCAGAATAACTGCTTAACAGGCTGTTGTGTGTATAGAATGGCATGATTCATCACTGCTTATCTTCCACATTTCTTCCTTCATGGGATAAAACCTGATTCACTGTACTTCACCAATTATGCCTCAAACTGATTTCAATAATCATTCTTAGAAGCATAAAATGGAATCTGAGAGAAATAAAAAATGTATTAATATTAGGTCTCAATGATTAAACACAAGGTCTAAGCAAAACTAAATAGTAAACTTCAGATACTTGCTTAATTACATCTATTAAAATTCCATTTTTGATACATCAGCTACAACTGAGGGAGGAGGTTTTTTATCATTGTAAATATTTTAGTCAAGCATATCAGCTATAGTATTCTTGTATCAAGGCTGGAGCCAACAGCTGCAACAAGGAAAGCTTACAAGGGAAAATCCTAAGAGATAAAACACAACTGTGGCTTTTAATAATTTTTCTGCAACTAAAGGTAGGTATCCCCAAGCTGACATCAGTCCTGTTGCCTACATTCTCAAACCTGCCAGATAAAAAGAAAATTAAGGGAGTTCAACTGAAGACTAGCAGTAATTCACACAGGTGATGAATCAGCAAAGATTCAACTACTACTAAACTTCAGCTCTTATCCAAAACAACTGGTACACATTTTATCTCATAAAATCTTGGACTCTGAACTTTGTAAAAGCACCATCTTGTAGACACCTGAGTGATGCCCCACCACTAGACCTCGCTAATGATGGGAACTGTAAACACAACAGAGGTAAAGGATAGGGTACTGCTACTACCACAAATTTTGAAAGCTGCCTCCTGTCTAAGAAACTTTTCATTGTAAAGTGAAGCTCTGTCAAAGATAATGAGGAAAACACTGAAGTTTAAGCGAACAGTATTCAACCAGAACTTAAGATAAGAGCCACAGTTTAAAGCTACAGGAATCACAGTATATTAAATTCGTTCTTCTGCACAGAATCTCCCCCCATAAGCTCAACTTTTTCTCTCTCAGAGGAGTAAGTGAATGTTGCTACATGAACAGGTGTGGCAGCAGAGAGCCAAAGAGGCTACTCTGGTCAATAAGTTTCCAAAGACAAGTCAGTAAGGATCAGGAGAATCTAGCACGAGAAGTCTGGCTTCATTTGGAATTAGATTCATGCATATTCTCAACTTTTTCAGGCTGCTCTTCTGAGTTTTTCCCCTCAGGAGAATGGGGCAAGTAAATAAAACACTGTAGAATAATTTGAAACCAGATCAAACCCACACATGGAATTCATTATGCCACACCTGGCCCTGCTACATTTCTGTTAATAAACTAGGTAAGTAATGTCAAAAGAGGTCTTTCTTTACTCACCAGATGGCTCCTCCGGCTCACTTTCATTCTCTTCTTCTGCAGGAGCTGGTGGAGGTGGTGGGGGTAGTTTTTTCTCTTTCTCAGCTTTAGCATTTCTCTCTTCTTCAGAGTAATACTCATCTTCTGACAGGTTTGCAAGACTCTCATCCATTTCTCTATACTCCACCTGTAAAAAGCACAACAGAGAATAAACGCACTGAAGATGTCTGTAAGCTGGACTACAAAAACGAACATTGCAAATAACAAAACTGCTTACAGCTCAAAGAGAAGGCTTGTGTTACCTTATGCAGTCTTATTACAGATACCATGTTATAAAATGCAACAAAGCTTAACAAGTTCCCCATGTTTTCACCTCCACCTAAAAAAAGTGTCTCCAGCACCCAACAGTGGGAGCTTTCTACTCATATGAAGCCCAGTTTACGTGTATTTGTTGTATCATCATTTAACCCCGTCTAGTTTTCTTTCCTTCCTTCATGTCCCTATCAAACCTGGGGATAACAAGTTGCCTCTGTGTCCCTATGTTCCAACTTGACTTTATCTGCCAAACATGGGTGATCAGAACCATACATAAGATTTCCTGAGGAAATCCCATCTGTGTCCCGTACAGTCTCCTGGGAATCTTGTCCTGGTACAGAGGCTCACAGCTGCCTCCTTTCCAGGACAGTCACACTAGTGGCTTAACACCAGAACGATGCCCTGCTCCCACCCATCTTTATTGCCATGTATGTTTTGTACTGTTTTCCAGTAAAAATAAATAATATTACCAGCCAAAAAGACGCTGCTCCAACCTAAAGGAACACAGAAACCTCAAGAATAGCCTGGAAGGGATGCATCTCTTACTGTTTAATAAAACGAATTCCAAAGTAAGAAAGCTTTGTACAATGCTATTGAATAGCCCTATCTACTGGAAAGGAAAAAAGCACTTCTCGACATGCGGCCATGGGAAAAATAAAAAGAAAGCAGCTAGTGACCCTCCAACATCTGACAGGTCTGAAATAACAAAAGCAACTCTGCATTTCTCATTAAAAGAACAAAAAATCTTTCATAGCTCAAGTTCAATCATTCAGAAACGGCAGTAACAGGCACCAATTCAAAACACAACTGTGTTTCACTGGGAAGCCTCTGTATAGGAAATCCTGGATTCAGTAAAACACTAACACACACCACGATCTGCTCTCTTTTAAATATTTGCAGTCCACAATCTCCAGCATATTTAGTTTTTCCCACTGTTGAGCGAATGTTGCACCACCAGGACATTCTGCGAACTCCCACTCTGAAGCAAGTTACAGTGACCCTCCAGCACGACCGTACATTACCACCGTATTTGAAGCCACGTGTGCCCTCAGAAGTCTCCCATTCCCCCTGAGTTCACAGAGCTTTCCAAGAACAATCGAGTCCAATAAAAAACCTAAGCTTTTCCCTAGGTTTATTTTTAACCTGGGTACCCCCCCAACTAAATTCACCCCACAAACATTCACAGTAAGGCAATCTCGTGCTGGGCTGAAGTGCTCATGGGGACAGAGGGTGTCATAAGAGGTGAACAACCCTTTGCAGATAAGTACTGTCAGTGCAGAGAAACATCATCAACACACAACCCACACAGAGCACTAATTCCTACTTGTTAACAGACCACTATAAAGCAGGAATGCTGCTTCTGAAGATCACAGAATCACAGAATGGTTTGGGATGGAAGGGACCTTCAAAACATCTCATTCCAACCCCCCTGCCATGTGCAAGGACACCTTTCACTAGACCAGGTTGCTTCAGGCCCCGTCCAACCTGGCCTTGAACACTTCCAGGGATAGGGCAGCCACAGCTTCTCTGCCCAACATCACCCCCATAGTAAAAAATATCTTCCTTATGTCCAATCTACATCTACCTTCTTTCAGTTTAAAAGATGCACCAGACTGATCTACCCAGCAGCTCCTGTATGCAAATGACCAGCTATCACATCACACAATGCCTCTGAAAAGCTAGACATTCAATGCCACAGCCACAGGACAAAACACTTCCGAAAAGTAATTTCAGCTTCCCAGCCAAACACCCCAGCTGTGGGCACAGCCAAGATCTTCAATATCTTCTGAGACAAGGTTTCGAAGAAAAAGTTTCACAAAAAGAAGATAACGTTCTCATATGTTCAGAACAATAGATGAGAATTACATGTTACAGACCCAAATTACTGGAGACTCTTTATGGCCTTTAGATTTCAGTGCTAAGTCTCACTCTTAACACAGCATTGACTCAGCTCACCAAAGCCAATAGAGGGAAGGTGAGGAACAGTGGACTGAGCGTGGCCATGACCTTCACAACCTTGCAAAATCAGCACAGGCCCATGAACATGAGCCTCAAGAGAATCTGCATCTCTGTACTCCAGCGACAAGAATGCACTGATGAAATGAAGCTCATGAGCATTCCGATGCACTGTCAGGGACTTGGAGTATTTTTACTGCTCGGTATCCGATCGGGAACCCCAAAAAGTTCCTGGGCTGCTGCAGAATGCTCTCCTTTGTGACATGCACCGTGTCACGCCATAGTCCACGAAGAGCTGGGACACCACGGGATCTTGACCCGCACTGCCTTCTTGCGCGCCCGTGTGTTTATCCTTCGAACTCACGCCCCCGAACCCTCTCGGGCACAGGCCCGCCCCCGCCGGCAGCGCCCGGGCCCGTGCTCAGCCCCGCGCCGGACCCGGTCCCGGGGGCAGCGCTACCCCGAGCAGGGCCGAGCCCCGCCTCCGGTCGCGGCTCTGCGCCAGCAGGGCCCGTAGCCGGAGCACCCCAGACCTACTTTAGCCCGCTTGCGGCGGCTGGTCCTGCGGCCCTCGGGGGTCTCGGCGATGCCGGTGGTTTCGCCGCCGGGCGCAGGGGCGGCCCCGGCGGCCGACGGCTCGGACACACCGCCCGGGGGCGAGGCCCGCGGAGGCTCCTTCTTGCGGGGCGTGCGCTCCGCAGCCCCGCCGCTATCGGAAGAGGAGCCCAGAGTCCCCGCGGCGGCGGGCGGGGGCACCGGCGCCTCCGGCCCGGCCTCGCCACCCGCCGCCGCCTCCGCGCCCTTCTTGCCGCCCGCCGCAAGCATCGTCCCGACCGCACAAAGGGCCGCGCCGCGGGCCGCACAAAGGACCGCCTGGCAACGCCCGCCCTGCGCGTCACATCCGGGCCTCGCGCGCACAGCGCCGCCTGCGGCCCGCGCAGCGTCGGCCCCAGCGCGGCCCTCAGCGCGGCCCTCAGCGCTTCCGCACACCCCGCCCCGCACACGCAGCTCCCCCACCGCTCCCCTGCCTGCACACAGCAGCAGGACCTCCTGGCGGCTGAGAGCAGCAAGGAGCCCTGCGGCCACAGCAGTCCTGTGTGAACACATGGAGGCCCTTGAAACACGTCAAGACAGTTGAAAGGGAGACGTTTGTGCCTGTTTCATCATAGAATTATAGACTGGTTTGGGTCGGCAGGGAAGCTCATCTTAAAGCATGGGCAGGAACACCTTCCACTAGACCAGGTTCCTCCAAGCCCCATCCAGTCTGGCCTTGAACGCTTCAAGGGATGGGGCAGCCACAGCTTCACTGGGAAACCTGTGCCAGTTGAGCCCCACTAAAGAATTTCTTCTTAATATCTGATCTAAATCTACCTTCCTTCAGCTTAAAGCCATTTCCCCTTGTCCTGTCACTCCAGGCCCTCATCCCGAGTCCCTCTTCAGCTCTCCTGGAGCCCCTTTAGGAACTGGAAGGGGCTCTAAGGTCTCTCCAGAGCTGCCTTTTCTCCAGGTTGAACACTCCCAGCTCTCCCAGCCTGGCTCCAGAGCAGAGGGGCTCCAGCCCTTGGAACATCTCTGTGCTCTCCTCCAGACTCGTTCCAGCAGGTCCGTGTCTTATATTGGCAACCCAAGAGCTGGAGGCAGCACTGCAGGTGAGGTCTCACCTGAGCAGAGCAGAGGGGCAGAATTCTCTCCCTTGCTCTGCTGCCCGGGCTGCTGGGGATCAACCCAGAACACGGGGGGTTTCTGGGCTGCCAGCACACATTGCCAAGACCTACCAAGCTTCACATCCACAAAGCATTCAAATTTTAGTCTTCCTGTCACCTTCTGAGGTCTGAGAATTTTCCTCACCATGTCCTCTCTCAAGTTTCTACTTAAACAAGTAGAAAATGCTGGTGAGGTGGGAATGGGAAACTGGATCTCCAACCTTTGGGCAGGACACTGCTGATCAATGCCCAGCAGCCCCACAGATGCCTTTGAGGAGAGTACTGCCAGAGATGTTCTGCTCTTGGTTTGCTAAAGATAACAGGTAATTTTCTTGCCTCTCTCCTTAAAACTGGTCATTCCTTGGAAGGAATAGTGGCTGGTCCAAGCAGACCTACCTTGTCATGAAGCTGGTTCGTATTGGCTGATCACATGGCTGTGTAGACACTATAGGAGGATTGATGTACCCGGGAAGGCAAAAGCTGCACAGGAAGATTCAGGTGTGATTTCAACCATTCTCAGGAAGCCAGGAAACAAGTAGAGGCTGTAGAATGTCTGCAAGGTGTAGATGATGTGTTCCAGATGTCTGCCCAGCAGTAATGTGAGCAGGCAGAAGGTCAGCAGCACACACTGACAGTTCCAGTGCTGAGAAGTGACTGGAGCAGAATGGAACCAACCCAAACTCTTGTTCAGGAGGTAGATATGAAATCCAGCTACAAGAACTGCAGAGATCAACTCTAAATAGTGACAGGGAAGAAAAGGAAGTAACAGGCAATTGCTGCAAGAATGCTATCTTCGCCTGTAAGCCAAGTATTTCATGCTTCCATAGGTACTGACATTTCCTTCACCTACCCATTTTAGTCTCCCTTTTATTTGTGTTTAGCCAAATTTCTGAAATAGCCACAAAATTAATTTTTGTGTATAATTTTTACCTAATGGATGAGGCAAATGGTTTTCTCAGAGCACATTTAATATGTTTTCCATAGCTTTAGACCAGCCAACATCTCATTCAAAACTTGACACATTTATTCTTCTGAATTGACAGATTCAAGTTAATCCTTTTATTTTTGAGAGCCATTTATTAAATGCAGTTAACATGACAAATATAGGCTTTCCATATTTGTAAAACCAAATCCTAAATCCATATTTATAATTTAGCTCTGTATTTGCTGGGGTATAAACACAATTAGAATAAGGCATACAAAGGACTTGCAGCAACATCTTGTTGCATCTGAGACATCATCATGCCCATCATCTTATAAAGGCATTTTTCCTTATGATCAGAAAAGGAAACAAAGCTATCAATAAAGGATCTAAGAATACTCTGACATCTGAAACAATGGCAATTTGCTTTGATGACCTCTGTACAGAGCTGAGCAAAACTTTTTAATTTACTGCAGATAGAAACCCTAATTTTTATATGAAGTATGTGCATTCAGGCTGGTCCAAAACATTTGTATGCACATGCAAACTTATATGTAACTTTTATCTTTATTTCAACAAAAGTAAATTTAATTGCATCTTTCATCAGGAAAGTCTGAAATAATCAATGCCGAAGCCATTTCCACAATTACTACTCACTTCATTCTTCACTAATCGATGTGGGCAAACTGTTTCCTGGGCTTTTTTATATATATAAGAACAATTTTTATATAAAAGAACAATGATGAAGAACAAATATTCCAGCACTGCTATTTGAACTGGATTCATATTAATGGAAAACCCTCCATGGAGTGGATGACAAACCCTCTCAGAATGAAAGCTTGGCTCTGATACACTTGCTGAGCAACTGGACACTTCCATATACACAAAAAATCTAGGCAAAGAAGAACCGAAATGGAGGACCTGAGGTGTGGGAAAGCTGTTAACCATCCCACTTGCAAGCAAAAGAGAGAACAAGAGAGAATTAGTATCTTTCTCTAACATGTGTATGCCATTCCTGTAACATCCTTCCACACCCCCAGCAGCACAGTGGGGAAGAGGAGCAGCCTAATCCCACTATAATGCTACTTAATACCAACTAGTGCTCATTTTCAAGGAAGCCACGGTACATTTCCTCAGTTGTAATTCATCCTTCTTCCCACATTTCAGAGAAAGGTTTTATTATGTAGCATTTTTCATTATGACAAACATGAATCCAGGAGAAAGGCTGCTGTTGCATTCAGCTTTTTAAAACACAACACACTGACTGGTGAGTACAGGTATCATTATACAGGAAATCAAGTCACCCAAAGCCTCTTCACTGTGAAGAGAGTAAGACCGGGAAGGTTCACAGAACGCAGAGAATGGAAAGAGGATCAAAAGCAATTTTCAAGGCATACACAAACTGAAGAAAAAGGTGCTTCGAAGTCTACGCTCGTTTTCCTCCCTTTAAAAGTCTATACTTTGAATAAAAGTCATTGGGGAGGAGGGGAAAGGTCATCACCCAGTACTTTTTCTAAATTAAGTTCCACAGTTTTGTTTTTGTTAAAAAGAAGTAATTTATAATTTAACACCTGTTTCAGGATTCTCAGATCTGTGGTGATGTTAACAGTGCACTTAATTGGCATTATCAATTTTTTAAAAAAAATTAAAAAGCAGCTCTGAACTTTGCTTCTGAGATGGAAGCAGTGTCTCTGAACCAGCAATGATTCCTGTTACTCTTGCTTTGCATCTTTCAAGGCCTGAAGTCTTTCTAAAAGGGGTGGGTGGGAGTAATGCCACATTGAAAAGATCCAGTCAGAAACAGGGAAACCTAAATTATCTTTGTTTAGCTTGATCAAAGCAGAATATAGGTCTTTAGCCTTCCCAAGTTCCTTGGCAAATGCATCTGCTTGAAACTCAAACCGTCGGCTTAATACAGTCAAACAAAATGAGAGAACCTGTGGAGAGAAATGTATTAAAAATTATTTTAAAATTCAGCTATCTGCAAATTCCTTACAGTAAATACTACTATATCTACCTTTCCACATCCCACACATTGCTGTGGCTTTAGAATGATCTCACTAAGGTTTATCCATGCCACACCTTAAACCAAGAGTCTTACTCAACATGCAGCACTAGCCCTGATTATTAAAATGAGACACCCAATACGGCCGCTAGAAGCTTCAAACTTTCCCAGTCAAAACAAAATCATTATTTAAATAAGATGATACTTCAGCATCTATGTCTTGAAAACAATTTACCTCATTGTAAGGTGAAAAAATGAACTGGAAAATAATCATCAAGCCTATCAGGGTAGGCTGGGTGTCATAGAAACCAAATGCAGTAAAGAGTTCTTTTCGACCAATTAGCACAGCAAACAAGAAGAAGCAGAGGAAGGAATTCATCTAGAGAAAGGAAACAACATTCTTGATTAAGATGAGTCTAAACACTACATAATATCACATTACAGATGTGCATAGGAATGCCACTGTAAATGGCTTTTGAACTATTATACAAAGAGGAACAAACAGCTGGTCTTTACCTACTTTCTGAAAATGCATGCAATAAAGAACCATTATTTTCAGTCAGAGAGCAAAAAAGTAGGCTAAGTAATGAAGGAAGATGAAAAGATAAGAAGACAAGTGAGGAGGGAGTAGAAGATAGAACCCATCTCCTTGGAATTAAGCATAGGTTCTAAAAGTTTAAAGGTAAACAAAATGTGTCTGTGCTGTGTTGCACTTCCTTTCCCGGAAACAATCTCTGCTTCCATCTAAGCCATGCAGCACTGTGTACGGTTTGCCTGGTTTTTCAGAGCCAAGCGGCAGGACCATGCCTTACCAAGTTTTCCAGAGAGGGCAGTCGGTACCTTTTCAATCTATCCAAGTGGCTGTTTGGTCTTTTTACAGCAATGTGAAAAGAATACTTTTTGTTATTGAAACACAGGGAACAGAAAAGAGGGATGGCTGTGACAGACAGCAAACAATACAGAAAAAGTGTAAGACATCGCAGAAGAATTTGTGACAAATTTCTGAAAGTGAGGATAAAGTCCACCTATTACAGCAAAATAGTAGTATCTAGAAAGTGGATCCAAAGACAAATTACATGAGTTAGGAATGTGGCAAAATTACTGTAACAGTTGGTAGCAGGGATCAGTGCTGATGTCAGAAGTTGGAAGGTAATCACCTTAAAGAAAGCAAGAAGAGCCTCACTGAAGTGTTCAGCTGCAGAGGTAAGAAAATGCCAATGCGAAACCAGAGAGATTTGCTTAATCGGGAGTTTAATTGTGATGTTTATAGCCTGAAAAGCTTGTGAATAACCTTAGAAAAAGAACAGAATAGCACTCCTGGAATGGTGCACGCATCTCAAGAAAGATATGATGGAATTTACAGAAGGTGCTTGGAGGGCAGCTAAGAGAAACAAAACAGAAAAGGCTGAGAACTTGGAGAAAAGAAGGCTGAGTGATATCTGGAACAACACAGATCTACACCAAAGCAATTACATATCTCTACGGAGATTACTTCATTGTTCACCCCCATTTTGGCAAGCACCAAGAATGGCACAATAAAGTTATTTATCAATAATTAATGCACAAGGTATGAGAATACAATATAAATAAGAATGCCCTCTTGTGTCAGATTTCCTAATCCTCAATCACATTCCTTCTCAGCTTTACAAGGAACAAGGCTGACAGAAGCTCTCAGACACATGTGAAGCTTTCTCAGAGGTAAAGACAAAAACCTAAAAATCTCAGGCTGGGAGTCAATACACATCTAAGCCTATCCTTAGCACAGGGATGGAAACAGAACTTCAGAGAAGGCCCTGAGATTCAAACAGACAAGCATTGCAGAGCAAAAAAAATGTGTCCCAACTTGTCCTGGTATCATCCAAGAAAGGGTTAATTTTTATGGTAGGTAGGAAGGGGCACGGCTAGGACTCAGAGGTTATTCTATACCACCTCACATCATTGCCACTGGAGATGGGGGGAAGGGAGACTCTTCTGAGGAGAAGGGGTTTCTTCTAGTCAAGAGAACCTGGCGAGGGAGGGGCCCAGTATTGTCTACTATTGTTTTGGGTTTTTCTTGTGTGTGAATTCTTTCTTTTCTTGTATCCTCTGTCATTAGTATTGTTGGTTACTGTTCCTTTTCTTATCTCATTGCTGTTTCAATAAATTGTTCTTATCTCAACCTGTGATCTTTGCCTTTTGTGCTTCCAAATCTCCTCTGCAATCCCGAAGCAGCGGGAAGGAGGAGAGGAAAAACAAGGGAGTGACAAAGAGCTGTGTGTGGTTTGGAAAGTGTCGGTGGGGGCACTGGATTGGGGAGTACCATTCCTGAACCACAACACAACTTCAGAAGGCTGCACAGATGAATTAAAATGGCAGCAGACATGCTTTCTGAGAAGCTTCCTACCAACCAGATGAAGCAAGGAGGGGACAGAAAGGTGAGTGCATATTCACCGTAGAGCAAGGAAAAAAAAAACAGACCAACTTTCTGTCACAGAGCATATCAGTGTACACCTGAATGTACACTTACAAATCTGGAAGCAAGCAGGCATTTGGAAACAGCAATAACTACAAAATACTCCAGAAAACACCCCAGTTTAAATAACTTACCTGGCTGATAATAATATTTTTGACAGTGTGACCTAGTTTCCAGTGACCCAATTCATGACCAAGTACAGCTAGAACTTCTTCATTTTTACATCCTTGTTTCTTATTCTGAGGGAATAACAAAGCAGAAGTAATATCAGCTATGACTGAACACCACTGAATAAATTTCTTACTTGTTTGTTTTTAACTTGATCACTTAAGTGTCCCTAGATCAGGCCATTCCCTTCTAATAGCAGGTACACATATATAATTTCTTATTGAGCCTTTTTCATGAAGATACTTACAAAAATATAACCTTTTAAGTTCAGGAAGATTTCTACCATGAGGTGGTGGTCTCTTATTTCAATGTATGCAGACATGTTGATGAAAACCTGGAAGAACACTGGAAGATTTGCCTTCCAAACTCTCTCCTAACCATCCCCTGATTTCATCCTGTTTCTTTACTCAAGAAAAGCAGTACGATGGAGGCAGGCATTCAGAGCTCCAGACTTCCAGAGAGAACTGAGAGCAAAGCCCTCTCCCTACTTCCTTCAACACTCAACATGTGGCCTTCCTCCCAAGGCACCAGTGTTCCTTTAAAAAGGAATGACAACATCCCTGCCCTAGTCAAAAAACCCTATGAAATGCCTTAAAGCTATCATTAGGAAGGACATCTGCACCTTTGCAGGTACATCAGGAAGTCAAAAACAAGCACAAGGGCTGAAGAACCTGTTGAAATGGAAAAAATGAGTCATTATAACTAGACCAGGTGAGCTCAAAATCCCCTCCTCTCATCACCCATTTCTGCAGTTTTTGCCAAACCAAATCCTGGACAAGGAGAATTCCACCACCAACATGGTGTCAAGAAACAGAAGCTGGTCTGAGCAATAATCTAGACATTGGCCTAACCTTAGCTGCACAAGTCATTTGTTTTTCTCAGAATTACTCCTTCAGGTTCTTCAGAAAGTATTCCATCAGCTTTAACCATCCCCATACTCTCCTGAGGTCACACCAGCTGTTAGAGCAGGCTCCTGATGGAGAGGCCAATGCCAGGCCACCATTCTGTTCTTGATCAGGGTGGGAGAGGATGCACATGTAGAATCTGTCTGTGTGTGCTCACGTGCGTTCCTCCTGCACCAAAAATTCTGCGTGCAGTAAAAAGCACACAAACGACACACTGAGAATTAAAAGCATTTCCTGCAAAAGGAAGCTTTAGTGCGGCAGTTCCAAGAGAGGGAACATGAACTAAAACCCTGAACAGGTCCTTTATTCAAACAATTACATGGAAGGTCTAGTTTTCACATGTTTTGCTAAAGCCTCTATGGATTTTACAGTCTCTTTGATGCTCCAACAGCCCCAAAAATTCCAATTAGCAAACCAGGAATATTTTGATGTTGAAATCATTAGAGTTTGGTTTTTAGCAACTCACTCAGAACCTTTAAAATACATTAGAAAGCACAAGGGAATCTCACCAAGAAGTTAATGTAAATAACAAGATGAAAAACAAACTCACTTTGGTTTTAGACTTTGTTTCTTCATTCTCACCATCTTCTCCTTCTGCTGGTTCTTTGTTCAATGCAGAATAGTCTTCCAAGAGGGTGTCAAAGAGCACTATCCGCTTATTCTTGAAGAATCCATAGAAATAAGCATTGCTATGAGAAGAACGCTTCGAACCTGAGGGGGAAAATTTACATTAAAGATCATGATCTGAATAATCCCCTGCACCAAAGCCTGTGCAGCATGACACAGACCAGACTCCTCCAAAGGAATTCTCAAAGTCCCCAAATGAACAGTACACAAACTCAGGCAAATCAGTTTGCAGACAGAAGCATATTTTAAAATCTAAGTAATGATGACTCCAATAGAGAAATGTAACACAAAAAGCACTAAAAGTGTAAGCAGTCATGAAGATCTAATGTCCAAGAAGAAAAGCAAATTCTATTGCAATTTCAGATTTAGACTGGAAAGAGCATTCTGCATTGACGTTGGCTCCTGGCAAAGAACCTGTGCTAAATAATTTAGAATGTGCCAGCAAAGATGATTGGAAACAGATAAAGATGAAGATTTTAGAAACAGATAAGGAGAAGATGAAGAGATGAACTACAGGTAATATTATTTTTGTTTGAAATAGGTCATTTTTTACAGCTACCTTTATCTAGATCAGGTCAATCATGGACTGTTTCTACCATCAAAACATCTGAGGCCAAGAAACTCATCTCTTTCCATGGAATGTCCATGGTTTCAGCTGATTAAAAAGCTTTTTTTTGACTATGGAAAGAAGCTGTTGCAACATCAGGACTGAAAGATGTCTCTATGAGAGCAGAGGTGGGGGTTTTTTGCAGCAAAAGATAAGATACACTATAAATGTATGAGCTCCATAAATCCCTTAGAGAACAAAACATCCACTGTTCCACTGGAAGCCAACCTGTGGGATGGTCATGGTGACCTTCAGCACCAAACCAATACAGATTGACAGAGGAAGAGACTGGTCAGAGTATGAACCCTCAGTAACCAGTCCCTTCTCAGTGAAGAAATCAGAACAGCCAGAGGGTAGCAATGTTTCCTTTCACCTGCGTATCATAAAAAACTTCATTCTCCACTAAGTGTTGGTAGAGAAGGAACCTTTGTAATCTCCCTCTTACAGAATGAACCCTGAGATTACAGGACTTGGTTGGGCATGCTACCAAGAAGTCAGTTCCAGAGTGTGAAGAGCCAAGACAGAGTTCAGAAAAACACTGGCAAAAAGATGTTCACAAATCCAGTCCCCCATGTCAGAAAGGAATGGTGCTGGCTCATTGCTCTTAAGGATGCTACACAAAAAAAACAGGGAGGGGGTTGGAGTTTCGGCAGCCTCCCTGCCACTAAAGCAGACATCCCGGAGAAGCCCATGCAGCACACTGCACAGGGGCTGCAGTACCAACAACTGGCTCACAGGACTTTCACCATGGCTAAAAGCTGGGACAGAACCAGCAGTACATTTGAGAAAACCTCTGCACTGACTCTCAACCTTGAAAAGCTTCAACTTTGCCTGAAAAGAGAAGAGTTTCCTGTGCCCCAAGTGTATCAGTAGTTCCCAGCAGCACTGAGGCAGAGCATCGGCAGGATTTGACCAGCCCAAAGTTTAGAAAATCACAGCTTCCTGGCTAGATAAAGCCTTCGCCAGCCTCTCTGACTGCAAAACTCTACCATTTTAGCTCTTTATGCCATCCCATACGGGTTTCACCAAGTCAGTAAAAAACACATCTGAGCCTCACAGGTGGAGCACAAAACCAAAACAAAATTTGGAAAACCCCTGAAATCAAGTTCAGACAGGAGCAAAATGAGTAATACTGGAAATGTCAGATAGTAAAACACTCCATGAACATGGAAGCAGAGAGGAAGTGACATGGCAGCTGGCACATTCCATATTCCATGACCTAAGAAAAAAAGAAATTCAGTACTAGAAAGTGAAAAAAATTAGTCTCAAGTCAGAGGTGTAAGTCCATCCAGCCACACCATAAGAAACCATACCTGTGAACAATTTTGGAAGAAATAGGCATTTTTAACTTTCAAGACTTTTTCAACTGTTTCACCAAGGACTTTGAGACGATTAATGCTAAACTGAGACTAGGAAAAAAAGGTCTTCCCTTGTTTTACAGTTCTAAAACTGTAATCTTGACTACTTTCCTGCTTCCATTCCTGACTGAGCCATGTATTTCCATTCTACAAGAGCCAGGTCAATGCTTCCAACCAGAGGCTGAGTTCAGGCTGTACATTCAGCTTCACTTTTCTGACCTCAGGGCAAAAACCAGGAAAATGCTACAGACATTGACAACTACTGCAGTATCTGAACAATGCAAGCAACTGCCCTACTACAGCATCTACAATCAAAACTAAAAAAACCCACAAATTCAAAATTATAAAGTCTGTTTTTTTAAAAAAAGAATAAATCTCACCTTCAACAACATACACCTTAGTCAACGGGAAGTCAATGCTCTTTGCCATTGTTTCAATTTGTTGCTTGAGCTCTCCCTCCGGAAGTGGAATGAATTTATCAAACAAAGGTGCAATATAGTCTGCATAGATTGTAACAAGCACCTGCAAACACATGGAGATATTAAGAATGGGGCAAGGAAACATGTGTTTAGTGTTAAAGGTGGAGCCTAAGTACAAAAAGAGGGCATAATTTCAGAAAGAAAACACTTGATAAAGCAGAGTCCTGTATAAGGTAAGATCTATGGCCAGGGTCTCTACGGACTGCTTCGTCTGGTGGCAGGTCTGCAGTTTTGCAGTTCAGCAGCAGGACAGGGCGAGGGCAGGTGCACAAACCAACTACACACCTCAGCAGAACTGGTGTGAACAGTGCAGAAGACAAGGCCGCTGGGCAGCTGGGAGCAGGGGGGTCATTGGTGACAGGCTGTCACTTCCACACAATTCACCAGTCCTGGAAAGCTCTAAAGTGTTTCATACTGAGCTGCGGAGCTGAAGGATCCAGGAGACAGTCTCACTTCTAACTCCTGCTAACTTGCAAAGCCACAGTCTAAAGAGAGGTGAGAAATTTCATGTCCCCTATTTTCTTTCCCTCCTCCCAGCTGTCAGGAGGGAACTGCCTGATGCCTCTGGGTCCACCTTGACCCCCCTCAAAAAATATCACCATAGTGCTTCAAACTGGCATCAGCTGCAGCTCAGCTGAGCAAGCCAGAACTAGAATAACACTGTGTTGGGAAAGAAAGCTGAACTCCCTTTCCTCACACTCTGGACCTTCACAAAGTGATTTTTATTTATTTATTTTAAAAGTTTAAATTCTGGTTAGCAAAAAAGGAGCAGGACATGAGAAGCAAATGGACATCAACATTAACTTTGAAGTTATCTTCACATTTTATTTCACCAAAAACAACTACCTGGACTTTTGACAGTGTGTGCACTGTTGAAAAAGTTCAATGAAATCAAAAACCAGGGAAACAGACTTCTGCAAAGTCAGAACAACTGAGGGTATCAGTATGAAGCACCACTAGAAAATAAGGCGTTTTTATTACTGTAACTGTTAAGGGCTTAAACCTGTGCAGATATTTTGCAGCAAGTGTAGGAGGGTATTTCATACAGCAGAAATCAGCTCTTTAGTCCAGACCAGTCTCAGACCATCTAGCCCGTAGGGACTAATTTTAAGGTTTTTTATCTCAGATCTTTGTGTAATGCCTTGATATCAGCAGACTGGTAGAAGGATGCAACTCTAACTCTGATTAAAGAGTCATGGAACTGGAATTTTTCCCTAAACCAAACTCTAAAGGGTAAACCTAACACCTCTTAGGGTGGTTTTGCATGTCAAACCAACACATTAAGGCCTGAAACCCTATAAAGCTGCAGTGAGGTGGCAAGCCTAAGAGCACCAATTGTCTGGGCATGCACTTAATCTGGCATGGACTGAAGGGACAGTGGCATGGACAGCCAGGGCCGAGGGCCTGGGAGAAGAGTGCGCCACTAGGTCTTGCTATATATTCTTTTAGTACAGGAAGATTGTAACTCTGCCAAGACATTTTTTTCTAGCTTTTGTTAAGATAGGCCAACCCCTGTTTTATCAGGTTCTAAAGTATCTGTAATACCTCAAGACAAAATCTACACTGATAGCTCAATGGGAAGGCACAGGCAGCTCAAAAATAAAATACCAGTTTGTGATATGAAAATGAGAGAAAGAAATATGGCGTCAGCTGAGTATGTTCTGGTTCTCACCTTGAAATTAAGTGCTTGGTACTACTCACCTACACCTCTTCTTTCTAGTAAACTGTCGTGGGTTGAGGTGGCTGGGTTTTTTGGTAGCGAGGGGGGCTACATAGGGGGCTTCAGTTAGAAGCTGCTAGAAGTTTCCCCCCCAATGAAGCCAATGATAGCTGGCTACAGGAGGGACTTCCTGCTGCTGGCCAAGGGAGAGCCAATAATCATGCCTCTGTGATAACATATTTAAAACAAGTTTGCTGGGCAGAAGAATTTTTTCCAGCCAGGGGAGAGCTGACTGAAGCTCCCGGGAGGCCCCGCCACCTCCCCCGCTGCGGAGGTGGTGGTGGAGGGTGTTGCCCCGCAGGCTAGGCCAGGGCGGCAGAGTGGCCCCTGCCAGCAGGCACTACCCTCCCTTTCCCCCGGCTGAGTCAAGCCGGGCCAGGGCGGCCTGCCACAGTGCAGCCGAGCCCATGCTGGAGCAGATGGATGCACGGAAGAAGGCCATTACCCCCTGCGGAAGGCCCAGGATGGAGCGGAGTCCTTCAAGAGACTTGTGGCCTGTGGAGAGGAAAATCCACGCTGGAGCAGGTTATTCCCGGGCAGGACTCATGGCCCTGTGGGGGATCCATATCAGTACAGCTCACCCTATGAAGGACTGCATCCTAGGAAGGATGGAGAAGTGACCCTTGGGACAGTAGATATTGAAGAACTACTGCCTGGGGGGTGGACCCACGTTGGAGAGGTCCATCAAGGACTGTTACCCGTGGGAGGGACCCCATGGAGCAGGGGAAGGACTCAGAGCTGTGGCCCCCCCCTGTAACCCGTGGTGAGGACCACGGTGAAGCAAGCTGTTCCCCTGCAGCCCATGGAAGGGTGACCTATGGGACAGCAGATCTGGAAGACCTGTTGCCTGAGGGGTGGACTTGTCCCCCTGCACTGCTGAGGGGGGAGGAGGGAGAACATGGAAGAAAGGAGGGGTGGGTGGAAAGTGTGTTTAAGACTGTTTTATTTCTCACTCTTTAGATCTTATCCTGTTAGTAATAAATTTTAGTATTAACCCCACATTGAGTCTGTTTTGCCTGTGTGACCTCTCCCAGCTCAGAGCAACTTTAGTGAGTGCCTAGAATCTGACCAAGGTCAACCCATGACATAAACCTGCTCAATAAAGACTATAAAAGGGGCATTCAGAAAATTTCTCATATGAGCTCATACAACATTTTTTACCATCTGTATTTTAAAGAAAAGATGGCAAGAATAAATACAGTCAATGACAGGTATAAAGGAGGTTAAAGAAAAAAATCTTTCAGTGTACAAATGAGGGCAGGCCATTTCAGAAAATCCTGTATCTTTCATCCTGAAACTACGACTTATTTTAAAATTTCAACTTAATCCTTCTATGAAAAAGCAAGTCTTTAAAGCCTTAAAGACTAAACACTTCACATATGAACTGGATATCACATAAAGAACTAATATCCAATTTTGCAAATAATAAGGCTTCACTAGAAAAGTCTGCAAGTATGGACTGCTTCACGCCAATTGACAGAGAAGTAACTCAAATGCTGAGTTAGGATTTAAGAGCATGCTGCTGATCAAAACTTGCAAGAAAAAGAACAATTCTTTGAGAACTGTTGTCTGCACAAATCTTTCTGTAACAGCCATTTCAATACAAATGACCTGGCATTTTTGACACCTAACATTATGATTTTTCAGAATATGTTCAGTGACAAAAAAAGGGAAGATGTCAGAGCATAAGGGCACCTGGACTAGAGAAGCTTAAGAAAGAAAACAATCACAATTCCTACCCAAGTATTCCTAAAAGTTTTCTTGATAGTGCCCTCCACTTCAACCTGGAAGTCTGAACTTGAGATGAGAATTAGGGCTTGGCTGACCCATACTTACTGTTAGGCTAATAAGGCAGCCTTTATTACATCACTGTAATGTAGTAATTCTTTCAATTGTTAAGGTGCTTTTCTAATCTAAAATGAATGATTATATACAACAGTACTTGTGTAATTTCTGCCTTGGGTGAGCAATGGTTTGTATATTGAGCAAAAAGACAGTAGAGCACTATGCTG
This sequence comes from Pipra filicauda, assembly GCF_003945595.2. Taxonomy (NCBI): domain Eukaryota; kingdom Metazoa; phylum Chordata; class Aves; order Passeriformes; family Pipridae; genus Pipra; species Pipra filicauda. Next base: position 137,691 of record NW_024104567.1, on the reverse strand, counting down.
AAAGAGACAAAAAATACAGCCTTCAGACCCTGGAGTAACAACATAAAGTATCAAATGCTTATGATGTATATAAAAAGATCCTTTTATATAAACCCTAAAAACATCAGTTACAATTCAGTACGAAAGCAGCTATATAAGCAGAACCAGGAATGGAACATTGCTACTCACCTCGATACCAAGCAATGCACCGAGGGCTGTGTGCAATAACCTAAGAGAAATGCCTGATGCAGATACAACTGATCAAAGCATGATCTGCTTTGTCTTGCCAAACTGCCAGCAGTTGTCCCTGTGCCCTTTCTATATTTAAGAAAAACCCATCACCACATAGTGCTGTATTTCCACTACCTATTCTAAAGCTTTTTCAATGCTTGTTTTTCAACTGATGAAGACACTCCGGTATTGAATAGATAAAATATATCACATTAATGTGGACAATTAATATGAGCTGTTATTTCTGAACAAGTACAGGGAGCAAGACACTCTGTTAAAGTTTGTAGACACTAAAATTCACATGAGATTTAGATTTTTCTCCGTTTCCTTTCAGCTGTATTCAGTGTGCTGAGCCATGCAAATAAGCTGGTGTTTGGAAGAAACCCAAACATATTCTCATACTCACCAAGGAAACAACTAAGGTGAAGAGCCAGGCATAGATGAAGAAGTAGTCTCCCCCTATTTTAATAATGTAAAGCAGAAGAGATGTCACTGGCAACAGAATACACTGAGTCACAACAAACTTCTTGATAGCATCCTTAAAAAAAAATCCCAGCGTCTGAAAAGAAAGGATAAAGAATATCAGTGATATGTCAATGCAAATATTAATGTGCCACTGCGGTTAATGAACTGATCCCTTCAGATAAGACAAATGGGAAAACAGCGATGCCAGTGTGGTAAGGAAATGAGAGTCAGTCAGAAAAGGTGGAAGAACATTTTCAACTCCTCTGCTAGTAGCTCCTTACACAAGCACGGACGCGAGCCCATGCAGATGCTTTCTTCTTTAGTCTGACCCAAACCCTTATTTTGTGTTGCACATTCATTAAAGGAGAAAAGAAAAATTTAAGCTTATCTTTACCAATCTATATCCCAGACATCAAGGCATTCTTAGAGAATAAGAAATACTCAAAGAAACACAGTTACTGTAAAATGTTTTGTCTTCCACTTAACAGTTGTCTCCATTCGTCTTAACTTTCAGTTACCACTATGCTAATTGTCTTAAGTGAAAATATATAGAAACCCTATTACAGATTTTCAGCAATACATTGGGCATTTTACTCCAAGCTTCCACTGACATGGAGTTACTACTCAAGTAGCTGTCTTGGGTTTTAAAATTAGCATAACTTTAATAGAAGCAATAGAAATTTCAAAGACCTCTACCTGAATGAATTTGATATAGTGACTCTGCAACATGATAAGACACACATCTAGCTCTAGAAGCTTAATATGTAAAGATCTTTCCAACAAGGCCGTACTGAAAGCATATACTATTTCAAAGAATTTGTCTGCAAATAAAAACAGGTCAACTACAACCAATTTAGCTCATATTTGCATTTTAAATCTTTTTTTACTTCCAGCTCCACAGTCTTGGAGGAGTAGAACTAGAAAATTGCACAGTGTCTTTCATCTTTGCCCAGCATATTTCCTGCTTTCTAAGGCAAATATGACCTTGAGAAAAATCCTCATTTTCAGCAAGCCATTCCTAGAGAAGGAGTCTATCTGAAGATCAGTCAATTATCATGCTAGAAATGCTAGAAATTCCCAAGTCTGGGCTGGTACCGGGTGTGATTTTGGCTCATTCACCAAGGACCAGCCCTTCAGTCTGAAATGAGAGACAGAAATTTGACTGTGTTTGTAAGACATTTAGTACCTCAGACTGAACTGGACCTGGACTGAGACTTCAGCTCTCAGCATGAGGACCACTGTGTGGCAGTGAATATAAATGAGACCCTCCTGGGATGATGGAAAACGGAGGATCCTTTATTAATGGCTGAACAAGTTCTTATATTCCAAAAAGGTGTGGTAACAAAACATCAAAACATGGGGGGGGCCAGTGCAGTCCTGTTCAATCACTTTAAAGCTTCTTCCCGGGACACTTCTAATTGGCCATTTTTTCGCAGGCTTCCATCAGAACTTCAACTCCCAGCGTACACCACGACCATTACACAACAAGCATCCTGTATTAACTCACTCATAACCCCAGACAACTGCTGTGAAAAAACCCTTGTAAAAGATATCATGCAGGTAGCTCAGTCAAGCACTTAATCTCCATGGTCAGTGCCAAACCTTCTCATTTGATTAGGCAGTGCTTGCACTGACAACAGTGAAGTACACAGATTGTGTGCTCCAAGAAGAAAATGCTCAGAGATACACCCAGAATACTGCTTATCCTTCCTAAAGCACACAAACCACATGAATTCTGCAGGCTCTCAAGGCACTTTTAAAAGAAGCCCAAGCTGTTAAGTGCAGTATTTGGCCCTCTCCTGCACAGAGGCAGGACTTGATCAAGTTAAGCTCTCCATCAATCAGCTAGTCTGCTGACTGGCTTTAATTCTACTGCCAGTCTCTGGACTTAAGTGTGCTGAACATAAAGGGCTTGCAGATCCTGCACCAAGATGGAACTTATTCCTCACTAAGGTAGGAGAAGCAACCGAGCTGCAGGCCTGATGCCAGCTACTCAGGATTGACATGAGAGACAAGAGTGAGAGATGGCTTTTGATGTGTTTAAGAATTCTGAATGTCAAAAGGATGTCTAAGCTAGGCCAGAAGCAAGAACAAGGACTTTGCCAGACCTTACAATCTTTGAGGACTGCAGAACTTAAGTGATAGCTGGAGAATAATCCAAATACATTAAACAGATATTTCCCCTGAAGAAAAGATTGGTTGACTCATGCTCTGGAAACATGGGAACATTCCTTCCTCCCTTGCTAGGAGTGGATGTTAGCCTGCCAGTGTGCTCACTGTTAAGTCTACAGAAGAGAAGGGGATCCCCAGGACTCTGCCTCAGAACCACCTGGGACATGAATGGCCATGGACACCGTCATTCTGACAGCGACCATTTCCTCACTGGTAAGAGGAAAAAAGTTAACATGTGGGTTTTTAGAAGCACAAGACTTTTTTAAAAGACTAGAGTGCTAAATGGAGTATAAAAGAGTTCCGAGTTTGTCACGAGCTCAAGGTTTATGACTAATTAGAACAATCTTCAGATTTGCTTCCCAAAGCCCGGAGCAGCATCTGCCATTGGCCCAGTATTCAAACATCGCAGGTGGGGCAGACACGTGGCCAAACCAGCCTTGTTGTTTTCTGGGAATACAGACACAAAATTGTGCAGTGAGAATTTTCACAGCTGGGCTTCCCTACTTAACAGTATGCCACTAAATAATTGATGTGAACCAAAATAATACTGGATGTGTCAGGACCTACACATTTCTGTTTTAAAGGGTGCAAACTGATTACTGCATTTAGAGCTTTTTTATCACTTTTTTTCTTGGTTGTTTATAAAAAGGAATATGAAACATCAATTCATCAATTTACCAGGAACGTAAGAGTTTAGAAACAAACTAATTTCACTTCTTTAGGTCTTACCTTGCTCAGTCTTCCTGCCTCCACAGAGACTGGAAGATGAAACTGGCAAATACCAGAGCATATCTACTGATATTAAAATGAGCCAAACAGATTTATCCCACATCTGCTACCCATCCAAATTTCATTCTACTGCAAAAAAAACCCCAACCAACCAACAACTTCCTAGGAGACTTGGAACAGAAAGTAATGTAGACAAGACCAGCTCGGTCCGAAGCAGAAAGCGTATCTTATGCTCTGGCATGAAATGGCTAATGATGTGTCCCAGATTGAGGTTCTTCTCCCAGAAAGAATATCTGATCTCACGAGAAACTGATACTGACACAGGTTAAACCAAGTTGTTGAAAGAAATTAAGAAAGCCAGAGAAGAGCTGAATTCTCCAGTTTAGTAAAGGCTGATATAAGAAATCAGCAGGCGAAACAAAATGAGGAGGAGAATAATTCCTCAGTTTTCTTTCACCTGGTCAGTGTCCATAAATCAGGACTGACCCTACTAAGCAGTGATCCAGACTTCTAAGGGTGGGCATATGAAGGGCAAAGAACAGTCCATCCAAAACTGAACGGGTGAGGTATGAAACATTCTTTGTCCCACCCCCAGAACACACACTCAGAGGCACAGGCTCACAGATGTGCTGCAGCATGGGCACTCCTGCAACAGCCACAAACTGTCATTGCTCTGATTTTTATGCAGTGTAAGTAGAAGAAATGTTCCTAAAACCAACGATCTTCAGCACAGATATGGACAGACCAGCCCATCTAACCAACCTGAAGCCATTGGGTCAGTACAAGTGCTCTCTGCAATACCTGTTGATTGAAGCCATGTTTCTCTTCTATGACAAATGTATTATATAAGCTCCATGGGAGACCAGTCACAGCACTGAAGAGTGTTGCAAGCAGCAGAAATACCAATGACTGAACAATCTGAAACAAAAAACCAAATAAATCCACCTGATATGTACTGACCCATAACATAAATATTCAGGGTGTTAAAAATGGACTTTAGGTCAGTGGTTTAACTGAAACCGGTTAGAAGATGAAGCTAGATAAATTCACAAACATAATTTGTGATGATTAGATTACTGCTCACTGGAATAGCTTACTAAGGATTTGGGACACAAATTTGGATACATGCCTCATCCACAGCACAAAGACAACATAAGCAGTAACCTCAAATTTCTTACCCTTTTACTGTGCAGGAAAATCAAATCTAGAATTAGTAAAAAGACAACACTCAAATAAAGAGCACCCAAAAGCCTGACCCACCACATGGTTTGACTCAAGTAGCTACAAGACTTGTAGGTTTTTAATATACAAGGCTATTTTAATTAGTAAGCTAATTTAAAAGTCATATACTGTTACCAGTTTTCAGACTCACACCATCATTGTGTGCACCAGGAAGTATCTGATATTTTTACTATAATATACGGTAGCTAAATCCCACTTTTAACTAAATGCCAACTTTGAAATAAAAACTATTACTGCAGCATGGAACAAATGTTCTCACAGAAATATAAAGCCTGCTTACCTCATATTCTTGTCCAAATCCAGCATGACCAGAGATCTGACCAGACAGTTTCCAGAGAAAAGGAATTCCTCCACAGAGGAGAATCATCTTGAAAACAAAACCACATAGCAAAGATACAGTATGAAAGACTGTCATCTTAATCTACTAAAATTTCAGCATGATAAGGATCTTTTAAGGGTGAATAAGACAAATTTTATAATTAGGCTTTTTGTCTCCCTCTGATCTTAACAGTGATAAAGCAAGCCTGGAATATCTGGCTGAAATAAAGCATACTAGTAATTCTAACACAGCATCTCCCCTTCAGTTAACTTGCTGGGTTAAAGAATCATACTTCAAAAAGGCAAAAGCTTGAAAAACTGACATCCAGTTTCATCAGCTTTGGTCACAACAGCCTCTTTTAAGTTCAGACAGTTCCAAAAGCCAATAAAGGATGCAGTTTAAGCTCGAAGAAAGTGGCAAACCTGGACAGTGAAGGCCACCTCACTTGAACTGGAATGTGATAATCCCAGAACAGATGCTGAGAAACAGAAAGACACAGCTCAGCATCACAGACAGGAGCAACAACTCATCATTACAGACATGTAGAGAAGAAGCTGCACATAGCCTACACATGAGGGCTATCCATGGAAAAGCCCTCTAAGGTCATTGAGTCCAGCTGTTACCCAGCACTGCCAAGCCCACCACTAACTCATGTCCCCAAGTCCCACATTCACACATCCCTCCAGGGATAGTGACTCCACTTCTGCCCTGGGCAGATTGTGCCAGGGCTTGAAAACCCTTTCCATGGAGAAATCTTTTATCCCAGATAAACCTCCTCTGGAGGAGGTTTAACTTGAGGCTGTTTCCTCTTGTTCTCTGTTCCAATGCTTGACCACCCTTTTAGTGAAGAAATACAATACCCAATATATATAATATCCAGTATAAGAAATACAATATCCAATCTAAACCTCTCCTGTCACAACTTAAGGCCATTTCCTCTGGTCCAGTCAGTCCTGGGAGAAGGACACTGGCTCATGTTCAGCTGCTGTTGACCAGCACCCCCAGGTCCTTTCCCAAAGGGCAGCTTCCCAGACACTCTACCCCCAGCCTGGAGCGCTGCTTGGGGCTGTTGTGACCCAAGGGCAGGACCTGGGAGCTGAAAACTGTTTCGAAAACTGCTCATTCAGGCCAGTGTTCAATTAGCTGGGAGCTTTAACTCACATATTCCATGTTTTTTTCCTTGGCTTTTGAACATCAGCATCACTATGACACAATCAATTCGATAATGGCAGCAGCAGTTTGAGACATACCTATTTTCCAGCTGTCTATCACCATCACAGCTGAAACAGTAGAACAACATACACACTAAGATGCTTGTTGACTTAGTAACTGGCTTAGAAAGCACCAGCATAGTCTGGATTTTGTGGCTCAGGTGTGGAAGACAGCTAGATGCACTAATTTCCTTAACAAATCAATCAGCTACCAAAATCATTGTAGACCTGTTATTACAGAAACAGGGACAGAACAGAAAGAAAAGTCAAGAGAGAAAGCAAAAGCTGTGCTTTTCCTACACAGGCAAGCACAATCACAGAATGGTTTGGGTCGAAAGGGACCTTTAAAGATCACAGAACGGTTTGGGTGGGAAGAGACCTCAGTCCAACCCCCCTGCCATAAGCAGGGACACTTTCCACTAGACTAGGTTGCTCCAAGCCCCCTCCAACCTGGCCTTGAACACTTTCAGGGATGGGGCAGCCACAGCTTCTTCATGGACCACTGACCCAAGAAACCCACCGACTCAAAAGAAAAGAAAGACTGAGAATTAGCATGAGAGTAATTTAACCAACGGAAAGTAGAATACTAACTAATAAAAGAACTATGTAACTTGTAGCCAACAAACTTCCATTTTGTTTCCCAATACGTACAAATGGCATAAAGTTTTGATGACCAAGGAGCCAGCCTTCTGTGGGTTACCACCAGCTCCCAGCAACCCCAACTGTCTTAGCCTGTCTTTGAAGGAGAGGTGCTCCAGCCCTCTGGCCATTTCTGTGGCCTCCTCTGGACCCACTCTGGCAAATCTGTGTCTTTCATGCACTGGAGACCCCAGAGCAGGAGGCAGCACCGTTGGTGGGATCTCACCTGAGCGGAGCAGAGGGGCAGAATCACCCTGTTACCCACACTGCTGTGGATCAGCACAGGACGCAGTTGGCTCTCTGAGCTGCAATTACACGTTGCCAACTCAAGTCCAATTTTTTGTCCACCAGGACCCTGAAGTCCCTGTTCACAGGGCTGCTCTCAATCCACTCATCCCCCAGTCTGTGCTGGGGCATGCCCTGACCCATGTGCAGCACCTTGCACTTAGCCTCGCTGAACTCCATGAGCCTGTCAAGGTCATCCTGGACAGCGTCCATCCCTCCTGCCCATCAGCTGCCCTGCTGACCCTGGTGTTAGCTGCAAACCTGCCGAGGGTGTCCTCAGTCCCACTGCAGATATTATACAGCATTCACCCTACTATGGACCCTCGAGAACCACCACTGGTTTCCATTTGGAAACTGAGCTTTATCTCTTTGGATGCAGCCATCCAGCCAGTTCTTTATTAATCTAATAGTCCATCTGGCAAATCCAATTTAGTGGCTACAGCGTTGTGGAGGACCATAACAATAGGCCTGGATGAAGATAAGCACGGACTGCAGACTTGGCTCTTTGAATAGCAGGGCACTAAATTCAGTGGAAAAAGAATTGCATTTCAATCATGTATATTTTCCTTAAAAACAACAAGGGAACCTGTTTTGGCTAGAACTCTTGAAACCAAGATAAAGCTTCAGAACTTTTTGACTCATTCCATTTGCTAAGCGGTACCACCTTACCGTGCCCACCAAACCACTGCTGGAGAGCAGCTTCGATTTACAAATTAAACACTGCCTCTAAAGTTGCTCAGAAACACAGAAGCTATTCAAACTCACATAAGAATTGCCTCAAGTTTTACTCAGCATACCAAAAATCCCAACAAAAAGAAAATAACAGACTGCACTGACACAACATCCTTACAAGTACATACAAAAGGAAACAAAGTACAGGTTGGGCTGCACAAAGGAGATTAGGAAATGTGGAAGGTAAGAGGCGTCACAAGTCTTAAGTACTGGGTTTGCATCATCATTCTACAGTTACATGACTGACTATTTTACAATCCTATTTTCATTAGCTTTTATGACTGTCATTTTTGCTTCCTTAAGTTTATCATGAAATAGGATCATACTTCAATTTTACTTGGCAATGCCAAGCACTTCAGGATTCCTTTTTGACCCAGTTGTGCTACTGATGAGCAATGCATTTCAGCAGCGATTTGGAACAAAGTATATATGTATGTGATTTTCAAACAGTCTTAAGAGTCTTAGAGACTTCTAACTCAGTGGTTCTGTTTTTTTCATACATGTGAACGTTACTTGCCCAACGTAATTCTTATATTTCAGATGTATCAATTGGTACTCTCCTTGTTCTCACAAGCTTCTCTTTTTATCTTCTACTTAAATTTTATCTAAAAATGAAAGTACTTGCATCCTTCCAAACACAGGGAAAGGTCTGCATTTTAACAATTTAAAATAGCTCTCATGCTGCTTCATTATTTGGCAACGGAAACCATAATATATTAAATATAATAAAATAATAAAATATAAGGTAATGTTGTAGTTGTGCAGTATGACTCAGCACTGCAGAGAGAAATTACGTGCTGTCTGAATAATTATTTCTTATATAGCAAATACAGCCACAAATAAGGAACACAAAAATGTCAGTGTTTGCCATAAGAATGCCAATGGTGCAGCTACACGGGATCATTAAGAACCAAAGTGTTTCACAGTTCAAGTACATGAAAAATATATGCAAGGTACTTACAGTGCCCTCAATCTCTGAATAGAGGCCTGACCAAAAGCTGAAAGTACTTTTGTCCAGCTGATAGAGACGAGATTTTTCAAATGTTTCTGAATCCATGATCTGTCCCAATTCTTGTGGTACATGTGTTGTTGTTCTATACACCCGTCTCTAAAAAATCAAAGAAACTAAAGTCTACATCTAATATTTTTAAGGAGACAAGATTTAAAAGTAACATCTAACATGATTCAATGGGCCACCACAGAAAGTTTAAAAAAAACAAAAAAAACCCAACCAACACACAAAGCAACAAATATTCCTAAATGCCTGTTTTCTATCAAGTTCCAAATACAAAACTGAAGCATAATTATTAACGTTACAACCAGGAACTGAGTTGCTGACTTATTAACTTATTTAGAATAGTTCAAATACAGATCACACAAACTGATTTTTCCACAGGATGTGACTTACTGCACCACAGTAAAGACTAAGCAGAATTTGAAACCAAACACCAGATCCTCCAATGCAAACCATGAGACTTCACCAGAACACAGATCTACAGCGTGGCTGCACAAACGAGGTGCTATTTCATTCTCAGTACAGAACTTGCCACTTGAAAATTTTTAAAGAATAAAAGTCTTTTCCCTCTGATGCCTTATCTTGTTTCAGTATACTTACCCCTTCTCAAACGGTACTCTGTCATTTCAAAACACATTCTCCCTCTGCCCGGGGCACCAGTCTGCAGTATCCCCGATCACAGGGCTCACAGGAGCTGGCAGCACCGCTCCCTGTCCTCTGCAGCGCTGCCCACCCGGGCCTGGCACGGACAGGTGCGCGGGGATGGCCCCGCGTTCTGGGCGCTGGAGACACCCCGGTGTGCGGCTGCTGCTGAACCTGCCAGGGCTGACCCTGCTCTGCCCCACGGGCAGGATGGGGGTGGAGAACCTGCTGGCAGGAGACAGCCAAGACCTGACAGAAGGGACACTCCGTGTTGTGTAATGATATACTCTGGCGTACGAAAAGGGGTGTGGGACGTGCCTTCCAGGGTGGCTATCACTCGGAGGCCGCCCAGGCATCGCCTTCGCCTGGAGGTGGCGAGCGACGGCCTGTGCAGCGCTTGCGGGGTTTCCCCCGCTCTGTCCTTCACCTGTCGTTACTTCAACCCACGCGTTTCCTCATTTTTGCTCTTCCCGCTCTCTCAGCTGTCCCGGGGAGGAGAATCGAGCTTCTGGGGGTGCTGGGCCGCCAGTGACCCCACCGCACTCACACAACTCATCGTTGTGAGCATCCTCACCACCTGCTGAGGCCGCACCCCGGGACAGGGCCGAGCCCTCCCCAGGCAGGCGACAGGCCTCGCGTCGCTCGGCCCCAGCCCCGGCCCCCGCCACGTGAGGCTGGGCCGGGCCCGGCCCGGCCCCGGCCCGCCGGCTCCCATCCCCACCGGAGCCCTGCCGACCTGCCGGTGAGCCAGGAAGGCCTCCCAAAGGTAGACGGCCCAAGAGAAGAGCAGCACGGAGCAGAAGATGCGGCGCTCGGCCGGCAGCTCTGCCCACAGCTCCCCGGGCAGCGCCATCGCCGCTCCGCCCGCCGTGCGCTGCGGCGCCGCCTGGCGGCCGGAGGAGCCGCGGGAGGGGGGCGAGCGGGGGGGGGGGGCGGGGCGGTCCTAAGGGGCGGGCTGGGCTGGGCCGGGCTGGGCCGGCTCGGCTCCGCTCGGGTCGGACTGGGCTCAACTCGGCACGGCTCGGCTCGGCTTGTCCACCCCAGTCAGGAGCCCACAGGGCTGGGTCAAGGCACATGGAGGTCAGCCTAGCGAAAATCTGAGTGTCAATGCATCAGATGTTTAAATTATTTTTCTCAAGTTACCCAGACTACGCACAATAATGCATATAAAAGCTTGCTAGTACTTGTCCAAATCCTTTTACAGCAACACTAAGAGAAGTACAAAAATTAACACTGACTGCTCTAGTACTCACTGATTTTCTCTCCTGTGCCTATTGCAGGCAGCCCCTTGGCTGTCTCTCAACAGCTGTTTTTTATCTCTCTGCAATGCAGTATCATCGACTCTAATCCTACTATAGTAAGCTCTGTTAAGTCCTTCCTAAAATAAAGCAGGCTGGTATACCACATCTTCCATAAAGTCATTTGTTTGGCTGCTTGCTCTCCCATTGCAGAGAGATACTGTTGCAGAGAAATTCCCATAATGTGGGTTCCTTCCTTTTTAAGAAACAGGGAAGAATTCAAGGGATTTGCTGCTCCTGGTCATGCCACCAGGGATCTGCCACAGAGGCAAGCAGCTGCTACGGACCATCCCTGGGGATGAGCTGAGGTAGCAGTTAACTTGGCACATAGTAGTGACTGACTCACGCGAAGGACCATGAACTGGGCTTCCCAGTACAAGAGACATGGAGCTACTGGAGTGAAGGGCTATGAAGGTAACAAAGGGACTGGAACATCTGTGATATGAGGGAAGGGTGACTCCTCAGTGTTTTACAACACTTTAAGCATTTCTTGTCATGGCTTTTGCCTAACTCAGTTCATTCTGAAGGGAAGCACACCTCTTTTCCTGAGTCAGAATAAACCAAAACTGTTTTGGGAAATAAAAAGCTACAGACCTACAAGGAATCAAGGGTTTATTTAGAGCCAAAACACCTGCTTCATATTTGGTCTCTGTAATGCTCTATGAAGACAGCACAGTGCTGCTGAAATCCAGAGTTCACCCAGCAGCACTGAGGACACGTGCCACGCAGAGCACAGTGACTGTGTAACAGAGACACACATTACAAGGGGCATTAATGAATGCTCCTGTTTAGCCAGTTCTTGATATGGCATTTTAGTATCAGTCATTCATCTAGTGTCTACCAGTTCAAAGTATAACAGAACCTGTTTGTGTATTTTTATCATTAACTTTTAATAAAATAATGCCAACTTAATTTTCTCATTTTCTACCAGTTACTTTTGTTACTATTTAGCAGAATAACCTGTAAAACATACCGAAGCCTAGCGTTTTTCTCAAGTTAGTATGTCCCCGCAGAAGAAATACTGCCAGGGCAGATGAGGCAGTGCTACTCCTAGTCAGGCCTGCTACTGGCTGCCACTTTTCTCCTTTCATAGAGGAAGCTCTAGAAATTCATCCAAGATGGCCACGTCAGAGCCCTCCCTGGCACTGCACTGCATCCCAAATAATCCCTTACCTACCTTCCTTCTCTACACTTGTAAATCTTAAGATAATTTCAAGAAGAGCAAACAGCTCTCCTGTCCCACCTCACCCCCTCCAAACTCAGGGAATACTGTTGTGGGAAGTCAGGAGAGCAGAAGGGCTCAAAGGCAGCAGTTGTAAACTTTAGGGGGGAGACCAGGTTTAGCACCTCACAGGGCCAGACAAAGAGAAGGTGGTTTAATTTCAGACTCCCCTGCTCTCTGTCATAACCTTGTTCAGATTCTTGACAAGACATTGGAGGACTTAACTGGAAATTGAATTTCTCTTGAAGAATTCAAGATAGTCAAGATGCAGAATTTGCGAAATAACGTCACAAGGCCTTACCAGCATCATAAAATTTAAAGATCTTGCACGAGCAAAGGCAAACAGAAAACAACAGGCAAGAAAAACCACGGAACTAACCCGTTGGCACTGCTGAGCCCTACCGGGACAGAAGTCAGCCTGGAAGGTCTCTCTTTGTAAAGGTATTTACAGTTTTTTACTAACCATGAGAACATGGCAGGGTAGCCCCATAGCCTTGGGGAATTTCGGCATGTACAACCAATAAACATGTGGTCCAAAAAAATCCACACACTAAAAGGCAGTAATTTTAAAAATGGAAGCAACATTCTCTGATTATGAACTTGCATCTGTGTTTCCTGAGTTATCTGCTGTTCACAGTAATTCTTTTTTTTAGGAAGTCAATGTGAAGGTGTTCCTTTACTGTGGAACAAAACATTTCTCTGGTATGTTTGAAAGCAAGAAGCTGGAAATGTTACATCTTCACTGTAAGACAAGTTCTGGTAGCCCTTGGAAAGGAAAATGATGGCCTACCTCATGGCATGAAAACAGAAACAGACAGTTAAAAACTCTTCAGACCATTACCCTTTTGTGGTCTCCTTTCCTGGTGCCCACCCATGACAGGCAGTTAGATCAGACAAGCCCAAGAATAAATTGGGATAAAGATGTGGATTCAAGCTGTACAGTTTTGATGCTGTGACACCTATTACCTAGATGATAAACAAGTGGAGTTCAAAAACTGAAATACACTGTCAGTCTCTGAACTGGGCAAGATATAATTTCTGTAACAAGGAAGGATCTGACTGACCAGTGCTGCACTGGTATCTTTCAACAAAAATATGAACACCTTGAGCCCACTCATTAAAAGTCCTGGCAGTGGTGCCACATCACCACAGGAAAATGCCTCCAAGATGCTTTTGTGCAGCCCCTGAGGAAAACCACTTTCTAAATGCAACTCTTGGACTGAGGAGTGTCGCATGACTTGTCTCCACATCTAGCAGACAGAAATGATGTTTGTCTCCGTCTACTCCTGTCGTATATCCCAGCCTATGGAAATAGCAGCAGCAACCTACTTAATGGGCTCTGTAACACCAGATGTGCAACAGGTACCAGCCTGCCCTGTGTGCAGTGGTGGTGATTTACACGCGTGCGGTAACTCATTTGGCAAGAGCAGAATTATCTCTGAGGAAATGAAAGTTTCACACACAACTTGTTCCATGGGATTATGGAAATGTCACAGAATTCATGTGTAGTATGCAAAATTGTTTATGTATCAAGTGGCAGGACTAAATTTTTAATAGAAAAGCTGGAACACTGAAGAAGTTTAATACACACACAGTTTAAGCACAGTGGGATTGTATAAGTGTAATTTTGTATGATTTTGTACAGTTCTTTGGTGGCAAGTTTGCAGCAGAGCTTATATGAAGAGCACACAGGAAATGCAAACTCAGTCACAGAATTAAAATGAAGCAGAAAAGCTTCCACCATGCCAGGCAGAAACTTTTGTGTTCCTTATTTTTGGACAACTTCTGTGGTCCTAGAATCTTTCCAATTATAAAAAGAACTGACAAACTAGGTTTTATTCACTGTCAAAAAAGCTAACCGGGGAACCCAAAATGTGCACTGATACTTTCATATGACACAGCTTCCTCGGAAGTCTGGCAACACTCGTCACACACTCAGGTGGTGCCATACAGTCTCAGAAGCACCTTCTGCCTTTAAAGGAACATGGATTTTCTTGTCCCTAATTGGCAAGTGCTTTCTGCCTGTACTAATTATAAATCTTTCAAATGTGAAAAAAGCACAGAGAATGTTGTAAAATAAAATGTAATACTTTACTTTTCCGTATCTATTTCATCAGTCTGATAAATTATCTACAAATGCATAAAACTTAAGCAACATTTTCCAATGCACTCAGAATGGTCCCAAACTCAATTACAAGTAAAGCACATTAAAGATTTACTGTACAGTAAACAAATGGGTGAAAAACTGTAATTTATTGAAACTCATAACTCAAAAAATATAAGATGCTGTAGTGTACAATATGTTACACAAAGCACCCTAGGGTGCACATTCAAGTCAAGTAATAACTCCATCACCCCCCAAACCCTGGTACCCCAGTACTTGTTCCATATACAATCATGCACATTTACTCTTCAAGAGGAAGCCCCCAGTATTCTGATGTGTTAAATAGCACCAAAATCAGCATTGTTCATTGAAAAAATTGGGGGAGCTAAATTAACTTGGCCAATACTTTTGACAGATATTATACATTCATGGAATTAAACAGTCTAAACTAACCTAAAAGTGTGTACTGTAACAATTACTGTTCTAATTTGAAGTTCTCCCCATAAAGCAGTAGTGGAGGCAATATGCTCTAAGTAAAGCTACTTACGTACTTCCTACACACAGCTCATCTGCCTTTTTTGTTGGAAATAAGTCTATGAGAGGTGTGGAAAACTTGGATCTTTCAAGAACAACTACTGGTCGTAAGTAATGCAGCTGTTTTAAGGCAAGGTCTCCACAGTCTGTTAGGGCCTTGTCCAGGATTGCCCTCAGATTTTCTAAAGAAGGGGCAGATGAGGACTCTGACAGCAAGGGCTGGATCTCTGTTAATTCCCCAGGATTATTCGGGGTTATGATTACATTTTCATCATTTACAAAGTTGTTTACTGGTGTATCCCCCTGACTATCTCCCTCTTTTTTCAAGGTTTCATCTACTGGCAACTGCTCAGAAGACTCCCATTCTACTACCTCATCACAATCATCATCATCGTCATCATCTTTTCCCTCACTTTCCTGAATAAATTTTAAAAATGAAGACTCGAATCCCATTGGTTTATATGTCTTTAAATCAAATGGTTTGGACACTGGAGGCTTCTGAAATTTGTCTTTTGTAGCACAAAGTACATTTCTTTTCCCATTCAGATTAATTGCACTATGCTGACATCCTTCTGGGTCTTTCTCTTTTGGCAAGTCTAATTGTAAACTGGAGAAACAAGAGCTATTCTCTCTTTCACTGTTTTCAGAAAAATCTTCAGTTTTAGACACAGCTGTCTCCCTGACATTAGGCTCTTCGAAACAGGTATTGTTTGAACTGTGGTTATATTTTGAAGTGCCTGAATGCACAAAGGCACTGGCATCAAAACTCGCACTACTAGGTGGACTTTGTTTTTGGTCTTCATTGCTCACTTTTGGAGGATCACTGGCAGGGTCTGGAACAAGAGCTTTGTCACTTTCCTGCACAGGTTCAGGATTAGCTGATTTATCCTCGTTAACTTCTACACCTTTTCTATCCAAGTCTGAAGCTGTGTCAGAGCAAGACTGCTTTTCAATCATGATGCCACATTTCACACAAAGAACAAGTTTCTGAAGGCGCTGCTCTATGTACACGTTGGTCATCTGGTGTGTGCGCTTATAGTGCCTCACTATACTGCTTTCCAGCTTGACAACAGACAGACACCCCTGGACCATGCAGGGATACTGGGTCTGGTTAGACTTCTCTTTGCACATTTGTAGGGCTTCCTCTTTCGTTTTGAAACTCAGCAAATGTTTTTCTCTACTTCTGCTAATTCTTTTAGCTTTTTCTTTTAATTGCTTTCCATTCTGCTTGCTTGTGTCAAAGCTGTCTTTCAAATAATTTTGCTCATTTTTATCTTTATCTTCATTATCGTCCTCCTCTTTCCGATTTCCAAAGAGACTATCATAATATTCACTGTGTCTGAAATACACGTGTTGAGAATAGTTACTGTAATTTGTGAAAATTCGATTGCAGCCATTAAGGTCACAATGGATTTCAAAATCTTTGTTTAATTTTTCTTCGTTGGCATGTTCTTCTATTAGATGCTGTTTAAGCTTATTAAACGTATAAAATACAGCAGGGCAGTGGGCTTGGTTACAAGCAAATCTGGCAGACTCAGCTTCAGAAAGCAGTTTTTGATCCTCTAAGATTTCATTGTGGAAGTCACTACAATGCTTAGCAAGAGCTTTAGAACACAGAAAACGCTTACCACACTCTTTGTGTTTGCATGCAAATATTTTTTTACATTTGACAAGTTCCCTTTTAGTTCTCGCTTTGTCTTTGTCTAAGCAGAGCTGTTCCTTATTGTACTGGTGAACGGTTCTGTAATGGCGTATCAAACCTTTCTGGTTTGTAAATGCCGAGTTGCAGCTTTTATGTATACAATGAAATGGTTTGTGGTACTTATGCAATATGTAACATAAGTTTCCTTTAGCAACTGTTCTTTTACTTCCTCTTCCCTGTCTTGCTTCCAGTTCTTCCCTATGAGTGTCCAGAGAAGCTATGTTAGATGCTTTTCTTGTTACATTATTGTCTGTCTCTTCATTGGACTCCAAGTCTGTCTCAGAACAGCAGTCATCCTTCTTCGGGTGACAGAGTTGTTCAGAGTGGTCTGAATGATCAGTGAACCCAATGCTGTTTGCACAGGCAGGTGCTGGAGCAGTGCCATTTTTATGGATGTCCTCTGCACATAAACCTACATGATCAAGTTTTTCATTAGGACATACCTTGTGAGCCACCCTCTCGCAGCCAATTTGATGTTTGTTTCTATAGTGAATTCGAAGGTGTGTTTTTCTTGTAAATGACCTTTGGCAAATATGACACTTAAATGGTGAATATCGATGCTGGAACATATTTAGCTGAAGAACCATTTCCTTTGAATAGTTATGCTTTCTAACATAATGCATTAAGAGAGCTTCTCTGGTCACAAACTCACATGTACATCCATGACATTCACAGAAAAATGGTTTAGCTGCCAGCTGAGTAAGGTACTGGCTGGGTAAATTATCTTGTTGCTCTTGAAGCTGAAATTTTGAGGTAGTTTCATCAACTAACTCAGGGCACTTGGCATCCTGAGATGAATAGCCTCCAAAAGGTTTGTGTCTTGAAGAATTCTGAATGTTAGCATTTTTTAAGCTTAGATGTTTCAAACCTAACATTAGTTCCAACATGTTATCTTCAATATTTGATTCTTTAGAACTGTCATAAAAAGACGTTTCTGGGGAAGAAGGACAAGTTTCCTCCCTCAGACCATTGCTTCCTTTACCATCTACAGCATAACACACACTTTCTGGAGAGTCAGCATTTGTATCGGAATTATGACCTAACTCTGTATTCATGTCTGTAGGGGATTTACTGTCCTGAGCATCACTCAACAGATTAAGAAAGTATTTAGTTTTCATCTCCATATTTCTTTTACCTTTGAAGTTGTATGGATGGGCCCTTCGAAGGTGTTTCTGCATACTCCTGGAATTTTTGTGGATGGAACAGCAGCCTTCAAAACCACAGGAAAGGGTTTTTTCATCAAAGCAAACCGCCACATTGGAACACTGTTGTTTCACATTTGCTGGATGGAAGACTCCTTCCTGGGACACAACTAAACCTGGAACTGACTGGTTGTGAGCCACTGTTTCAAGCAGCAGAGGAGACACCTGACCTTTGCTTACTGCTGCATCTGCTCTGTGCTCCCCACAATGCAGGCTGAAGTTACTTTCACTGTTTAGATCTTCACTGTCGGAGAGAGATTCTTCCTTCACTTCTGGAATTTCCTGTGAGCCTGAGGGATCCAAGTTATCATTGAGATTGGAATTTTCAGATTGTTCAAACAGTTGAGACTCTGGGAGATAACTGCATTTGTCTTTTGAAATCGACCTCTCAAGGTTCAGCATTTGTTTCCCTTCCCCATTTGACACTTGGATATTATGCGCTGCGAGGTGATTCTGAAATTCAGTTTTTGAATAATAAAACTTTTTGCAACCAAAGAAGTTGCAAGTGTATGATGCATCTCTGAAGTGCTGTGCCTCGTGATGGTAAAGCTGCCCTAAGTCACTGAAAACAATATTACAGCCATTTAGCTCACATTTATAGCGAAGATCGTCGTGTGTTTGTTTGTGATTGAGAAGCTCATTAACTGACCCAAACCTGGCGTAGCAGTCCATGGACACACACATGTATGGCTGAGGCCCACAGTGCACGCGCTCATGCTCCCGCAAGTGGAAGGACGTCATGAAGTGCCGGCGGCAGAAAGCACACTTCTCCCTCCTGTTTTTCATATCCAAGTAGTGTTTTGCATTCTCATCATTGTTTTGATGTTCAGCTTTCAGATGTACACTTAAGTACTTAAACTGTTTGAACACTCTAGAACAATCTGTCCCAGGACATGGGTAGATGTCTCTGTCTTGCAGCTGGCAATTTTCCAGTTGGCTGAATGTGACATATTCATGTGTGTCATTGTCAAAACTTTCAGGAAACTGTGACTGGTGTGACCTTTCCTGAAATGCTGGGGGTGGGCTGCTAGAAGCTGTTGTATTTTGTGGTGATCTCTCTTTTTTCAGAATTATTTTCTTTTTAGGTCTGTGTGTTCTACTAGGTGGCATTTTAACATGTTCCATTACATGTGGTACAAAAAATTCCTTTCTCTTGAACCTTTTTGTGCATACGGGACATGTATAAACACCATCTTCCATATGCATCTTCGAATGATGCAGTATTCTGGCCTCTATACACTCCCTTTTGCAGAGCACACAAAAAAACTTGTATTGAAGCCATCTCTGGTATCTTTCTGAAGAACCAATTGGTTTTTTTATTCTTGCTTTTTCCTTAGGGTGGTTCATTGTATCTTTCCCATCATAATATTTGTGTTCTTTTGTCTCATCATAGTCACTAAAGAAAGTTTCTAACATGTCAGTTTCATTGAGTGACATATGACAACCTGCATCATCTTCGGAATCAGAAGCTACCTTCCCTAACAGTTTAAGGCAATGCCGCTTTAAAGTCTTCCAGTCCCAAAATTCAGGATCAAATGGCCAATATGCTTTCAAAGCTAACAGCAGCTCACAGCGGAGTGAATTTGGAACCACTGCATTCTCTTCGTCAAATTTTTGGTCTGGTTGCATATAGAGCTCTTCCAGTGCATTAAATCCACTCAACGTTGGCTCAAGTAAAAATTCCGTAAGCTGACAGGCTCTTCTAACTTCAAGGTCTTCTGGTAAAAGGCATGCAATTGTTTTACACACTGATGTCTTCATTTCATCGCTTCCACTGGATCTGATCTGAAGGGCTCTCACACATAACAAAACAGACACAGCAAGTCCCGCTTCTTCTGCCTGTTAAAAAAAAAAAACAAACAAACCAACAACAGAAAAACACAAACAACAAATGGTCACAAAACAAATGTTACTTTTCTTTAATAAGTACATTCTTTCTAGAAAAAAAAGCGTGCAATAAGAGCATCCAAGAGACTACAGCTCATTCTGAATGCATTTGGGCTTCTGAGCATCAAGTGTCTGGAGTCACTGAGCACCCTCTAGAGAGCCGCAGTTTATCTTATGTGAGGAACCTCTTTTGCTTTTCAAGCAATGGGAACCACTGCACACTTAATGCAGTCTGGAGGAGTCACACAAACTAGTTTAGGCACTAGATGTTGCTAAATACCTCTCTAACTCCTCTCTCTCTTAACTGAGTGATTCTCAACCATAAGTCAGATAACTGAAAGAGAATGGTGTAAATCTTCTATGTACATCCCTCCTGCACCATCCACACTGGATATTAATTTAGAACACAGGGTACTGTGTAATAAGGAAATTTACATAAATTCACTCCCTGAAATAAAATAACCTTCCAAGCAGTACAGTAGCAGAAATGATTCATGAGGAAGGTAACTGGTGTTTCACTTCCAAACAGTTTCTGAGCAGTCTGTGCAACTCTGAGGTGTTGCTCAATAGTATTGGGAAGATACTTACATTAATCACATGCTGATTTAAGAAATTATATATTCCAAATTCTACCTGGACAAAATTGAAAGTTACCTTGTTCCAAAGGCATATTTTTCAGCATAAAGAATCTGAATGCATGCAGTAACTAGTTAGCCATTTTTAGTAAAGATAAGTAACATTAAAGATACTTATGAACAACTTAGGAGAGTTGACATGTGGCTACCACAACCACACCTGCACCAGCCCAGACTGTAATCATCCAAAAGAACTAAGAACAGGTTAACAGAATTAGCAAGTTCTTATACTCAGCATTCACTGCCCACCATACATCATGCTGTGCTTCTTTAATTCAGAAGAAATTTAAAAGGGTTAGCAGGAAACATAGAAAAACCTGGTATACAGTTACCAATATATTATGATTTATATAGAAAGTGCACACTCATGCATGTCTTAAAAGTAGAAATGGGCCAACATTAAAGAAATTAGGACCAAATACATCTCTGTGCAATCCCTGGTGGAATGCATCTCTGCCAAATAGAGTTCTGGACTCTATGACCTGTCAAAAGGACAATTATGCAATCCTTCTGATTCTACTCTGACTCTAAACCAGAGCTCTGGCACTTGCTCTGCTCTTGTCAGCTCACACTCTGTAACTCATTTGGGTCACAGTATTGACTCCAGACAGTGAAAGAGACTCACAGACAAACAAATCTGAAACTGGAGAGAAACGGAATTGAAAAAAGGAATCTTGTATGTTTAATCCATCTTAAACCTGAATTAACCCATGGCCATGTCAGAATGCAAAGAGCATGCCGGGTTGGCCTCCTGAGATCAATTAGTCTTTCTGTTAGTACTTAAACGGGAATGACGAGTTTATAAAAACTGCTGTCAAGCATCTTTTGCACCTTTCTGTGACATTCTAGAGAGAGGCATCAGAATAGAAAGTAAAAGTCCAGATGTGATTGTATCACATATTTTGAGGAAGATGTATTTTCTTAGAATACAAAAACACGAGACATTCCAGTCAAGTCTCCATCTCTTAGAGATGTTGCAGAAAATTCTTGTGTGCCTGACTTCTGAACAGGCAGCAGATCAAAACACAGCTATGCTTTGTTTGCAAAATCCTATCATATGTACTTTCAAAGCAACAAAACTAACCCTCCACATTGATTGAAGATCACTTCACAGGATCAGGCTGACACAAAACTACAATGGCAGGTGTTTTCCATAGATTTTTATTAGTACATTATTAGGCACTTAATCAGAAAGCATGAATAATGAAATAAGTTATATTTCTAATCAGTTCAGTGGAATTATTAAGAAAATAATAAATTCATGTAAACAGCTCTGGCTGTGTCCAAAGACTCAGGACTGTAGCTTACTTACTTCAGATTGTATGACTCTTATCAAGAAAAATAGATGCTGTAGTGTTTTGGCAATGATGCCAAACTGACGACATCTCTCCAAAAAGGAATCTAAAGAAGGATCTATTCTTCTCTGCAGCTTGCTCCAGAAAAGTGTCAGTTCCCTGCAAAGAGTTGAAAGCAGAAAGTAAGAACATTGCAGATGCACACAATTTGTGCAGTCACACACTTCGGTTCAGAGCTGACTCCAGGAAAAAATTAAGTGTTATTCAAGGACAGCACACATTTCAATCAGGTCCTGATCTCCAAGCAGCACTGAAGAGGACTATTCCTAAACAAGCACAGGATCAAAACACAACGTATCTTCTAATACTGGGGAAAGACACAGGGATTCATCTCGTTTAATGCAGGCATCTATTGCTGCACAGACCTTGTTTCTAGACAAGAAAAACAGTCCCACACTTGTGGAACTTTTACTTTTCACACAGAAATTTAAAAAGGGTAATATGAATCATAATGGAATGTAGCCACTTCCACTAGGCAAGGAGCTTAGCTGCTGACACCTGCATCCAGGTGATGTGGCTGCCACTAAAAGGGCCCTCCCACAGAACACCCTTTGCAAAGCATCACATAAGGGATCTGTAAGCTGAAGGCGTCTGCTGTCTGTGAGCAGTTCTGTACTTTGCTATTCATACCATGAGAGCACAAAGCTGTTCTGTTAAGCAATTTATTATAACCTAAGTAGCACAGCCAATGGAGGATGTAACCTATCGCTGTTGCTCAGCCACCACATGGAGTGCCCAAAAGCAGTAGAGCAGTAGAGCCATAAGACCTTTATCTCTTATATCATTTGAAAAAAACTTTTCTTCTCTTCCTTTGATAGAGCAAACTTGACCTTTGCTAACTTACCCACTGTGTGCATCAACTACACACACAGGTTTCCAGGTGCAAGGTCAGTCACAGCCTCAAGAACCAACTATCAAGAACACATATCCAGGAAAACTTTAAACCAAACACTGGTGAGGTTCTTCCTCTGTATTACTGCAATCCTGCTCTTCAACACCAAGCCTAAAGAAAGGGAATGGGGTCTATCCTGGATCAGATCTGGGATATCATTTTACTGCACAAAAATGGACAATGTTTACTGGTAACAGTTTTTGTGGATTTTGTTTGGAGTTTTTTGTCTGCATTATTTAAAGGCCTTGAAATGCAATTAACACCCTTTCATAACCAGGAAGAGACAGTTGAGAAGCCAGACAGGCCTACGAGGAATTACCATACAAGCATTACAAACCAGGATGCTATAATTTTAAATCCTAAAATAGAACTAGAGAGAAAAAAAAAAAAAGGTAGACACTCAGAATATCAGTAATGTCTTCTACTACCCTTTAGCCCCCAAAAGCTGACAAAATGTAAAATTTAATTAAACATCAGGATGACTAATATGGAGGAACTATATGAAGCGAAGCTCATGCAAGAAAAGCACAGAATATATATATAAAAGTATTACAAAAAATTTTAACTCAGCATTACAACAGAAAAAAATGAACTTGAAATATAGTTTATCAAGACATCACTTGTTTTATATGTCTATTTATTACACTGATGTCGTTGGGAGCTGGGAGAATAGCAAGAAAAGGGCTTCACTGAGTAACCTCTTAGTGCTCTGCAAAAAAGCCTTGAGAATAAGTTTTCAGTGTTTGCTCTGTTCTTTTTCTCATACCACCCTTTCTTTCTGCAAAGCTAAAGCATCTTGCTGGAAAGGATCAAGGATGGTGATGAAGAAGTGTTCCTCAGATAATCTTCACATATATGGAAAGATAAAACCAGACAACTCCAAGTATTTGGGCAGTGCAGAGAACAGAAAGACCTCCAGACAGACAGATATCTAGCAGTACGTAGAAGTAAAAAAAAAAATAAACTTACCAACATATCACACCAGAGAGAGGTTTTTGAAGCTGTGCTTAGCTACAGTTCACACCTAAGGCAACTTGTGTTAATGGTAAAGGTAGATTATTTTATGGGTTGATGAACTGCCTGGTTCCCTGGACACTGTGGCAATCAGCTCACTCAGAACCACTGCCTAGAGCAGCACTACTTCTGCGACAAAGTTTCAAACACAGCAGGTACCTCTAGTCTTAAGAGCAGCCTTACATATTGTTTTATGAATCTCAGCAAGAACCAGTGCAAAATTTTCCAATTTTGGTGAGGAATAACATATACAAACCTAAGTTTGCTTTCATCTTCAGCTGTGAAATAAAGCTTGACACCGAGAGCTAACTCACATACCAAGATGGTTTGCTGATCTCCTGGAGGTACAGGCTTGAGGCTCCAGGATGATCTGAGCTGAGCTAAGCTAAGCTATTCAAACAGCTTAACCTCTCCAATTATGCAAGAATCATAGTCAGAGGTTTGTGCTGAGATGGGGAGTTAGCACTGCACCATCAGAGAGATGGTGAGGCACTGAAGACAGGAGGGAAAGGAGGCAGATTTTCCTTTCCTAGACAGAGTGACATTACAGCTGAAGAGGTTTAACACCTTCCAGAAGCCCCAGTGTTGCACTTGTCCCGTGGAACTTGTCTGACCACTAGGTAATCAGCATTAATCTGCAGAAAGGTATGCAGTTTTGGCTGGGTAAGATAATGTGCTTACCGCAAGTCAGAAGGGCCAGAGTCAGGACAACAGATAAGGCAGCCTTGTGAGTTGTCAAGAATGGACCTTTTGCTTTTTAGCAGCAGCAAACTGTCAGGATTGGCTCAAGTGTGAGTATGGGAGAAAAATTTTAAGTAGAGTCTAAATCATCAGCAGATCAAGAGGAATACAATAACCATTCAACTACAATCCTGTTTGAACCAGATAAGACCTTCTTTGAAGTGAAATAAGCAATTGCTGCTCCTTAAAAACAGCAGTTGGTCACAGAAAGGAGAATGTGTTCAATTTAACTCGTCCTTTATGCACTGTATATGTTTACGCATTAAATTTAACTCATTAAGTGTATATTTATGTATTTAAGCCTATATAATGGCTCACAAGCACCCGCTAGCATTTCGTTCCTCCACATTAGTTTTAGCTGCAGGATGATACCAAATATCCACTGAGTCTGCCTTCACATTTCCTGTCTTTCCAGCCTGCTCTGGTTATGTCATGCTTTTGATGGAGTTTAATTTACCAATGCAGTGAAAGCAACATTACCTTATCTTTTCTCCAGGGTACTGATCCAAATCAGCCCTGCAATGATTTCAGTGAATTCCAGAGTTTGCATGGAGCACAGTTCCTCATTTTTGTGAGCCTTAATGCTCACTAAATCTGTAACGTGGAATATCAGGCCTCATCAGTTAAACTGGCTGATTTGACAAAAGCAATCCTCTAAATTAAAAGTTTTATGTCTTATTAGCCACTTGAATTCATCTACCTTGTGGCTAAATAAGTGCTCAATCCACAGTTGTCCCCAGGAACACAGGTGGAGGTCAGTGAAAAGGCCACTTCATCGAACCACGGTGCACCATCAGACCAGCAAGGCATCCTGACTTTCAAGCACCAGTATTTTTTAAATAAAGCCTCAAAGTGAGAAGCAATCTAGTGGTCAAGAATTATTACACCAGTTTCACAAGACAGGAGTCCATCAGAAGGTGACTTCTTCCATCTGTGCTCCAGCATCCTGGAAGCCTTTCTCTCCAGTGGGTCCAGACAGCATCATTTGTGTGTAATGCTGTTGTACAAGGACTGCTAAGTACAGTACTAGAACTTGAATTTATACATCTATACAATGTCAGTGTTTCTGTTAGACAGAAGACTTCATTCTCCCGTCTCCACCCTGGGGAAGGCAGCTGGAACTTGACAAGTCTGTTGGGACAGCAGCAGAGGGGGCACCTGCAGTATGCATGGACAGAGCAGCACAGTTCGACCCAGTACCTTTTTTCTCAAGAACAACTAACAACAGTATAGACATAATAACGAGACCTCAGCATGAGTGACACAAACCTTCTGTAAACAGGGACAAACTTATGTTACTGGACTGTGCTAACATTTGTATCTTCAAGACTTCAGTGCCTGTCACCTAGGCTAGCCAACTTTAAAGTACCTACTCAGTTACAGCTGCACCGTATTTTGTGTAGCATTAACCTGAGGCAGGACCCACTCAGGGTCAGACTGACAAGGAGATGAGAAATCTACAGCTTTGAATTAGAGTTATGGGATCTGAAAATTTCATTGAAATTCTAACTACTTTTAGTTCAGACTTCATACTGCAAGCAAAGAAAACTACCCACATTTGTCTTCACAAAAGAGAGATGTTATTCTGTAACAATAATGCTACATCCTCAAGCCTGTTCTCCAGTCCCAACAGTCCAACAACAGGAAGTCTGACCCTCTTTGCTTGCATCCTAAGGATATAGCTTTTAGAACTGAATAAGTCTTCTTGGACAACAGCAAGTAATACAACTCACCCTAGAACAATGTTAGTTGTTTGTTTCTTTTTTTAAGAAGAGAACTTGAGGTGGAATCTAGCCTTGTATCTCTTTGAACATGACTCTTCTAATCTTATCTTTAATGACAAAATTCGATAGAGAATTCTAGAGAAAAACATTCTCTAGAACTTCAAGTGTGGTGAACTCTCCTCTCTTGTGTCTTCCACAAGTTCATTTCTCTCTACAAGGTATGCTTTTGCTCAAAAAGACATTTCTGGCCTGAAGCAGAAGCAATATTTATGTAAATACTTCTGGCCTTTTTGTACAGATGGCTGGACCAGGCTGAACTGTCAATCACCCTGCAGACACTGCAGTGCTGTAAAAACTTTTCTTAATGGCTTTAAAATGTGGAGTGAGTTGATGAACAATGCCACAGCTACCTGAATACAAATTCCCCAAGATATTCTCAGTATGTCTGCCTATGCAAAGCTTTATCCAGGTCAGGATTTTAAATAGGAGAAAACTACAGATTTAGCCATGCCTTGAAAGCCATAACTATATAACTACAAATCCATTTTGCAAAGGGCAGAAACCACCTCCTCTGCTTTGGCTCTAGGATTTTACCACTGCTGAAACAGAAGTGCAGAAGGTTCTCTAATCTCCAGCCAGTTAAGAGGGCAGAGAAGTTTTATAGTCACAATTCGGCCAAGATCTAGTACTACAATTGTCAATTATAGAATATCAACTCAGAGAGCACTGACCCAGCACCACTGACAGATCTACTACCCTGCCAAAGTGGTACCGTTCATACCAACAGTGTGAGTGCCATTTCACTTTCAAATGGTTCAAACATTACTTTTCTCTAACTGTTCTATTACTGTAGCAACTATTTATTTTGTCACAAGTTATCTAGAAAGCACTTCAGTCTGATACACTGCTCAACTTCGGGATATATTCACTTCCTCTAAGTATTCTCTTGCATTGAAGTCAGTGAGGAACAGTTAGCAGTAGCAGCAATACTTATACTTACCAAGAGCAATACACATTTGCTGTTTGAAGCTGATGAGTAAGATACGTTGTACAAAGAATAAATGCAGTGTTTTCTTGTCCCTCAGATTCCAGATTACAAATGATGTCCAGTACCTCTTTGCAATCCACCTTTGCAATCTTAAAGAAAAAAAATTAAAAGAAAAAGCACTTTATTCTCAGCATGTTTACAAAAGAAATGCGTGTTTACTGTATCAAAGGAAATGGTCTCACAAACACATAAACAAAATATTACACACCTCTTTTTAATACCCAGAGCTCGTGCCACACTTTCCAGCTACAGCATGGCATGAGAAGTTTACACATTTGTTCTGGTCTCTTCTCAGTATTAGTTTTCTTTGGGACAAACTTTCCATTTTGGGCATCTTAGCAAAATACTTGCATGCGGCAATCATAGGCCTAAGACTTCTCATACCCTCCCTCTGCAGCACTTGCAGGCATTCTAGTGTTACTTTTGAAAATTAGAACCCAGGTCCAAAAAGGTCAAGAGTTATGAAAAAGCCAGTCTTTTTCTCTTTGTCTGTAGGTACCGATTCTGAACAACCACACTCCAAAGCATAATGTTAAAAACAGAACTGTTTAGAGGAGTGTGCTGGGTTAGGCAGCGTTAGAGTTAATTTTCTTCCCAGTGGCTGGTATGGGGTTGCATTTGGGATTTGTGCTGGACACAGGGTTGATAATATAGAGATGTTTTCGTTGTCGCTGAGCAGTGCTTACACAGAGCTGAGGCTTTTTCTGCTTTTTGTACTGGCAAGGAAGCTGGAAGTGAATAGGAGGTTGCGAGGGGACACAGCCAGCACAGGTGACCCCAACTGACCAAAAGGATATTCCAGACCATATGACATCATGCTCATTACATAAAGTGGGGGGGGGGGAGAGGAAGGGTGGAACATTTAGAGTGACAGTGTTTATCATCCCAAGTCTCTGTTATGCCTGATGGGCCACTGCTCTCCTAGAGGTGCTGAACCCCTGCCTGCCCACAGGAAGCAGTGAATTAATTCCTAGTTTTGCTTTGCTTTACCTATTAAACTGTCTTTATCTCAACCTACAAGTTTTTGCACTTTTACTCTTCTGATTCTCTCCCTGGTACTGCTGGTGGGGGAGTGAGCAAGTGGTTGCGAGCGGCTTAGGAGCTGGCTGGGGTTAAACCATGACAAGGAAACACAAATCTCATGGAAGTTTTGGAAAGCCTACTTAAGGCAATACATATTTGTGTATCAAACCAGGAAGTTAGCTTGGTCATAAGCCACAAACAGTAATTATGAAGAGCTTTTACTATTAAGACAACACTAGTTTTAATATATTTTTCCACTGGATCTATTCCACAGAACAGTCTGTACTCTAGCAACACCTACTTTTAACAGCTGTTCATATAATAAACATTTCAAATGTCTTGTTCATCATGAAAAATAATGACATAGAATGAACAACAGGAAGTTAAAATAAACTAATTCTCACAGATATCTCATTCAGCAGGAAAAGCAGAAGAAGGGATATTACCCCAGTTTCCTGTTCAGGCCTGACACTGGAATTCATTGAGCAGTGTCAACATCTTATAGGGTCCACTGACTTTTGCTATTTAACTTGAGACCCAAGACTGACCTTTTGCAGCAGACATTTCTAGAGCAATTCACAAGCTGCAAGGGCTTGCAGATGTGTCACTTTTGCATTTGACAAAGTAAAATACAGCAGATTATTTTTTGGGGGGAGGGGGTTGCCACTACTCACTGCTGGCAATAGAGAAACCTCGAGGACTGATTTAAGGGACAATGCTTTGCTGTCTAAGGGGACAGATATCATTGTTCCTTGCATGTCAAGAGATAATAAGCCCAGCAGTATCTGCAAATCAACTGCCACCTCTACCAGGCTGGGGAGGGTGGAAAAGCAAGCCCATACCAATGGCCACATGACAGAACGGTGAAGGTGTTCATCACTGCCCAGGAGAGAACAGGGTTCTTGTGACTAACAGGACACTGCTGTATGCTATCTTGTTGCTACTGGCAACATTCCTTGCCAGTAGTACCTTTCTTGTGCTGTCATTAACCTTTGGTACCTACAGGTACACCGGCCTTGCAGTTTGGGTGGGAAGTCTAGGTGAATACATGTCTGACAGCTGGGCAACTCCAGCCTTCTCATAATATTCTACCATCTCTATCCACTCAGCTATTCCTATTCTTTATAGATTAAAATTTCCATCAGCATATTTTATAAAGCAAATTCAGATAGCAAAGCTAAGTGACACAAAGTTTTGTCTTTGATAATTTTCACAATTATACACTGCCATCTCCTCGATACTACAGTAAATATTCTTAAATAATGCAGAAGCTGCCTGCAAGTGGTTTGATATAAGTCTGATCTTCCAAATCTTCAGTTTTAGAAAAATAAAAATTGTCAGTGCCTGTAAATACAGGACATGTTTCCTTCACAGATCTGAAGACAACATGGCGGGCTACCTGGGAGTTACTTGGCCAGACATCACTTGACAGAGATCATACTCATCACCAATTCCATTAAAAGGACAATCACTGAACACAACCACCTCTGTTTTAAAACCTACAAACTTAAAACCCTGCTTATTTCTAATGCTACAGAATTATAAACCCCACATTTTTAAATAGCCATCAGTTACTCCTCACTCAGACTTAGATTGTAGGAAGACCTGGAACTTCCGCTGTGCACTGGATCAGCAGGACCAACACCAGCTCCAGCACACATGCGACCTGGTGCTCGGAGCAGCCTGCAGCCACACAGTACATCAGAGCTGCTCTCCTTCTCATAGAGCAACTAGTGCTCCTTTTGGACAAACTCACATTCAGGACATTAACTACTGAGTAAGCAACAAGGCAATTTGTTTCAAGTCCTGTTTATTTCAAACTTGGTCAATGATGATTCATCTCGTTTCAGACCTTGGGGCTTTTGCTTTTTGCTTGTGTGCTTTTTTCTTGTATTTTGGGTGTTTTTTTAATATTCAAGACAAAAAGTCCAAATGCACAGCTTGAAATCATCCAACAATATCGTCAGTCAATTAAGTGACAAACCAGACACGTATTAAAGCATCTTTACTAAACCTGCAATGCTGACCACCCTTATTCTGTTACAAACCCAACAACTTATGAATGAAACTTACGAGACTGCAAGTTATCTTAAATTAGAATTGCTGAAACATGCTGTCATCCTCCTTGTGTTCTGTTAAAAAGGATGCCAGTTTTCTCCTCAAAGTTATTCCACAGAACATACAACCACGTAAGTCTTTGTCCTCCGTGTCATTTTAGTTTGAAGAAAAAGTTGTAACGTTACTATACTACTTCAATTTTTATGTCATCATAAAAATTTCCTACACTAACCTAAACCACCTACCATTTTGTAGTAGGAATCATGTTAATACTCCTTATTTGTAGAGGGCCTCCAAAAGATGACTGTTTATTTCACAACTGAATTTTTTATGAATGGGATAAAGGGCATTTGCTTAAATTCAGATTCCCTGAAGTGCTTTACTCTCAAGACTTTGGAACAGTCTTTCCCAAAGGAAGTCCAAACTAAACAACTCTACTTTGACAATAGGAGATGGCTATGTGAAGATCATGTCACCTACCAAAGATGTTAACATTCAGCAGAGATGACACTCAATTTGGCTTTAATTTAACTGGTTGTGGCATTTGAAAACCTTGTTTTATTGTTACGTGTGGCTGGCACTTGCCTTGCAGAGAAAACCATCTTCGACTATGGAACATTTGGGGCTTCATGCTTTTGCAATAGCAATAAGTGTTATTAGCTACTTAATTAACTACTGTATAAGAGAACTGCTTTAATAAGGACTTTAATTGATCCAATAAAATTGGCAAATTCAAGCCAAACACTGGAACTGGTCAGCCTGACATCAACCTTGAATTCTGTTACTTTCTACATTCTCACAGAGCAGCACAAGACTCTAATGAACGAACAATTCTATAGGTTTATTCCTTGTTACACATGTGCCTCAGGATCAATTCAAGGTGCCAGGAGGTACCAGAAATGCAAGGGACAACTTTATACACAGTGTATACACACACATACACAGAGTTATAATCATACATACATAGCCAGGCATGCACATGTGTGTGCATATCTCTACAGATGTATGCACATACAGATACATATACACAAACACACGTATGTTATTGCTTACAGACATAGCTACAAGTAGTTTACCAGCCTTAACTTACAGGAAGTCAGTAATTTAACTTCCACACCTGACTTAACCACCCCAATCGCCTCCAATTCCTGTAAAGGGATGATCATACATTGTCTAATCTTCCAATATAAATTCTTTCTCTCCAATCCTCCCCCAGCTATCTTCACTTCTATTCAACCCTTCTGCAACATTTACTTTCTTAGCCAAGCCCTGCTCCTCTACCTCTACTCTGAACTTCAAATTTCATTTAACCCTTGTTTCATTCATTACAGTTTGTTCCCTCTTTCCCCTGGTGGGTTTTTGGTCATTGCCACCTCTCATTCCCTAACAGCTGCCATTCTTTGAACTCTTCATCTTTCACCTTTTCCCATTCTTTTTCCCCACTTGTCATTAGACCTGACAACTTTCTACCCGAGGAAGATCGTAGGTAAGATTCATGTGTAACGGAATTCTTGTCTCTGAAAACAAAGGTGTGAATGAAAGTGTTTTAGAAGTCTCGGATTCCAGCAATTCTGTAAGAGTGCCAACTGCACAACACCTGTGACTGAGCATGCAAAAAACCACGCCATGCAAATCTTTATATTGCCAGTTATTTACAAGCTTCTGGCACTGGAACACCACTAACTTTACACTTTTCGCAGCGCTGGCTACAGGTCCAGTTAAGTCAATAAACTGTACTGTTTTAAGATACTCCTTTGATGCTTAGTGGCTTCACTTTCCCATAAAATGTTTAATTCAGCAATTACCATAACTTGATTCAATTAATCAATCTCTGTTTCAACTTTTATACTTGACTGGTAAGAAAAGACTGTTCTGAGTATCAAGTTAAAACAGCTACAGCTACACTTCACAACACATTAAAATTAAACTAAAAAGGAAACATTTTAATATGATTTCTCTGTCATTCCTCAGCAGCAGCCAATCCAATCAGAGAACATGCTGCGAGTTACCCATAAACTCCAAAACCTCCAGCACGCAGATTGTGTCTGCAGTGAGCTGTTAAACGCATTCCCTGCTCCTACAGCACACTGAGGGGAATCTGGCTCAAAGTGCAGACTGAAGAGACACCTATGCAAATACTTATATTTCAAAAGAAATATTTTTAGAGGAATGTTAATTAAAATAGTTAATACGTACAACAAGAACACTGGCACTCATGCAGGAAATGCAAGACAGAGTTGCCTTTTCTTTTCTTTTTTAAATATCTCAGGCTTCCCCCAGTTTCACTGAAGTTTACTTAAAATGCCCAAGTCCAACATTAAAACTACACCAAGTGCATACAACTCTAACAAGTGAGACTGATCCCATAACAGGGGTGTGATGTCAAGAGGCAACAGAGGCAAGAATCAGTTGTGTGACTATAGTTACTATGGCAATGCGTGAACACAAATCATTGCTATGATTGGTATTGTATCAGGAAGACTAATTGCTAAAAACAAGTTTAGAATTCAGGAAGAACAACTCTAAAGTGGATTTTGTTTGTTTTGTGATTTTTTTTTCTTCAAACTTCTCTTTCTTAGGTCAGAACAACTAGAAGAAAAGCAATTGCTCTGGTACCATTGTTTCGAGTCAGAAAAGACAGCTTTCCAATTATATTTTTCTTACTATTGGAACTGAAGTTACAAGTTTTATTTTAAGATTTCAAACATCTAACCTCTAATGCAAGCATATATACATACTATCCACACATTTTATCCACAGCAGCAGTTCCTACTGCAGTCTGCAATAGATTCTTCTTTTGGAACTCTGCTGCAACAGTTTCACTCTTCAGCTTCAGTTTTTAGTATTACAGAAATAAATTCTAAAATGCTTGATAAATATACATTCAAAAGGGACTACGGATTACTAACCTCCTTAATGGAGTCTTCATTAGGCAGCATTGAACACACACATGTGATGTAGGCTTGGCGAAAAGATGAAACATTTGCAATTTCTGGAGAATCTGCACACAATTTTGACAAGAAAGTGGCTTGGGGGATGCAGTTTGACTTCATCAAATGTTTTATTCGCATCTGCAGAAAGGAAGGCCCTTCTCGTGTAATCAATTTATTAGCTAGGAAAAGAAAAAAGCCTTTGAGAATAGACCAATTTACAGGTGACACTTAACTGAAATTGTCTCACTGCATTCACACTTCTTTACAAACTTGTGTAAGTATGGTCAGTGTTCTTAGGAAACTCTAGGCATGATTGGAAGTGACAGCAATGGCATATCTTCTGCCAAACTGTGCCGGAAAAGAATGCTGGGCTATAGAATACAGACACACACCATCCTCCACCCCCCTCCAAAGACAGCACCATTAAGGCAGTAAGGACGTATGCCACAGCAATGGCTAAAGGACACTGATCACACCAGACAGATATCAGCAGTTTAACTGAGATTCAGAATCTTCACCTTTTAACTGTAGCTTCGTATTCCAAAGAATCAAAAACGTTTCAAACGAATCATTACATGCTTTTTAACTAGAGAGTTTTCCACCCAAGTTGTTAAAACCTCACATAATGAAAAAATATACAAAATTAAGTTGAGGGTGAAAATGTTATCTTTGCAGTACTTTTGAAGAATTGTGTTTAAGACATGCTAGGCTTATGCTCCAGATCAAACAAATACAACTAATCATTATGAGACTTGATAACTAATTCAAAATTCAAAAGTAAAAATGCAACTTCAGATTATTTTTGTAAGCAGTTAGCAAAATGTACTTATTTGGATTAAAAACCTCACAGATTTAGTTTGATTCTCTTCCCAGGTGTTTATCATAGAAAAAAAGTTCAGTTGGAAAGGACCTGCTCCTCACAGGACTACCTGAAATTAAACTATATGACTACAAGCATCAGCCAAATGCTCCTGAACTCTGGCAGGTCTGGTGTTGTAATCATTTTCCCGAGGAGCCCGCTCCAGTGCCCAACCATCCCCTGGGGGAAGAGCCTTTTCCTAACGTCCAATCTGTGCTGCCCCTGACACAGCTTCATTCCATCTCCTTGTGTGTTGGGAGAGTAAGACTCTGAACAATTTTTCCTTCATTTCTGTAGGCCTTGCTTGACATGACTTTAGAAGTTGCAAGCTGTGTGAAACTATGCAATGTTTATACTTGCTAGCTGTGTGTTTAGTTATAAGGTTTGAGAAAATAGTATGTTTATAGTAAGAAAGCCTTGAGAAACTGGAGATAATGAGACACCTGCAAGATTTCGGAAAACCCCTAAAGGCGGATCAATAGAAGGGACTTTGCATGCCAAGTAGGATTTCAGGCCGCGTGGACAGAGCACCAAATCCAATAAACCGAAGGCATGAGACGTGTGCACAGACTGAGCTATCCAATCACCTTATTGTGAGCATGTACCCGGAACAAACTAAACTGTATAAAAGTTAACTCATTTAAATAATAAATTGGACATCGTCTGATCACACTGGCCTGTGCGCGAATTTGTTCCAAGCCTCTCCGCCGATACTTGTGTCCTGTTGCTGGTAGCAGAGACAGGAGATCAGCACCTCCTCCTCCGCAGCCCCCTTGAGGAAGGTGCAGACTGTGATGGGAGTCACACTTCAGCATTCTCTTCTCCAAGCTCAACAGGCCAAGTGACCTCAGCTGCTCCTCGCAAAGAGGAGCCTCAAGGCCTCTCTGTGCCTTGGCCACAATCCTCTGGACAAATCTATTAATCTGATGTCCTTGTATCGAAGCACTCAAAACTGCCCCAAGGACTCGAGGTGAGTGCACCCTGGTGCAAAGCAGAGTGGGACAGTCACCTCCCTCACCCGGCTGGCAATGCTGTGTCTGATGCATCCCAGGACAGTCGGCCCCCTCTGGCTACCAGGACACACTGCTTACTCATATTCAAGTTGCCGTCAACCCAAAGCTCCAGATTTCTTTCCACAGGGCTGGTCTCCATCCCCTAGTTTGTCCATATAACCAGGATTACCATGTCCCAGGTGGAGAATTCAGCACTTGTTAAATTTCATATGGTTGGTGATTGCCTAGTTCTCTGGTCTATCCAGATCTCTCTGTAAGGCCTCTCCACCCTTAAGGGAGACCACAGATCCTCCTAATGTAATATCATCAGCAAACTTATTTAATGTACATTCAACTCCTGCACCAAGATAATTTACAAAAACATTTAAGAACACTGTAACTAAAACTGAGCCCTGGGAAACCCCATCAGTGACTGATCACTAGCCAGACTTAATCTCATTTACTGTAACCCTTTGCACCCGGCTCATCAGCTCACTGGGTGATGGACTTGCCAAGCTGTGTGCTAGATATTTAATCCAGGATTGTTGTGAGAGACAGCATCCAAAGCTTTGCTAAAGCGTACTTGCCTTGGCTGATGAAATTGTATGCTTTCAAACAGCTGTAGTGCTATTTCCAGCTTAACATAAACACCTACAAGAAAGGCTTGATATGAATCTCCAGATTTGTACATATTTTAAAAGATCCTTGAGAATGAAGAGAGATGATTCAACACATTCTTACACTATGTGCAGTAGTACATATCAACCAAGAAACAAATGGTCTGATGAACGGCAGAATAACAATGGAAATGCTTCAGACGTTCTGATAAAACACATACTAGAATGGTGCCCTGCAGCAGCTCTAGTCAACCAGTTACCTGTGGAGCCTGCAATAGCCTCTGGATTAGTTAAAAAAAAGTTTGGTTTAGACTAAAAACTTAGTGAAAATATTTTTATGCAATGGCTCTTCCACGGCTAGTATCTTATTATTACTATGCAAGATAGGTAGCTAAGAAACCAATAGCATATACATTTCTGAAAGAGAGGATTGTATGTGACACAGAACAAGGAAGTTTTCATGCTTTATGCATTTAAATTATTGTCCAAACAGAAAAAGAACATGTTCTAACAGACACTACACTAGTTGGCAGAAGGCTCATAATGTGCACCTAAAAAGAAAACTCATTTCAGGAGCCAGGCACATACCACATGCCTGTAGTGAGAGCTGTATTCTGCAGAAGTCTGCTTAGTGGCCCATTAGAGGTAATTTTAAGATTCAAGTCTATGGTAATGGTTTCTATTTTTCACAGGAAAAACCTCTGAGCTTTAAACTCTTGACCCAGCTGACACTTCACATTAAAGTAACTTCAATGGATAAAGTAAAAAGAGTTCAACTGCCTGACCAAGAGACAGCCTGCAGTAACATCTCTAGATCTCCAGTTGCTAGGAAACAAGCATCCTCTCTTCATTAAAAATTGCATCTGTATGACACCACGCTTGAAAATTTATCAAGGAAAGCTAACAGCGTTTCAAAATGGATCCTATTTGATACAAGAGGCTGCTACCACCACATGATGGCCAGAAGACCACTGTTGAGGGAGAAGTCCCAGAAGGCTGGCTTACCCAGCATCAGATCGCTCACCTCTCCTGGCGGAGTCTGCTATTCATGGGCCTGGCGGGAAAGGGGGTTTAGTGCCCACAAGCAATTCAAAGCAATTCTGTAGCCCCTGTTTCTACAGCTCTCGGCTCACAGAAGAATTAATTTTTTTTAGGTCCATTGGAAGAATAAAAGAAAATATATTCTCTTTACCTACTCTAAGAATGATTTAGATTCCCCTTGTTTACACAGCTAGACACGCACTCGGCAACTGCTTAAATGAAGCTGTACTGATATGTCAGAGCCAGCGAGTCAAGACATGGGTGGTGTTTTAAGAGTACCTGCAGTCGGCCAGACAAATTAAACACTTTCAGGTTAACAGTCACACTTTTATCTTCCAGCACAAATGAGAAAAACTTGCTGATGAAGGTGAATAGGAGAGAGGGTTTCAACTTGTTGCAATCTTTGGGAGTAGCCAGTAAGCATGTCCTCCCCAAGGGCAGAAGGTCTGTACCCCTGGGACAATTCTTTAACGCTTAAGGGAGTGTGTAATGAACTCTGCAATGAAGGCAAATGACAAACCAAGCTCCTCTGTCATGCAGATGGTTAGTGATGAAGGCAGGAGTGGAATTCAGAAATAAGTCACTAGCCAGACACCTATCTTGGCACTTAGCTTTCCCTTAAAGTGTCTGTTTTTTTCCAAGCAGCCTGCTTGCAACAACCTCCCTTTTCTGTAAAAGGAACAAAAACTCATTTTGCTGTCTATTCCTCAGAGCAGTTGTTTTCCCCTCAGAGAACCTAATTTTGCACTCAGTCCTAAATCTGTTGCATTTCCATATATGTCCATGAACAGACTTTCTTGTTCCTTCTCTTTCTAGACCTCCTGCTGTTGTCTGTTCTGTCAGTGTTCTACCAAACATCAAGACTAAAACAGCTTGCTATAAAAATCAGTGCAGACACCCTGCAACCCTTCCCTCTTCAAAATCCTTTAGTCAAAGGGCAGTGCAGTTCCAAACTCCATACATATCCAAAGAGCTCTTTTATCCCAGAACCAAAAAGGATAAGGGATTCCCTACTCACCAAAACATTTGCAGTAAAAGACGATTTAAATAACAACACGGTATTGTGAATATTATAAAGCATGGATGGCACTAGAGCATAAAAAGACTCTGATCGCTCTGATAAATGTTCACGAAAAACAGCATCTCAGGTGAGCATTTCTGCTGAAAGTACCTCTGGAACAGGACAACAATGAGCTGAAGTGCAGTAACATATGTTAAGTGTACGCACAACTGACATTAAGGTATGTATATTTTACAATAGCAGTGTGGCAGACAGTTCTGCCAGCTTTCCTACAAACCAACTCTGGTCAGAGACATATCAAGGTGTTGGTGTCCATCTGCTGCTGAAAAAAAAAAAAAATATCCTGGAATATTAAAACTAGTTGCCCGAGGCACAGAACAACTGTGGGATATCACAACTGCTGAAGAGCATCGATTATGGTCACATTGGGATCCTTGTATCATTTAGTCATCCAAAAGGCCTAAGTAGCATGGATTTTACGGTCCTTTCTTCAAGCAAATATTAACGTTCCAAACGACCATCCTGAGCCTGCTGACAGTGAAAATCAGGAACCGTCACCCTAGCACATCGAAGTGAAATCTATTAACAGCCATACAAGCAGCAGACCTAAGCTGGTATGAAACCTGAGCTGGAACAAATTTGGTAAACCATGTTTACAGTTGATGTCAGCTCCTTTTCCAGGCCAGTGCATAAAAAAAATAAAGAACTCTAAACAAGAGAGGTAGGAGCATGACACATCTTCAGGATTGTTCATTCAAGTAAATATATGATGATCATTAACATGAACCACCACTTCACAAAACACAGTTCCATCTAGGCACACTGAGCTACTCTTACATCTGGTTTACCAGTGTCCCACAGCACAAAAAACTAGGAATGCTTTTCAGGCACACACCACAAAACCCCAAAAAGCATGAAATACAACCTATTCAAAGAAATTAAGCTTTAGATGACTGAAATAGCACACACTTACAACAAAACTTCAGAAGATACTCTGCAAAGCTGCTGTTGTACTGAAGGATAAAATGGCAGTTTGACTAAAACAACTGAAAGCCCATTGCACTGGAGCTCCTTCTGCAGTCTTTACTCCCCAAGCATAACAGCAAAACTGCCATCCCTGCTGGGACCTGCAGAAAGTACATTTTGATTCCTGCTATTTCTATCAAATGGAGCTTGCTGGTCAGTAGAGAACATCATAAAGATCAAAGAAGTAACAGAAGTCAGAAGGAAGACAAACCAGGTAACTCATCAGTGACATATGATCTACTACAGAAACAAGCATTTGCTTGGTATGATTCTGAAGGCAAAAAAGGATTAAGTTAATCCAGTAGACATCTAGAGACAGTTGTTTAATACCAGCTCCAATCATGTTCTATACAAGGCCAAGAGAGTAATTCCAGCTACCCAGACAGACTTTCTGCAAGCCAAATGAAATCACAGCAGCATCTGACTGCCTAGCACAGAGGAAGCAACGGACTGAACAAAGAAATGGAAGTAAACCAAAACCAAGACTTTACTAATCATAACATGTGACACAGCTTCAGGGATCAGTTAATATTTCAGCAATAACTTCTGTAGTCACTGAATTACATTTGTCTTATGATATCAAGAGGATAAATCAGTTACATTAGAAGCACAATCTAGGAGTTAAAAGATTTTCCATATGCCATAATGGTCTAGGGAGCAGGATTTCTGTAAGTTTTCATTTTGTCTTGCACCAAAGCATAGGGTAAGAAGTCTGGCACATAAGTCTTGCCTTCTGAGAAAAAAGTAAACTTTACATATGGCCTCAATCTTAGAATCATAGGATATCTCGAGGTGGAAGGGATCCATAAGGATTATCAGTCCAACTCCCTGCTCCTCGCAGGACTACTTCTCTTTTCCTGCACCACTTTAAAGTTTTAAGACTCACAATATGCACTATTTCGATTTCTTTGAAATATTATTGGATAGCTGGCAACAACTACAGGAGACCTACGTTGTCTTTCCCAGCCTTATGTTCTCTCCTACAACTCCCTGCAAATATTCAATACCTGTTCATTGTGCTCTTAGTCTTCCAAGAGGTTAACAAGAACAAAACCCACCAAATGAAAACCCTTCCATCCCCTATAATGTAAGAGCACCAAATTATTTAACCATTAAAGCATTACTTTACAGTGTTTATAGCTATTAAATATCCCTGCTCCCCACCTCCCTATTTTCCCATTTGCATTACTAATAATGCTACTCCTCTGAGCTACCACTTTCACAGTATTTGAACCAGGCCAGAAGAGCAGAGTAGGACATGACAGCACTCTCAGGTGGTGCTCTCACTGTCTTTCTACATTTCAGGTACCATATGAGCTCTGCTACTGTTTACCGCTCCCTGCACTGTCAGTTGAAAACAGTCAATCAACGTCTAAACTATCCTGCTTGGTTGCTAAGAGTACACGTTCAGACAGCTCAAAAAGATCTTCTAGCTATGTCTAAGTAGCTACGCTGCATGCCAACAGGCTACAAGGATGACACTTTTCTTAGTTTATCTGCTGTTCAATACCCTCAAAGCAAGCAAAAAACCAAGACTGTCACAAATGCAAGACACTTGGTAAGTAGTAACAATTTGGCAGATCTTTGACTTCTCAGAAGTGCCCTTTACTTAAAATGTTTACCACTTCACCTTACGATTTACTTGAGAAATGTGCTTTTGCAAGATTGGTTTAATATGGGATTCCAGAGACTGTTTAAGCATGCCTGTGGACTATTCTAGACTACCTGAAAATGCACTGGTGCAGAAAAGCTCCAATGAATGTCCTGTTGCCTCGGCTGGGATCCAATGAAAGACACACCAGTGAGGACAACTCTTTTGGACATCTATTCAGATCTAGCCAAACACAAAAATATGTACTAAATAATGAACTCTAAGAAATCAACAGTTTCAGGCTGCCAAATGATCTCAGAAATGGACACCTAAGCTCAGCTTAATTCAGCATGGTTAGAGATGTGTCAAACAATGAGTTTGTCAGCAGAAACTTCAACCCAAATAAAAACCAAAAAGACTGAACAAGCTATTCTATCCTATTCCTGCTGAAGTCAACAAGTAGTCTGACCCATATTGAGGTAGCCCTGTGCAGGAACAAGGACACATAGCAGCAAACAATAATATAGCCACTGTTAAAACCAGCCATGTGGGTAAAAAGCAAATTAAGTCTATAATGGAGTCCACACAGATACATATGAGGACATCACTCCTACTGGAATTCACACCGGTCCTCCAGAATAGCTCTTGGCTTGCCACATGTAAAGCGGGTTTGCAAAGCCAGCTAACCCTTAACTCCCACTGGTACACCGCTTTCCAAGTAAGGAATTCTTCAACAGCTGAAGGTTTTCAGGAATATGGACCAATTTTAAAATGGAAGCCCTTTTGAGCAGAAATACACTAAGAACAGCTGTCCAACTGGATGGCCTATCAACACTGCCAATGAAAGACTCCAAGGTAGGATGCTAATATGGAATGCAATTCTTTTCAAGATATGTTGGAGATGGGATTAAATGCTGTTTGGAGTTGTCCTAGTTTTGGCCAAGGATGAGAGGGGGCGGAGCCTGGAGCTGTGTGGGCATGTCTAGGTTGTTATTCTGTACCACTCACGTCATCACTTGGGGGCAGCAGTGAGGCATCCTCACTCCAGGAAGAGGGGGGCGTAGCTTCAGGTGGAATGGTAGAGTGGCTCCAGTTCGTCATTGGTTTTCATTGTCTTGGACTTGTGAAAGGAGAGTGGGTGCAGATGACTTGTTTGCCATTGTTTCTGTTTTCATTGTCGGGGCTTGGTGGAAAGACACTGGTGCAGACGCTTCTGTCCGCCATTTTCTTCTCTGTCTTGAGAGCTGCGTGGCTCAGGCTGTGGTGCAGTCTCATTGAGTAAAACTTGGTGAGTATTTCTGCATGTTATCACCCTCTTTTATATACTGTTATTAGTATTGTTGCTGACAGTGTTCGTTTTCTTATCCCATTGCTGTTTTCAAGTAAGCTGTTCTTATTTTAACTCGGAATCTCTGCCTTTGTCTCAATCTCACTGGTGGGCTGTGTGGGGGTGTGGAAGGGAGCAGCTGAGGGAGGCTTAATTTTTCCAGCTGGGTTTAAACCAAAACAAGAGTTCTAATGTTTTTGCCATGTTATTAATACCTGAAGTGAAGGCTAGCAGAGACTGCAGTCCACCCTTTGCTACTCTTTTTTTAATCCTTTTTTTAGCATATGGAAGCAACATATTCTCTCAATAACCATAACACATTTCTCATTTATTTATTAAAAAGTACTGACATAATAAAGAGGGGCTAGCCAAAGCCAGAAAGAAGGATTCTACTATGGAAGAAACCTTGACTTTTTGTTCTTCTTTAATTTTTAAGAAAATATTTTAAACTATTCTTCCTTTCTATGTTATTTTTAACTTTAGATTACCAGAGGCAAACTGCAGTCTAATGTACTGTTAATGGAACAGATAAAATACCTGAAAGTACTTAATGGTACCGCTAATAGATATGAAAAAAACTCCAGTGAGTAAAGGAACAGTTTAAGAAAAGATATACAGAAGACATTACATAAAGTGACACTAAAAATCTCCTTTTTTTCACCTCTCAACACTTTCTGATTAAAGATCTTATTTCAATTTCTAAATACAATGAGATTTCCAGCCCACAGCTAATAATACTTCACAATGCCCTTCCACATAAATTTTTTATGCCTCCCAAAAGCGTGGACACACACAGTTCCTCCCTGTGAAACATTCAGGAAAACATTTCAAAGTACAGAGTTATGAGGAACAAACTACCCCAGGGACAAAAGTG
The DNA here is from genome assembly GCF_003945595.2 of Pipra filicauda. Lineage (NCBI taxonomy): Eukaryota > Metazoa > Chordata > Aves > Passeriformes > Pipridae > Pipra > Pipra filicauda. Next base: position 95,310 of record NW_024104567.1, on the reverse strand, counting down.
TCTGTGTTTTTATGATGGAAAAAGAAATAATTATTTTTAAAAATGGAGTTTTGAAATATTCAAGCTGATGGATTGTATAGCCCAAGCAGAGATGCATCAGCTGCACACATTATTCAAAATGCCAGTGAGACAGTTTCATCACAGATGTTATTTAGCAACATGCAAATACTACTGCACAATACAATTTGAAACACAACTGTCTTCTGAATTCAAATCACTGGTTACCCACCTAAACTGAATCAAGTAATTTCTTAACAACCACACATCTCTAAAAATCACACTCTTACCTTCCTCGGTTTCTACTGGTTGCTGGGATAGAATTTTAAGAAGAACTGGATTTTTCCATACTCCTTCCCTTGTGATATCCACCAATATTTGGAGGTTGTTATTCCCAAATTCCAGTAAAGCATCATGTGAATCCTATAAAATGTTAAAAAAAGTCATTAAAAGTCTTTGCTAAAAATTAAGTCAATGTAATTTTACATTATGTATCCTAATATTTCACTTTATTCTAATAGTTTCACACCATTCCTCTCTGTCATTACTGCTTTGACATGTTTGCATTGGGATTTTAATAGTCCAATGTCCTGTCACTTCTCTAATCCTACAGCGAAACTTCCCAATTTCAGACTACTGAGTTGACTGAAATGGCTTAACTCAAAAAGCCTATTCTGCAGTTGTAACTCTTTTGCAAGTTTGATGTTTCTCCATGTACATGTCTATAAAATTACAGGAATTATTGTATAAAAGACAAAGGACGATTTTGTAGCAAAACATATAGTGCTATTGAAGAACCCGTAATGAAGGCTAAATAGTTTTCAAAGTGAGTAATAAAATGCTGAGAGTGTAAAATTATATATTTAGTGTTAACACTAAAGATGAGCCAGCCAATTCACTTCTCCAAGAATCATGAAAGCCACCACTCATTAGTTGAAAAAAAAAAAAGGGGGGGGAAGCAATGCAGTGGGAGACTTCATCATTAAGATGAATACATCCTTCTACTGGATACAGAGATGCTATTTCCTTAGAAACTAATCCATGTCCAGTGCATTTCTGATCCTAGTCTTGATGCTGTGAAGGCTGACCCAGAGACCCTCCACACTTAACAGGTCTCCATCTGAACTTTACCCATCGAACTTCTATACATATTGCTCAGAGCGATCAGGGCCCTACCACCTTGAATTCTGGAAATCTAAAGAGTGAAGGAGGAAGAAAAAAAGGACATTACACAGGGAAAGAAGTCTAGAGCCTAATGCAGAAAAGAAAGCAACTGGAAATAGATTCCAGCTACTTCATATCCCTAGTAGGGAAACCGATCTGGGGTGACCTGAAGAATTAAAATATCACCACGCAGAATTTCCTAACACTGACAAATTGAAGCCAACTAATTGTAAGCAATATACCTTTAGTAAAAATGCTTCTCACAACAGATCTTAAGTTCAGTATGTGGCAATGCCCCCTACTTCTGTTGAGTTGTGTTTCAAGTTGTCTGCACTTTTAACACTATTATTAAACTTAGGTTTTCTTTCAATAGAGTCTGTTGTATCCTCTAGAGATACTGGAATCAATTCTATGTTCTGAATGATCAGAATTAAATGGAGTTAATGTTATGACCACTGGGAATACCAGAGTAACCAAAGAGCTCATGGGCTCTCAAAACACAGCAGTGAACTGCTTCGCACACTCCAAGACAAAAGACATATGTTTTTCAAGTTCCTGAGTTACCTTCTACAACCAAGGGAATCTGTCATGAAAATGTCCAAGATTTTCCTATTAACCATTCACAGTAAAAGGCATCTTTGCATTTAATGATTAGATGTCCCTTAATAAATCAGATATTTATGTTCAATATCCAATATCAGATGCTAATTTCAGAACATCCTCACTTTTTTAATATAACAATCTATTTTATTTATTATACTGCAGTGAACTGTACTCTATAAATCTCTGCACAGGAGAACCTGCATTTAACTCTTGGGCAAAGCATTGCCCCACTAAAGAATGAAGCTTTACTCCCAGCAAAAGATTCACAAGGGGAAAATTACATTCTTGCAGTGAAGGGTTCATTTACACTGATCCACAGCCATCTCAATTTTTTTAAAGGATTTCTCTCTAACTATGAAACCATCCTATCAGACATGCTACTTAGAAAATCCCAAATTAAAGTGAAGCACAGTCAACACAGAATTCTTCCCTCCTCACTCCCCGATTACACGCCTGCTCAAAGTATCCCACAGCATACTTGTGTACTATATGTAATAAACTCAAGTATTAGTGTACCACTGAAGCCCACATCCAGAAGCAAGTTCATACAGATCCACTCATTCCTTGGACAGTCTGTCAGTTTCTACAATAGAAAATTTTGTGTATGGACCTCTTCAGAGAGCCTGAACATACAGATGACTTTGGGGCACTCTTTCATCAAGCTGAGAACACAGGCAAAGTTAGAAGAACATCGTTCCCAGCAAGTACCAAGTGAAGATTCCAACAACCCAAAGGGGACCATGAAAAAATGTATATACTCCTACAAAGCTCATTATAGCAGACACATTACTGCTTACTCATCTAGCACACAATAAACTGTGAAATTCTAGAGGGCGAGCAAGAACACTGGGCAGTGTTCTGCAACACAGGTGTTAAGTATCTGCAGGAAATCTCAGAAGCAGCCAGGGAAGTCAAGAAAAAGTAATGCATATTTTGTATGTTTTTTTGTAAGCTGATAAAGTATCACCAAATGTATCCCTGATTCCAGAAATGGGTATTACTGTACCCCATACCTAGGCTAATCTTCCTACATTAGTCATGACATTAAAGTAATGTGATATCCTGACTCACCTTTAAATAAACAGGATTTCCAGCTATAACCAGTCTTTAAGGTAATAGGTCAGAGGGAAAAGAAGAAAGGAAAGAAAGCAAATTATCAGTTGTCACTGTTAAAGTCCTATCTAACCATTCGCCACATTCAGCAGCTAATCAGACTCCAGGTTTCATAAGGTTTGGTGCTTGAGAGGGAGGGACTTGGATGTGGGATATTGCAGAGAAGCTGCTAAGGCTTGCCCTCAGATTATCACTACTTGCTGCTTGCACACCTGGACACTAGTCACACCACAGACTTCGAGGAAATACAAGGCTCTTAAGCCAAGTTGAAGGACATGTGCATCCATCTGGTTTTCTTCACTTTGCTGAGGAAAGGAAGAGCCAAGGAAAGTGAGAGAACAGCTCAACAGGACAGGACATAAAGTAACAGAGGACACTGAAGAGGCTGAGGTACTCAGTAACCTTGCTCAAGTCTTCCTGTTAAGATCTGCACTCTGGCCTTCCTGGTCCCTGTCACCAGTGGCAGAGCTGGAAGTGGGGAAGAGGCATGAATCAGCACAACAGAGATGTTAAGATAATCACATTAGCACCCATAGTACCAAACAGAAGCCAAGGGTGTCAATGGAGATTATGGATGTCACTGCAAGTCCTCTACTAGGCTCTGTAAGGTCACGGCCACTGGGGGAAGGTTTCTGGTGACTCAGGAAATCACAAAGAGTGAGAAACCCTGGGGAACTACAGGCCAGTCAGCATAAGCTGTCCCCAGAAAGAATACCGGACATATTCTCCTGGAAACCACATCCAGTAGTCTGACTACCTTCTGTCATAACAGGCTGCAGATTACATTAGTCACACTTAGAAAGTCTTCTGACAGTCTCCCATAGTATCTTTAAAAACAAATTGTTAAAATAAGGAAAAGTGGACAAAATGCAGGTGAAAAAACAGCTCAACAGCTCAGCTTGGAAGGTTTGTGTCAACTGTACAAAACCCAACAGGCAGCTGTCTCCCAGTAGTGCTTCTCAGGGGTCAACAGTGAGCTGATACTTTTAACACCTTTATTGTCTGAATAATGAGACAAAGACATTCTCTGCCAGCCCACAGGCCATACAGAACTGGGAGAGCAACTGACAATGGAGGGTAGGGTGGCCATTAAGACATTCAACAGGCTGCAGAACTTCACTGACAGGGACTCACTGAAGCTCAACACAAGCAAATGCAAAGAGCTGCTCCTGGCACAACCCCAAGTATCAGTACAGGCTAGTGATCAGCTTGCTAGGTTCCAGTTTGGCACCACAGGTCTCTAGGGTCTGTAATTTAACTGCAGGTCAGCAGTGATCCCTTACTGCAAACAAGGTTAGCTGTGCTGAACAATCCCAAACAGAATATAACAAGGAGGTTCATGAAGGGTTTATTCCCTTTAGGCACTTTTGAAACTCCACTGGAGCATAACAGACAGCTTGCCCTGTACAACTCATTTACCATAGTGGAGCATGGCCAGCAAAGACCACCATCTTCAGAAGAGAGGTTGAAGAGGAAAATCTAAGACCTGTCTTTCTCTTCATTATATTCCCCAGAAGGGAGTTGGAGTTGGACTCTGTCTAGCGAGGGAGTCACATGAAGGGAAATTCTGTAAGTGTGTGTGGGAGAAATGTTTCAATGTTTAAATACTCTCACTTTGAAAGGTCTACCTGAAGTTTGTGCATCCTCCATTTCTTAGAGACACTTAACACTTAGTGGGGCAGGACTCGAAGTAACCTGATTCAAGACAGCCCTTACTCTGAGTGAAGAGGTGAATCAGGTAACTGAGCTTCCTTCCAGCTCCAGCTACCTCATGACTCTGCCACAATAGATACCTTCAGGGGACTACAGATTCAAAGCAGTCACTAGACCTACTGAATGGAAGTCAGTGCTTCTGCCCTGCCAGAGTACTTCTCTGATTGCAAGAACAAAATCAAACTAAGATCAGAAGTGAGTGAAAAAGCACACATTAGGAGTTCTTTTCAAACGCAGAACTATAGTGCAGGCTTCCACCTTCTAAGGAGCACCAAAGTTAAAAAGTCTCATAGCTGAATGCAACAATCAAGCAGTTTTGATAACTTTAACCATCTCACCTTCCTTAGCTTTACTCAAGATTTTCTATAAATATTTCCCCAAGGTTGATTTTATTTTAGATAACTGCTGTAACTGTGCTCCAACTCTTAGCTCCTAGCATACTTGCTAACTGAAACCAGATGTTAAAGACTAAGCTACTCCTAAAAGTGACTATAAAGAAAGTAAAACTAGTGAGTGAGCTATCAGTGAGACTACCCCAAAAATCAGTTGCTGATATTGGTAGAAGAGTTGGTGCTAACTGGTAGATGCAAAGATAGCAAAGTATGATGACTGATTTCTGTCCTTGAGCCTGAAATGTCACTCACAAGGACAAAGGGAAAAAAAAGTCATTTTGGAGGTCACAGCTGGACCCTGAATTACATGTTCTTGACCAGAGCTCAAATTGCTGTTAGCTAACAGCACTGAGAGACTGACACATGAGCTACAACACATTAAGGTCTCAGGCTGTGTTTAACCATTTGAGAACATCACTTAAGCAATCCTTACACTCACACAGCTGTTCCTCCTCTCAAGTCTTTGCTTCCTGTGCAAGCTGGATCAGTAAACCAAACTCACCAGAGAGAGCCTCAGGGGAGGAGTGGGGTTTTTTGTTTTGTTTTGATAAAATTAAAGCATGATCAATTCCCCACTTCACACTGAGCTAAATGGCATGCCAATAGAATCAGGCAGGCGAATGATACACTTAGCGCTTAAGTCCGTGGCTGCTGCCAAAAGATGCTCAAATGTAGCCTCAGGACAGCTTTAAAAATGTCAGTGGAAAATAACAAGCTGATCTAAACCTATATCCATGAAATATCTAACCACAGTCCAATTTCCATAAGTGGCAGTTATGATCCTATATGAAGTCTATGTATATTATTTTATCCTCAGATCTGGAGGATTAAAAAAACAGTTACAGGTGTGCAGGTAGAAGGGATACTGGATCTTACCTACAAAATCAATAGAAGCTCATTCTGACAACCCCTACTTTTGGCCTTTCCCAACTACATGGCACACAGAATTAAGTCTTTTCAATACAACAGGTTGCCAACTGTGCATTCTCCTCCCTCACACTAACGTTAGAGCATTAACCTCTACCAGTCTCAAGAGTAGATCAGGGTAAAGACTAAGTCCAAAAAAACCATCAGCATTTAAGAGCCTATGCATTCAAACTTCACCTAGAAGACTGAACTCAATGAGCTTTACTGAGCTCTGTAAAGGCATCCAGTACAGGTGTTATACCTTGGGGAAGGGTGGAACTATCAATCAAAGTACTGACGAGCTAGAAGCCACTGCCTCAGAAACAGCCAGAGCAGCCCACTTATCTGCCACCACCACCAGAATGATGTAGCTGACAAAAAAAAAAATAAAATTCATACAACTTGGACAGGGGTCAGGTACCACTACTGAAAAGACTACTGTCCCTCAGATTATGACATTCTGTGATCCAGACATCGAACATAGGCAATGTCTTCCCAACAGCATCTCTTCCCTAATCCGAGGGCTTCAGGACACAGTACAGAGCCAGCAGAGCCCGGTCCAATTATAAGGATCATTCACATTTTAGGGCTGAAAGAACCTTAGAAGGTGAGAAAGAAGGGGCTTATTATAGAAGTAAACTGATTTGCTGAGTCAGCACTGTGTTTGAGATTCAGGGTATCAATACCAAAATACCAAATATGAAATTCACCAACATACATAAGTAACTAACTACTGCCAGTACACTTCCTTTATAGATGCTTACCTGAACTTTATTGGACCTACTGAAGAAAAAAAGGCTAATATTAATAGGAATATTTGTGAAAATCTATTTTGAATACATAAAAAAATCTCTGAATAAATCTAATGCAACATTTAAGAACATAGATCTCATTAAGCTAGGACACCACCATAAACAGGCCCAGGACATAAAATATTTCATTCCAGATGAAGTCAGGACAGGATAATACAGTAAGAGCCTATGGACAACGTTTAGAAGACAATCCTTGGAACAGGTGATTGAAGACACCAAGATTTTCCAATCCTGGCAATTTAAAGCAATCAGCACCTCCTACAATATCACAAAAGTTTTTGGCTTATGATCAGCCTCAAATCACAACTTTTCTAAAGAAAGCATTCATGCTTTTTTGTAAGGTTTGAAGGGAACCCTGTGCCCCAATCCATATTCAATAATCACAGTGATATATCTCTCTTCTCACTAAGGTCATCTTTGAATGTGTAGTTTCATCTTCCTCAACCGACCAGACTATATCCATTCCCACAGTATCTCTCCACTGAGTTCCTCCCCCAGATTGAGTTTACTTGTATCAAGAGCCCTGTTTTAATTCTGCCCCAATCTTTTCAATCATATTTTATAGCATTTCCCCAGCTGCATCTGCATCCTTTTGCTCGCTGCCATGGTATAAATCTATGCTAAGACTCCTGCCATATAATCTCACATCTTGTTTTCATTTTGCACAGGCTTCCTCTGGTCTTGATTAGAGATAAGGAAAACTGGACTCATGGGGCTGCAGGACATAACTGCTGTTATTTAGGATAACAGAACAAACAGCTTCAGGACACCAAATAGAGCTTTTGATAGTATTTTGTATATTAAGCTGGACATCAGTGACACTCCACTTTCAGGTCTAGGACAGTCCCCACACCTTGCTGCTTCGAAATGCAAGCCCTTACCTTTCACACTCCTGGAATGAAAAGTTATTTGAAGTTTCACCAACTCTCACAACCCGTGTAGATCGTTACAGAGCAACAATTACTGCAGGCAGATCTGAAAAATACCTCTGTTCCACATTAGGAGTTACAGTCCTCAGAAGCCACATTTGTCCCTTTTGTTAGGAAAGCAATAAGCACATTTACATCCATCAGTCTGGGGCAAGTACTAACATAATTTTGCAGTGCCTTGCTACTGGATTTGCCTGAAGATTTGCACATTAACATGGTCACAGACTTTAAACCTACAAGACAGCCTACGAGTGATTCATGTCTGAAGGTTTCTCTTGCTCTCTGTATGACTGCGCATTCCTTCTCTGATGACAAGTGAGTTCCTATTATATTCAGGACAGAGTACAAATGTTCTCATTCTCTTATTTCCGCCAGAGTGCTACTTCAAAATCTCATTAGAAGCACCTCTTTGTAAAAGTCCACAGATCTCTTCAGAAGCACCTCTTTGTAAAAGTCCACAAATCTCTTCAGCAAGGTTTCAGAACACCATGTTTAATCAGCTAACTATCTGAACTATAGGGACATTAAGTGAGCGCTAAACTTGGAAGTCATAGCTTCAAAAGGTCACTACGAAAATCAAGTAGATATTACTACATCTGGCAGTGGCCTTAGTTCTAAAGGCTGATGTGAGAGATCTGGGCTTGAGTCACCCTTTGTAGAATCCCAGAAGATAAGGGGCTCATGTGTACGTCTCCAACACCAGTAGCTGGATGCTATGGATTCAACCAAGGATTGCTGGTAATAACACCTTGAGAAAGAACAAGATGTGGCTGGAGAAGGGGCCACGCAGAGGTAGGGCAGCACTTTTCTGGGACGAACATCCTTGTTCTAGTTCCTGGAGATAAGCACAACACGCAAGCGCAGGAATGAGGCCAAGAAGTGGGGAGAGATTGCAGGGGAGGGATCAAGACCACCCAAGATCCCCAAAGCCTTTCCAGAAAGGTCTGAAAAAACTGACTGCACATGAGAAATAATTTGCACAGAAAGTGAGAAACCTAACTTCGGGACAGGGAAACCTATCTATAAAAAGGTACCCACACCATGCCTGGGTGGCTCTACCAAAACGCTCCTCTCAGTTTAAAGTGACAGGTTTATTAATTTCCAGTCTACCGAAGAGTTTCCACACCTGCTATTTCCTTGACTGCAGGTGAAAGAAAAGTAGAAGCTCCTTCAGAACCTGCATCTTCAGAGCTACTGTAGCAGCAACCAAGCCTCAGGGACTAAGGAAATCCCCAGTCTTAAGGGTATAAGATCTTATGATAAGTACAAGGACAGCTGCAAGGTCTAAATTCACTTCCACCTACTTCCTGCCAAAGTCTTCACTTCAGTAACTTATAACTGGTATTAGCTTCCAACTTCACCAGTCACAGTTAAAGCCATAACACAGCAGCAACAGAGCAGTCCCCGGCCCTGGAAGGGTCTATCAATATGAAGACAGCAATACCACTCCTGTCTTTAAGCTCCATGAGGAACACAAGTTCTTGCAGACAGCTAGGTACTACCTCCAGACTAAAACCGTGAAAACATCTCTACACAGTCTACAGCAGTCATCTTGATTTGAGTGTAGAAACGTAGTAGTATGAGCTTGTTTCAGCAACACCTCAGAAGAAACACTTCTAGGAACCACCTGGACTACAGACCTGTCCAACTATTTCCATCCCTCTCAAATCAGGCACAGACACTAACTTGCCTCTTAGACTTCTACAAAAGCTCTTTTGTTATCTTCAAAGTAACGCTTCAGAGCTGTTACATCACTCCATCTAACTCAGTCACTTAGTCTTCTCTCAGATAAACCACTAGATCAAGATTTGCTATGGTCCTCTTGCAGTTGCCATTGACTATAGTTATAAACCTGTCGTTGGTCCTAAGGCTCCCAATACTGTAGCAGCAGTTAGTCTTTTGTTCAGAAATTCTTGCTACCTAGGTAACAGTAATGCAGGACAGGTGGAATTCAGGGGAAAGGTAGAAAAGAAGGAACAGAACAGCAGATTTTTTTTTTTTAATATGTAAATGCAAAAAATTAATTCAGAACACTTACCTGAATGGACTGATGGAATCCTAACCACACCTCATGTGGTAATTCACTTTCAGGAATTGAAAGCAGTAGCTCAAAACAACTCCTGGAAAAGCAAAAGGCAAGTAAACAAGCTACTTGAACATTCTCTTGTTACATTAAATAACACTTAGCACATATTACTTAGCATTCAGATAAGAAACGATAGTAATACAAACACCTTTGACTGCGCAAATCAATTAACAGGCCAGAAACAGCCTGAGAATCAGGCATGATTCTTCATATGGAAAGAGAGCTCTTTTTTACTATGCACAATCTTGCTAATTTAAGATTATAGCTACTCTTATACAAGATAGCCTCTTCAATATGGCTCAGGAACACAGCATCACAGAATTTCTACTCTTTCCTCTCAAAGAAAACATAATAACCATTCTGAATAAGACTCAATGGACTCCAGCATGGTCTCTTGGCCTAGAGAGAGAATGAAAGCCAGCTTCACCTAACTTAACATTTCCACACTGATATATGTAAGAAAATAAAACTAAAGAACAGTTTGAAAGAAGACACATGCACCAGCACAGAAATGGATCTGGATAACAGAAGCCTAATAGTATCATAAAAAAACCAGACTGACAAGTTATGTCAAGAAGAGCATCAACACAGAAACAGACTCCTTATAGAGCCTTTGATACCAACTGGGGGAGCATTCTAACACCTATGGCATGAACTGCAACCAGCCATGGTAGGACTGTTGTCTATATTTTTCTCAAACAGGGACTAATCTAACCTTGTATGGGACACGTGGATTACCTAAAACCCTACTGCTGCACAGAACAATTTGTCCTCATGTGCTGGTTTTAAAACCAGCAGGGAAATTAAACTCCAAATAAGGCACTCCCCTTCCCCCACACTTTTCAGTAAAAAAGGGACAAGAAATTAGTTGAAATAACAATTTACTAAAAATCACAATAGCAACAGCAGTATGAACAGCAAAAGTATACTGAAGAGAAGGTGTTTTACACACCACCGGGAACAAAAAAAAACACTTCCCGAAGGCAGCGCCCACGTGGTCTCCAGAGGAAGGCAATACGGCGACTGTTACCACTGCTGCAGCACATGGTATTCAGGAAACAAAACCAACAGAGCTCCCATAGCTTAACGTTTCCCCCTCACCCCCAGCCCAAAACCAACAGAAAGCAGGGACAAACAAGCCCTGGAAGCTAGTTCGTCCAAACAGGGATCATGCAGCCACTGGCTGAGCTCAGTTCTCCAAAGCTGCCTACACTCCTTGCCTTCAACTCTCCGCTCCGCTGTGTGTGTTGGGGGCAAAACGTCTCTGCCGGGATGCTGACCCTGCACCACCCAGCCCTCCCGGTTCAGCCACGCCTCGGAGCTGTCCATTTCAGCACCACAGTTCCGTAGTCGCGCTAGGGAGGGAAAACCGGAGGGAGAGCCAGCGGGCAGCAGAAGGGAACAAGGTCGCCGCCACAGACACCCAATCCAACTAGAAGTGTTAACTATGACACTCTGTCTAGAGATTCACATGATTTGCACACAGCAAAAGTATTTTCATAAATCATAAAATATAAGGAAAGAAAACTGGTCTAAGACTCCACACATAACAAATGCACCGAATTACTGCGATAAGCTACACCTACACTATTAGATAGTTCCAACTCATGCTACTTTTTCTTTAAAATCTCCTTTCCCAAGTATTAAATAGAAGAATGACAAGGTAACACATTCAATCTTACCATAGATAGATAGAAGAGCTGAGCTTGGGGAGGTGGAACAGATGGCCATAAAGCAAACACGAGTTTCAAAGCTGCTTAGTACCCAAAAAGAATGACTTTCCTTCTTCCTTCTGACCTGATAGATACATTGACTAATCACCTGCCAAGCGCTATGCCTTATCAGTTTTCAGCCAGATTCAGCAGACATATACATACACACACACATACACACACACACATACACACACACACCACCAAATGGACAAATACTGAATATCTGACCATCCTTTTTACATCTCAGAAGTTTGAATTCACTGCCCAATCCTTTTCCTATAAATAGAAGTTTAGACCTGCAAAAGCTCTAAACACTTTTATCAGACTGGCAGAAAATACACAGCCTTCATCACTGTCATTCCCTCATTATTCACAAAAATCTCAGGCATTACTATGCTGATGAAAAAGCTGGTAAGAGGATCACCAGATATTCCAACTGTCATAGGTCTCAATTTAATAAAATAATCAGGACTTTCTTTTGCCTAGTACTCAAGCTTGGTAATACAAGCTAATTCACTATCAAAACCAACTTTACAAAGTCTCACAGTACTTGAACTCTATTTTAACATTAAAAACTTCTGAACTAAAACAAAAAAAAACAAAATAAGAAAATCACTAGGTATGTGTCCAGTTTTCATGCAAGTCATACAAAAATTTTTTACACCCAGTACAACATTTGCAAACTTCACAGTCAATGTGCTTGTGAAAAGTCTTTTGATGCACACTTCACTTTCAAACTTGGTCAATCAATCCCACCTACTTCCACTCTCTTAATTCCTGGAATTACTTTTTCTAGAATATTAGTTTTTCAATATATGATATTGGTTATATAAAATAACAGACTTAAACAAAATTATAAAGCCAGTGTTTACTCATCAGTTTTCTATACTTAACTGTTAAGGTGCTACTTGGACAGTGAAAAGATGACGGAGAGATAGACAACAGGTTGGCAAAGGCATACAGTGCTTCATAAAAGAGTTTGGCGAAATAAACACTTGAAGAAAAGTACCAAGATCAGTGTTTACAGAGCCATAGTGTTGTCTACTCTCTTATATGGATCTGAATCATGGGTCATCTACCGCCACCACCTGCGACTCCTAGAACGCTTCCATCAACGCTGTCTCCGCACAATCCTAAACATTCACTGGTCAGATTATGTGACTAATACTTCTGTTCTAGAACAAGCAGCAGTCACAAGTATTGAGGCCACGTTGCTGAGAACACAGCTGTGCTGGGCAGGGCACGTCTCAAGGATGAAGGACCAACCACCGCCTCCCTAAGATCTTGCTTTATGGTGAACTTGCCACCTGCTGCCGCATGAGAGGAGCTCCGAAGAGAAGATACAAGGACTCCCTGAAACAACATCTCAGCCTTGGCCATATTGATCAACATAACTGATCTACTCTGGCCTCCAATCGGGAGGTCTGGAGACACACCATCTATAACGCTGCTGATACCTTTGAGAACGCACGCAGGATCTCTCTCGAGGAGAAAAGACAACGCAGAAAGAATCGTGCCCTGCAGAATATACCACCTAAGGAGTCATTCTGCTGTACCTTTTGCAGCCGGACGTGCTTGTCTCGTATTGGCCTTTTCAGCCACCAGTGCGCTTGTAACAAACGTGGGTAGAGCCCTCCCCAAATCTTCGTTCGTGAAGCCTGGGCATGATCAGTACCACCACAATGCCTACCTATACAAAACTGAATTCCAAACTTTAATTTCAATTTTTGCAAATAAACTGTAATGGGGGCTTGAATGTTTAAATTATTAAAATTATTAAAAAAAAAAATTATTCATCTTAAACACTCAACTTGAAAATATCTTTCAGGAAAAGATCTCCCAGATTTGAATTTCTTTACTTTAGAAGAAATAACTCTAGGCAGAAATTATTTGCATATTATTTGCATAAAATTTTTCTGTAATCACTTTATACCTCATTCCCAGAAATTTTTTTAATTAATTTTTAAAAGCCTTTAGAACTGTGTTCATCTTTATATTGTATTAGAACACTTTTTCTATCCTAATCTTCTTAGAATCACAAAGATGACTAATTATACCTTGGATGATCAACAGGAATAGTTCACTTATTGCCAGGAATTATCCTGTGTTTGTTAAGAGTAGTAAATGCAAGCTACTGAATCAAACTGCAGCAGTTTATTAGATTGAGAACTACTTTGTTAGACAGACAAACAGCTAATTGTCACATGTGCTTGCTCACAGAGGTGCTGTGGTAAGCAAGCACACTCCTCCCAGAAGCGACATCTGTTAGACTCCATAGATAGGACCAGTAGGTGAGATAGAGCTGCAAGCTTGAGGCAGAACTGGTCTTATTGTTTCAATCCAGTTTTGCTACTTAAATCAGATGACATTCAGATCTCTTTTCCCTTTATATGGTTGAAAAAGCATATAAGCAGGTTCTCAAAGTTGTGGAAATGGTAAACTCCCTTTCAATTCAGTGCCATCACAGCACACAGGAGAAAGTAGAAAGCAGTCAAATCTTAGCTACTGGCAAATACATTGTGAATTATGAACAATTCTTTCTATGCTTTTAGCTTGAATCTATTAACCTCGGAACCATATAAAGCATTTTCAGATGGAAGGAAAATTTTCACACTGACGGTAACATGAATGACACCTTGATCCTCAAATAGCATCCTCAGAAATAAAGCACAGAACCCTGAGTGAACAATCAGCTTCAAGGGCCTCCTGAGACTCATGACGATAGTCAGCTACCTTCCCAGTCATGTTCAAGAAAAATATTCCTGTCCCTATCCCCCCACCCTAATCATTTGTCAAATCTGTAATCTACAAGAGCAACTTCCCCTTTTTTTCCTAAGGTTAGACAGTGGACCAACGAGGTCTCACACTGCATCAGCATCATGTTTCCTGTGGGGGGTACTGTCCTTACATCACATCAGATGTACTGTGAATGCACAGTGGACCTGGGCCTGCAGCAGGGAAAGCCACAGTATACTGAGTTTTGGTGTTACTGGCTCACACTGCTGAGAAGGATGTCAGAAGCAGGAAGTTCTTTCCCTCTTCTCCAGGAAGAATGTTGGAAGGGAAGGAGGAGTTCAATAGGAAGTAGAGCACTTCTCCTTTAAATCAGGAAGCTTGCTTCTTTCATTTCTCATCAAGGTTCAAGTCTGAAATGCACAAGTGTGTACAACAGCTGCTGCATAACCCAACTGTCTCCCCCAAAACCACAGTTACACGGAAACAGTACGCTTTCATGTCCCTAACCAGTCTTCTTCTCTCATGGAACTTAATTTTTATGTTTAATTCCCTGTTTAACTTCTCTGTCCCTCCCTTGGAAACTCTTATGGAAAAGAAAAACATGTGAGAGTTAATTTAGAGAAGCCATTTACCTCACCCTATCTTCAACCTCACTCCTTGTATTTCTCATTCTTTAGATTCCTTTCAAATGTAATCATCACAAGAATAGGGGAGATTCCAGCGAGTCAGTCTCTCTACTGTCCTCCTCCACAAGGTTTTCTGAATATACAAGTAACAGCAAACAAAGTCCTCACACTGAAAGCTGAAAGAAACCATATAAACAGAAGAATATTCCAATCTTTCTAAACAAGAGAAAAGCAATTTTTATACAGAATTGGGATTTATGCCCCAAAGTAACAGTGGTAAAATATATAAAAGGTAGCCCAGGTACAGATGACCTGCACATATACTAAAAGACAAACTTTTAAAGTGATATGAGAAGAAAACAGAATACACAAGCTAATTAACAACAGTATGATGAAGACAAGAATACTCTAGCCATAAAGGGACAGTCTGCAAAAGCAATATAGATATTTTGCCAAAAATACGTGTATTATGTACCAGGTAAATGATTCAGCAGTTAAAGTCCTAAGTTTTCATATTAAGACATTAAGACACACTTTTCCAGATTTCACATGTTTTCCCCTTCTCGACAGAAGGTTTAAAAAAACCCCAAACCACTCATAGTTCACATATTTCTCATAACTAAAAAAAAAAAAAAAATTCAAGGCATCATATGGAACTTTCCGGTTCCGAGTTGTTGATTTATATTGCAAGTTAGTCCATTATAAATAAAGCATCTGACCAAGGAGTTCACTGCAAAAATCCTTCTTGAAAAGAATACTTGAGTTCAGACCACAAAGCAAGCAAGAGGCTGATAACAGAAAAAACAGCTCACTGAAAAACTGTCACAGAATCGCTTTTATTTTCTGTGATGATCTTCATATTCAGAGTTCTAGATCTTCATCCTCTCTCCTCGAATGAAACCTTACTAGCAACGAATGACCAGCACGTCACAATGACCAGCATGTAGTCTTATCCTTCTCAGGTAGTAACTGATTATAGTCCAGTGCATGTGGAAGCCCTCAGGCTAAACTCTTCAATTACAAACATCTGCTTTGCACTTAAAACATACTTTGAGGAACTACAAGTTATCCAAACTCAGCTGATGGACTGTAAAATGGTTCTCTATTCTGTTCCAGGAATTCCTGTACTTTAAGTCCTGTCTACCCACATTTCTCAAAGAGCTCAGGTTGAAGTCCTATAGTCTGCTCTGCTATCCTACAGCGCAACCCAGACTGCCATGAACACAGACCAGCTTGTCCTTTTCAGCAACGGACATGTTCAGAATCTCCCTGTGCTAAAGGGGACTGGACATAAGAAATTGCAAAGGATACCTATTTATTAATCCATGCATGAAGGTCTAATATTAAAACTTCTAATTAATAAGCACTACATTAAGCTTTTTCTACAGAAAATAGTAACTTTCAGAATGTTCTAAGAAAGAACAGAGCCTTCCTAATACCTCTGTGATCATTAAAATATGGAAGAACAAAGCCTTAGAACTTGTTCATGTTAATTAAGTAAATGCTCAAGTACATTTTGTGGTATGATAAAAAATGTACTAAAAACATTTACTAGATAATAAATCACAAGCACAGTTGTCAAATCAAGCATTAAACAAACTTATTTCAACTTTAACATTAAACTTATTTCAGTAACTTGCCCTTTAATTTATAAACTACGGTTCTTTTAAAAAAGAATAAATTAATATACCAACTCAAAACTTACAGCACTAGCCTGCCAAGTACCAAAAGAACATCTTCACATTCTGTAGTCAAGTAAGGTCTTGCATTAGCAAAGCTTTGGATGGAGATTCGATACACTTCCAAAAAAGGTAAAATATGTTCTGATGCACCCCGACTGCCAGCATACTGGAGTAGTGTCTGAAAGAAAATGAGTTATCATTAGAAGTTCTCATAGCACACTTTTGTTTAAAAAACAAATATCAATATGCAATATCAAACACATACAGTAGAAGAATTCTGGAAGTGAGAATTTTTACCCTGAAGGAGAATTTAAAGTGGCAGCTTTTCACCTCAACTGAAGTTCTCCCTTTTTTCAAATATATTTTTATTTATTTTATTATTTTGATAAAGTTATCAGAGTTTCTACTGGGAAGAAAGCTAGATGCAACTGGCAGAAATGTGAACTGTTAAGTTAAAAACTGAGGGAGAAGTTCTGCACTCAGCTCCTTTTGTACAGCTACCATGGAGACAGAAACACATAATTAACACTAGAATCTTCATTACTAGTGAGAATACAGAAAAATAGGAAGAAGCTCAAGATTAAGAACATTACTCCAGATGTAGTATTTTAAAGATACATACATTACTCACACGGCAAACATGAAGCCATCAGAAGGAGATACAAAACCCAGACCAGACCATTACACAGTCATTTTTCAAAGGTAAAATTACCCTAAATTTTACTCCTTGACCATAGCAATCCCACATTATCCAGGCACAGTACTGAAGCAGCAATGTAAAATCTAGCCAGTTTAAGAGAAATCACATCAGCACAGTGACTACAGAAGTATCTCCCAACTTTTTAAAAACTTACCTCCACTACCATGCTATGCTCTGACAGGCTATGAAGTACAATTTGAGAACAAGTATGGCACTGAGCTGAGGACACCTCAGCTCTACTGACAGCTTGCTTCACAAATAACAGCCCTTCCCTTACACCTCAAGAGCAGTGATGCTCCTGTTCTTACCCTCTTCCCATGTGGTACCCTCCCTAGACCAAAAAAGGTACTAATCTTGATTAAGGCCAGCTGCAAAGATAATAAAAAATAATGAATGAAAGAGACTGTGCTTTTTGGAACCCTTAGGGACAAGACTGCATGGGAAAAAAGTTCAGAGTGATCCGCCCTACAGTCCAATACAAGCTAAATTGTCCTAAGAGGAGGGTGATGGTCATATCAGTTTTCAAATCACTTCAAGCTGAGACTCTGATACAACAAATTTATTTTAACACCTTAAACAAAAACATGATCATATCAGATGGTGACTGGATGGAGGACATTGCTGAACAAGCCCTACTATGAGCTTAATAAAACCAAGTGCAGTCATTATAACAGCTAGAAACTTCTAAGACAAAACCTACCTTCCAGCACAGCAAAAAATAAGTGGCCAGTTAGACACTATTTTATAGCCTATCCGGTGTTATGTCAGTAATCTAACTATACAATACTAGTCTTAGCCTAAAAACAATGCAGACATCCACTAGGTCAGCACAATCATGGGTTATATTTAAGAAAAAAAAAATCTATTAAAAATACCATCTAAGAATCAGTAAAAATCAATATTTTTGTGGATTGTTCTCCAAGAATTAGGTAATATAACTCCTGGGTGAATGGAAGCCACAAACTTTCCAAAAACCCCACACAATATTAATAAAGACGTAAGGAGGGTGGGGGAAAGGAAGATTTTCCTTAAACACAGCACAAAGATAATTAGTGCAGAAGCGAATGACTAGTAATACCAGTCATCATGCTTATCTAACAGACTAATGAAGGATTTGATAATATAAATCATATATGGCTTTATAGCATTATATGACATTCAAAGGCTGTCAAGCTCTAATTCCCCAGAGATGCTCAACTGATGACTATCATAAATCAGCTGTTTGGTAAACCCAGTAGTAACACTACCATTATAGCAACTACGGGAAAAGATCAAACTTACAAGTGTCTGCACTTACCTAAAAGTACATCCATTAAAACCAACCTATTTAAAAAGTCAAATTCAGTGCTCAATTATCTTGACAGACACTTTGATCATAAACTACTTGGTCTGTGTAAAAGATAAAACACTGCAGAATACTTCCTAAGATTAAATAAATGTACTAGAAAACATTGCACCCTTGCTCAAGTGCAATCACAGCACCGGGATTAAAGTCTTAAAGCTAACATTAGCAATTCACTGAGTAACTATTTATGAGAAACTTCTCCCTAAATGCATAAACAATGGTTTCAGTGTACAACACAGATTCAAGGCCACAGACTTATTAATAGCTTGAACTTCAAGGATCTGTAGTTTTGAAAATACTGCCATTAGCATACTGACAAGCCAAATGCAGTATTTGTATTACAGAGGCTCTTCAAAGCTCTTCTGCTCTTTCAGAAGCAACATTAGTTTAGTCACCTACTACAGATTTCTCCTGGCAGTCTATATAAAATATATAATTGAAAGATTATTAACATGTCAGAATTAGATAATCTACATGTTTAAGGAATAGTCAAGCAATAATTCAGAGGCAATTACTACCTTACAGTCCAGTTGCCTGAAGAGAGTATTCAAATATTTAAAGTCTAGTTAACACATGCCCATTTACACTTCATCACACTTCATCCTGTCCTCCTCTTTGACTCCAATAACACATCAGATTGAAAACTGGGGTGAGAAGTGCAGAGACCACATCTACCTAATACGTAACCTACAGACCAGCCTAGGCCCTCAGCACTGCACAGATTCTCATGTTCCACAAATGCTGGTGCACCCGCTTTGCTGCATTTCCTCAGAAGCATCATTTTTTTGCTCAGACCCAATTTAAAGATGAAGATCTCCAATTTTCCTGACCTGCTATTACAGCTTTAAGCCTCTGTTTAAGAAAAACACTTCCTTCTCTTCTTAAGCATATCCAGTTGCAATCGACAGTCTTCAATGCACCACCTTTAAAAATTTCAGAAAGCCAACAGCAGATGCCATGTTTTAATGTCCTACAACCTCTGCTTCACTGATAAACGTTCTTCATATCTGGGATTGCACAGCCTCAAACACCCTCCTAGTCGTTCTAAGCTGGCTGTTTGGGTACATACTGAGCTCACCA
Source organism: Pipra filicauda (assembly GCF_003945595.2). Classification (NCBI taxonomy): domain Eukaryota; kingdom Metazoa; phylum Chordata; class Aves; order Passeriformes; family Pipridae; genus Pipra; species Pipra filicauda. The sequence continues at coordinate 75,711 of NW_024104567.1, read as the reverse complement.
ACAGATGTGTTCTTCCCAAGGTGAATGTGCAAAGCATATATGCCTATACAACATAAAGCTGCTGAGTCAACCCATTATATAGGCTTTGAAAGTTTCTTTGTTGTGTTACTGTGGACAATAGTCCTACTCCCCTGCTCAAAAATAGGGATCTTCAAGGAAATTGTGTCATCCATCATCATTCCCAGGAAAAGCTACTGGAAAGCTGCACAGAGCAGCACAAATTTATATGTAGTAAATGAGCATCCATATAGCTCAAAGCATCGAAAAGTTACTGATTTGGTTCACAGTTTTCTGTGTCTGACAGCCATGGTAATTTTCACAGCAAAACTGAGCACCATCAGGCCCCCTCCTCAGCTGTACTCACAGGACGGGAAACCTAAAACATTTCAGCTCCCCTTATGTCATCTACTTTCCAAAACCAAATTTAAGCCCAGCTAAATTCAGCTTCTCTCTAGGCACATTCTGCTGTAGCTTAACAGGCTTATGAGAAGGTATCAGTGGTAGTCTCTAAGTCATAAACATAAAACTAAGCTGAGCCTTCTAAATTTCACTTAGGGGCAGACTGAAATTATTAAATTGTCACAAACATTCCCAGTCAGAAGGAGAAACCAAGATGTAAAATTACATTCTACTCACAGTAGTCTAAATGCACAATGACATCACAAATTCATCCTCTGTTGAAGTTGCTGAAGGACAGACCAGCAGTTCCATGTTTCCCACAGTATCTCCTGGTGTATGGGCATGACAACCCACACTCCAAGACTGATGGTAAACCAATAACAATCTTTTTCATTTTTATCTGTGCTATCATAGTGTTCTAAATGAGACTACAATAGCAGCACAAGGACCTAGAGGGCTATGTTTTTTGTGGGACAGGGTTTAGAGTTGTATTTTTTTGTTTGCCTTTTTTTTAGGTAATAGAACTATCACCAAACTCTACCAATCAAGTACCTCCAAAGCTTCTTCTGTACCAAATTAATCTGGGCAACTGGACATGTACATACACTAATCATCTTGACAACCACTCCTAAGTGTTAGCTTAGTATTTATGTCAATGTTCTGATACAATAAACAACATTGGGAACAATTTCAGCAAAACCTGAAACATGGAAAGAGTCACACACATTGTACTGGGCTCCGTGTCAGTGCAAGGTCACACATCTTCACTGTATGCTGAACTTGGAACAAATACAGCAGTATACAGCAGCACCCTGCAGTTTGAAAAGCAAGAGTTTTGAAACCTAATAAATACACTTGTTCTGTTGTTTCAATAAGTGATGTTTCAATAAACATCCTCCTAGAATGGTATGGCAAAGCACACAACCTGTGGATGCAAAATGGAAGACTGTGAAGGGTAACATCACTTCTACATAATCTGTAACACACCAGTAGACGTTTTTCTCTGATTTTGCCATTCTCCAGTCAAATACTGTGACTTTATCTGCTGAGGTGTCATTATACTAGCTCAGAAAACAAGCTTTTTATTTTTTACTTTAAAACGCACAGTCTCTTCAGATTCAACAGGGACAACTCTCCAACCTAGCAACCTAACAACAATTTTTCAACCTTAGAGTTCACAGTAAATGATGATGTAGAGGAAGAAAAAATTAATTAACCACTAACTTATTTAAGAATAAATTATCTCCATCAGTATGGCTTTAATCAAGTTCATCTCTTCTACAGGAAGTTAAGGCCTCGATTCAGAAAATGCTGATCTTAGTCTGTGTTGCATTAAGCAAGTATTCATACAAGACCCCCGAACCACAGCTCATTCAGTGATTTAAGGTAACAGCAGGCCCTCACCAGCAAGCACTGTTTACCCGACGGCAGATTTTAACCAAGGCGGAACGCAAAGATTTGATCTCGAGGTAAGTGAAGCACAGACAAGCGGAGGTCTCGGAACCGAGCCAAGACCACACCGAGAAAATGCGGTGCGGCCCGCCCGCCCCAAAGACCCTCCCGACGGCCACCGCATGTCCCGGCCCGAAGCGCTGCCAAAGCCCAAAGGCCCCGGGTTGGCGGCCCACGGGGGGCCCTCGGCAGAGCGTGCACGGCCCCGTTCAGCAGCCCCGCACGGTGTCGCGAGCCCTGCGCTACGCAAGCTCCAGAGGAGCGAGTGGAGTCCCCGGGACGGGACCTCCGGGCCTGCCCCGGCCGCATCCCCGCCGGCCGCACCCGGCCTGCAGTCCAGGCCGCGGCCCGCCCCGCTCGGCCCCTACCTGGCAGAAGCCCCGGCAGTAGGCCCGGGACGAGGCCTCCGACACCTCCTGCTCGCGCAGCTCCGCCTGCAACTGCCAAAGGCGGGTGCGGAGCGCCGGCACCACCCGCGGCACCTCGGGCCGCGCCGCCGCCTCGGCCTCCGCGTCCGCCATCCGCACCCGGCCCCACTGCGCGTAGGCACCACTCACGTGACCGCGGCATGACCTCATCGGCCCGGGACGGTGTCACGTGACATGCGCACGTGACGTATCGCTCTCCGCGCGAATCGCGCTCTGGGGCTAGGAGCGGGCGCGCCCCCGCGAGCTGCGCCACGTGACGCGCCGGGAGCGCGCGGAGCCCCGAGGGGCGGCGGTAACGGCCCGGGAGGGGCGCGGACCTGTGAGGTGACAGAGATAGGGGAGGGTGTGGACTGTTCAGATTCAACCGCTTAACTTAGATTGCCGTTATTTTAATCTCCGGTTTAACAACACAATGTTGAAAGCAGAACATTCGTGACTCGAGGACAGCCCCAGAGGGGCTGGTGCCCAGACACGAGAACGGGGAGGATGGTAAATAGCTTTTACCAAGAGCTTGCAGCATGACTGGTGACACGAGATGCTGGGCCCATGGGTCAGGAAGCTCTGCAGTGAGTTGTCCTGAGCCCTCTGGGTGACAAGTTGACCTGCTGGGGTAAAAAAATGGGCAGGACGAGCAGCAGAGATTGTGAAACCTCACAGGAAGTCATCAGTGCTCATCAGGCTTGCTTTTACCCCATCTGACTGTAAAGGGAATTCCTGAAGGCCACACAGAAGTAGAGGCTGAAGTGGTGTGCAGTTGCCTGGCACACCCAGGTCAGAAATCTACTGAGAGGCATTTTGCCTGCCTTCATATGTCTTAGGAATGACATATGCTTTCTGCAGGAAAAAAGTGACAAGCAAACAAGGCATTTTCCTTTCATTCTAGGCTGGGCAGCTCAGAGGTGTGGTAGTTCCTTTTTTGGTTTGAGAATTTAGGTCAGGGAGGCCCCTGGTTTGTTTGCGAGCATGCAATTGGGGTTTCTATCCTCCAGTGAGATGAGAATCTCTCTTTTTCCTTTTCATACTCTGTCTGATTGGGCATGAACATCTAAGCACATCTATGTCAATGTGATAAATTACCTGGGTTTTTCCACTTCAGTCTGCAAGGCAAATGAGAAAAGGAGAGGAATGGCAAAGTCAGGAAGACCTGGGGTGAATTGAATGGAATCATCTGGGAAGCCTTCCCTAGCTGCATGCATGTTGTATGATTTCAGCCCATAGCTTTGTGGTATGGAGCAAGTGGAGTACTTAACATCCAGAGAGATGGGTGAAAAATAAGAGGTGAGTTAGGAATAGCAAAACTATCCTCTTGCAGATTTAAAGCGAAAGGGGGCCTTAAGAGATGTCCTGGGAAGGAGAGAAGAGATATAAAACAAGGGCCTGGAACTCCCAGGCCACAGATCTGCCCCTGAGCTTTTGCACATCCCCATTATTCTCCTACAAGTTAAATGGCTCAGTAGTTTTCTTGTTGGATGTTTCCAATACCAGTCTGGGTTTCATGATAGGGTGAACAGCAGTCTGTAAATATGAGAATCTTCTGGGGAGGGCTCTTGTTCCTCCTCCAGATTGGACCCATTCCCTTTTCCAAAATCTAGGAAAGTCCCCTCCTTGAACAAGACATTATATGGGGCCTTGGATACAAGGAAAAACTTTTTAACTGTGAGGACAACCACACAGTGGAGTAGAGTGCAGAAAAACTTGTTCCATCTTTGCTATTAGAGGTGTCCTCATGGTAGATCCACAAAGCCAACAAAGAACAACTTGGACATCATACCAGCTGGTAGGGCAGGCTGGCTTGTGCTAGCCCTGAAGACAAACTCTCTAACACTGTAATTTCAGTATTAGAAAGCAGGCATTACTTTATTTCGGTGCTGGGCGGAGCATGGGGGAATCGCACCTCCTAACATGCACACCCAATTATCAAAACTTTTAACTATTTATACATTTTAGCAGACAAAGGTTTTAGAGTTCACTGGCTGCAAGTTACATAGTTCTCTTATTAATTAGTATTCTATCTTCTATTGGTTAATAATTCTCTTGCTTTTTATGCTAATTAGTTGACATGCTCAGTTTCTCTCTTTTTTGGGTCAGTGGGTTTCTTGGGTCGGTGGTCTGTGAGTCGGTGGTCACAGTTTCCGCCTGTCAGAATTACTTTTTACCCACTTGGAGCTGATTTCAGCACAATTACTGAGTTGGTTTTATTAATTTCTTCCTTATCTGGGGAGTCCAGCCAAATGTCCTTGTGGCCCATAAATTCTGCATTGCCTCCCCCCACAGGTCTGAAATCACTGAAGTATGTAACACCCTAAACTTTAACTTGTTTTTCTAACACATGGACATCACTCAGAGCTTGCTTGTTAGCTGTTGTTTCATGAATTAAATTTCCCTTCTTGTTGATTACGTTTGAAAGTTACAAAGACCAAAGAACATCCTTTCTTAAGAAAGTTTTTGCATATTTTACATTTTGCAACAATTAATCAGGACCTTGTTTCACCTGTAATTCCCTGAGCAAATTGTTAACTATTTCTGACTCTTGAGATCGGAAAAGTCAGCATCAGCAAGACTAATTGCGATTCGTTACAAAGATTTTCAACAGACCAATGGGTAACGTTAGTCCTCGTCTTCTCACACAGTGCTGAGGAGGGGACCCCAGCAGTCTGCCAGGCACGCTTGCCAAGCACATCAGACTCTCTGTTAATGGTAGCCACCGTTGCCTGCTGCCAGGCTCTCCACATTCCAGCAGCTCCCCTGCCCACCACCCCCAGGCTCTGAGGGAAAGCAGCCAACTGTGTGATCCTGCAGCACAGATATCACAGGGAGCAGCTGCAGTGAGGAGCTGAGCTGGGAGCCAGTATCTGTGGCTTTGAGCCTCATCTTTCTTTCAGCAGCTATTTGGAAAGGAAAGAGGAGGACAGATCCTTGTAAAAAGGCCTCTTTTCCACTCCTCCTCTCTAGTGCCTGTCCTCTGCCCAGGCTGGGTCCCGCTTCCCGCTGAACGGTAGCAGGCATAGGGGCTGGGGCAGGGGCAGGGGCAGGGGCTAGGACTGGGGCAGAACCAGAGGAAGGGGCTCAGCTGCGCTCCCTCGCCCAGTAGGGCCCTGCCCTGGGCACATGGACGGAAAAATGCAGCAGGAGAGATGTTCGGAAGGGGGCTGCGAGGACACCTGGAGGCAACAATCGGACATTGCAGGAAAGGCTATGGCAGTTGACACTTGGAATGTACGTCTGTCCGTCCGTGGACTGGCTTGGGCTGGGAACCAGCTCCTTTCCAAACTGGGAGCTGTCAGAGGTGGTAACCCCCCGGATCCATACTGGGACCAACGTTGTTTAATATCTTTGTGAGCATTCTAGATGATGGGACCAAGTTTCCTCTGATGATGCCAGAGTGGGGCACTGGACAATTTGGAAGGGAGAGCCACCCTGCAGGAAGACCTGGATAGGCTGGAAGAGCGAGTTCACAGGAACCATATGAACTTCAGCAAAGACAAATGGGAAGTCTTGCACCTGGGCAAACATAATCCAGGAGTGTAGCACAGGCTGGGGAGCAGCTCTGTGGAAGGGGCCCTGGGGGTGCCTGGGGGTGGACACTAAGCTCAGTGTGAGTGACCAGTGTGCTGCCACAGCTGAGAGCCAGCAGGATGCTGGGCTGCATCAACAAGGGCATCACCAACAGAGAGAGAAGTCATTGTCCCACTCTATTCAGCACTTGTCAGGCCACACCTGGAATACTCTGCACAGTTTTGATCCCCACTACCCAAAAGGGAACCGGACAGGCTGGAGGGGGTCCAGGGAAGTGCCACAAAGAGGATCCAAGGGCTGGGAAGCTGCTGTATGAGGAAAGGCTGCAACACCTGGGTTTGTTCAGTCTTGAGAAAAGAAGGTTTAGGGAATGAACCCAAGAGAAACAAGTGATGCAAAATAAAATTGCTCACCACCCTCTGACCAATGCCCAGTCCATCCCTGAGCAGTGACTGGTGGCTCCCTGTCAGGTCCTCCCAGATCCTCTAATCAGGGTGTGACTGCTTCCATGAAGGATACCTGGGGTTTGCTGTTCACCTGAATTCTTCTGTTCCTCACAGCCCCCCTTCCCAACATCTCTCCTGCTGCATTCTACTGCTACACCTGGGGCTGGCAGCCCAGCTCTTCTCAGGCGTGGCCATCCTACACAAAGGATGAAAGATAATGGAAGCAAACATTCATGGTTAATTTTTTCTAAGAGGCCTAGAATCAGACTGGGCTAAAATAATTCTGTTGTCTTTTTGTTGTTGATAGTACCGGTGACAAACCAGTTTTAAGAACATATCCATTAGTTGGGGGTATTGAGAAAGATATGGGCATCGTTGAACTAGTCTTTAAAAAACCTCTTGGCACCAGCATGTTCTGTGGGATCAGTTCACAGTCTGTGGGCTCAGCTGTCTGTACAGTTGTCCTAGTTAGAGCAGCTGAGACCAGTTCATCACTGTGTGGGTGTAACCCAAACTGTGTATTCTACATCCTCTGTGTCATTTCCCAGGAACTGTTAACAATAGACCATTTGCAGCAGCTGCCCAGAGCACACCTGACCCCTCAGGCTATAAGCTGGGTGTTAAGAAGCCTGTGAGACAGGAGGATGTTCCTATCCTCACACCAGTAACTCAGGTGTGATGACTCCCCTCTGGGGAGTCACCAGCACCTCCACACCCAGCCTGAGGGGTCATGTCTGCTAAAGGGCCACCAAGGATTCCAAAAATATCTCACGACTCACAGTCACCCATTGTGGAACTCCCCGCCCTGGGGGAGGTACTGGGCATTCCCACTCGAACCTGAGGGTATATAATCTTGGGGCCTTGGGACTTCTGGGCCCACTCGTTGGATCCAGAGGAGGACCAGAACCTCGACCGGGCTGCAACCACTGCTCTCGACCAGATTGCGACCAGCACTCTCACCAACAGCCCTTCCTTTCCTTTTCCTTTAGACTCAGGGGGACCACGTGGGGCTCAGCACGGGGGCCAGCAAACACCATTCTGTTCATGCCCCAGGGTGCTGGGTTATACATCTGGGTTTTGTGAGTTAAAACCAATTGTTTGTCCGTATAATTGTATTTATTTTATTATTTTTATTAAATTGTGATTCTGACTTATAATCTTTTTTGAGTTGGGTTCATTTCTCCTGTTTACCTTTAAACCAGCACAACTGTTCTCACCTCAAAGTTGGAAAATAGAGTCAGAAGCAGCGCCAGAGGCAGCCATGCTGAGCCCAGTGGAGTGGCTCAGACAACCTAGCTTTCAGGGGGTTTGTCTGTCACTGTTTTTTGGCTGGGGGCAGGAAACATTAGCCACAGGAGCTTCCCCATCATCTTGCCATTATTTTCAATGGCCACAAGGGTGGCACATGGGAACAACTGCCATATTGTCTGGGCATACGTGGATGTGACCTACAAGGAGCCACCTATTCACCAGGTTCACTCCCTTCCCAGTGACAAACACCTTTTTGAGGGTAAAACACCTTCTCTTTTTGTATACTTTTGCTATTAATACTGATGTTGTTATTGTGCATGTCATATTCCATTGCTTTGTGCTTTTAGTAAATTGTTATCTCACCCCGTAGTCTCTGCTTTTTGTCCCTCCCTTATTGAAAAGGGTGGGGGAAGGGTAGTGGCTTATTTGTAGTTACAAAACAGTTAAATTTATCCACTTTAATCTTTTCCTCAAGATTTGTATAGGTACCAAGACAGCACTCTGGGCACTATGTGCACAGCAAGAATTTTCTGGGCGGGCCCTTTTGGTCTGGGAGGAATCTTCGTCCGTATTCACTTTTGGGCCTCGAATGGCCCATTTAGGAATGGGGCTCCTGCCACCAACGATTGCCCTTCCAGCCAGGAAAAAAGGCCTGAGCCTCCGTCTCTCCCCTGCCGTTGGTGCAGCACTCTGGCCACTACGTGCACAGCAAGAGCTTTCTGGGTGGGCCCCTTACGTCTGGGAGGAATCTTTGTCCGTATTCACTTTGGGTCCTCAGATGGCCCATTTAGGAATGGGGCTCCTGCCACAAACAATTGCCCTTCCAGTCAGCAAAAAAGGCCTGACCCTCCCTCTCTCCCCTGCCGTTGGTGCAGCACTCTGGGCACTATGTGCATACGGACGAAGATTCCTCCCAGAACAAAGGTGCCAGCACAGAAAGCTCTTGCTGCCCATGGAGTGCCCAGGCTGGCCCACCAACTGCACTACAAAGCCAAAGCTTCCAGGCTTTCTTTCCTAGGGATAAGAGCTATTGTTTCCTGTTTTCAGATCTGCCTCCCAACTGCCAGCATGACTCCCAAAATTGCATACAAAGATTCCTCCCACACCAAAATTGCCAGCACAGAAAGCTCTTGCTGCCCATGGAGTCCCCAGGCTGACACACCAAGTGCACCACGAAGCTAAAGCATCCAGGCTTTCTTTCCTGGGGATAAGGGCTGCTGTTTCCTGTTTTCAGACCTGCCTCCCAACTGACATCCCGACTCCCAAAATTCCATACAAACAAAGCTTCCTCCCACACCAAAGGTGCCAGTACAGAAAACTCTTGCTTCCAGTGGAATGCCCAGGCTGACAAACCAACTGAACCACCAAGCCAAAGCATTCAGGCTTTCTTTCCTGGGAATAAGGGCTGTTGTTTCCTGTTTTCAGACCTGCCTCCCAGGTGCCAGCCTAGCTCCCAAAATTGCATACGGATGAACATTCTTCCCACACCAAAGGTGCCAGCACAGAAAGCTCTTGCTGGCCATAGAGTGCCCAGGCCGACCCACCAAGTGCACCACAAAGCCAAAGTTTCCAGGCTTTCTTGCCTGGCGTAATGGCTGTTGTTTCCTGTTTTCAGATCTGCTTCATAACTGCCAGCCCGACTCCCAAAATTGTATATGGACGAAGATTCCTCCCACACTAAAGGTGCCAGCACAGAAAGTTCTTGCTGCCCATAGAGTGCCCAGCCTGGCCCACCAAGTGCACCACAAAGCCAAAGCTTCCAGGCTTTCTTTCCTGGGGATAATGGCTGTTGTTTCCTGTTTTAAGCCCTGCCTCCCAACTGCCAGCCCTACTCTCAAAATTGCATACAAACAAAGATTCCTCCCACACCAAAGGTGCCAGCACAGAAAGCTCTTGCTGCCCATGGAGTGCCCAGCCTGGCCCACAAACTGCACCACTAAGCCAAAGCTTCCAGGCTTTCTCTCCTGGGGAGAATGGCTGTTGTTTGCTTTTTTCAGCTCTGCGCTGAAACTGTCAGCCTGACTCCAAAAATTGCATACGGACAAAGCTTCCTCCCACACCAAAGGTGCCAGCACAGAAAACTCTTGCTGCCAATAGAGTACCCAGGCTGACAAACCAACTTCACCACAAAGCCAAAGCTTCCAGGCTTTCTTTCCTAGGGATAAGAGCTATTGTTTCCTGTTTTCAGATCTGCCTCCCAACTGCCAGCCCAACTCCCAAAATTGCATACAAACAAAGATTCCTCCCACACCAAAGAGGCCATGACAGAAAGCTCTTGCTGCCAATGGAGTCTCCAGGCTGAGAAACCAACTGAACTACCAAAACAAAGCATCCAGGCTTTCTTTCCTGGGAATAAGGGCTGTTGTTTCCTGTTTTCAGACCTGCCTCCCAGGTGCCAGCCCTATTCCCAAAATTGCATACGGATGAAGATTCCTCCCAGAACAAAGGTGCCAGCACAGAAAGCTCTTGCTGTTCATGCAGTGCCTAGGCTGACTCAACAACTGCACCTCAAAGCCAAAGCTTCCAGGCTTTCTTGCCTGGCGTAATGGCTGTTGTTTCCTGTTTTAAGCCCTGCCTCACAACTGCCAGCCCGACTCCCAAACTTGCATATAAACAAAGATTCCTCCCACACCAAAATTGCCAGCACAGAAAGCTCTTGCTGCCCATGGAGTCCCCAGGCTGGTCCATCAACTGCACCACGAAGCTAAAGCATCCAGTCTTTCTTTCCTTTGGATAACGGCTCTTGTTTCCTGTTTTCAGCCCTGCCTCCCAACTGCCAGCCAGACCCCCAAAAATTGCATACAAAGATTCCTCCCACACCAAAGGTGCCATGACAGAAAGCTCTTGCTTCCAGTGGAATGCCCAGGCTGGCCCACCAATTGGACCACAAAGTCAAAGCTTGTAGGCTTTCTTTCCTGGGAATAAGGACTACTGTTTCCTGTTTTAAGCCCTGCCTCCCAACTGACAGCCTGACTCCCAAAATCCCATACAAACAAAGCTTCCTCCCACACCAAAGGTGCCAGCACAGAAAGCTCTTGCTGCCCATAGAGTGCCCAGGCTGACTCACCAAGTACACCGGAAAGCCAAAGCTTCCAGGCTTTCTTTCCTGGGGATAAGGGCTGTTGTTTCCTGTTTTCAACCCTGCCTCCACATGACAGCCTGAGTCCCAAAATTGCATACGGACGAATATTTCTCCCAGAACAAAGGTGCCAGCACAGAAAGCTCTTGCTGCCCATGGATTGAAAAACCTGGCCCACCAACTGCCACAGAAAGCTAAAGCTTCCAGGCTTTCTTTCCTGGGGATAAGAGCTGTTGTTTCCTGTTTTCAGCCCTTCCTCCCATCTATCAGCCCTACTCCAAAAATTGCATACAAAGATTCCTCCCAGACCAAAGGAGCCAGCACGGAAAGCTCTTGCTGCTCATGGAGTGCCCAGCCTTGCCCAACAACTGAAACACAAAGCCAAAGCTTCCAGTCTTTCTTTCCTGGTGATAAGGGCTGTTGTTTCCTATTTTCAGCTGTGTCTGGCAACTGCCAGCCCGACACTGAAAATTGCATACGGATGAAGATTCGTCCTGCAACAAAGGTGCCAGCACAGAAAGCTCTTGCTACCCATGGAGTCCTCAGGCTGACACACCAACTGCACCACACAGTCAAAGCTTCCAGGCTTTCTTTCCTGGGGATAACGGCTGTTGTTTCCAGTTTTCAGACCTGCCTCCCAACTGCCAGCCCTAATCCCCAAATTGCATACAAAGAAAGATTCCTCCCAGACCGAAAGTGCCAGCACAGAAAGCTCTTGCTGCCCATGGAGTGCCCAGCCTGGCCCACCAACTGCACCACTAAGCCAAATCTTTCAGTCTTCCTTTCCTGAGGAGAATGGCTGTTGTTTGCTTTTTTCAGCTCTGCGCTGAAACTGTCAGCCTGACTCCAAAAATTGCATATGGAGGAAGATTCCTCCCATAACAAATAAGCCAGCACAGAAAGCTTTTGCTACCCATGGAGCACCCAGGCTGGCCCACCAACTGCACCACAAAGCAAAAACTTCCAGTCTTTCTTTCCTGAGGACAAGGGCTGTTGTTTCCTGTTTTCAACCCTTCACTTATTCTGCCTGCCTGAGTCCCAAAATTTCCATCTGGACGAACATTCTTCTCAGATCAAAGATGCCAGCAAAGACACAGGGACATTGGTGACATCATTGAGGACAAGGGTGCCACCCCTGGGGACAAAAGTGACATCACAAAGACATTGGTGACAACTCTGAGGACACGGGTGCCACCCCTGGGGACATCAGTGACATCACAGGGACATTGGTGACATCACTGGGGACACCGGTCGAGACAGAGTCATGCTGCAGTAAAAGAGGTGGAACTTTATTTTGAGAAAGAAGGAGGGAAATAGAGGACTGTTGGGTGCTGGAAGAGCACTGGGAGAGTATTGGGAGATTTGGGAGTCCCCCCAAATTTGTGGAGGACTCACAGTGATAGGCAAGTCTTCAGAAAAGCACCAGATCAAGCATCTGGACATTTTTGTCTTATCTGAGGTCTTCTTCCTACGTTTAACACGCTGAGCGCTCCAGACACCCCTTTCTCTAACCTTCCCTTCCATGTCTCAAAAGCCTGCCCCTTATCAAGGGGCTTTTTGGCCAAAGGGATTCCCCACCAGTGTCCGGGACTATGTTCCCTGTTTCTCACAATTGGTCAACTTAACCCTTGCAGTTCTCCACCTGTATTTTGGATCATTTCTGTCATGCTGCTCACAGCAGCACTGCCAGGGAGCATCAGCCTTTGGTTTTTCCAGAGCTGTCGGTGTAAGATCCGAGCACTCTGGTGTAGGAGGCGTGTCTAAAGGCACAAAGGATGTGCCGAAGCAAGAAAGCCCAAGAGAGCATGCCCTGACATAAGTAAACTGGTTGGTTAAAGAAGTCACATGGTGTTAAGGAATAAAACCGCGGGGAGTTTGAAATAAAGTTTCTTTGTCCCACCACCCACGAGGAGCTGTACTTCTTCCTTGTTATACAAGGACCCTGCCATTACAGTCTGGAACTTTAAGTCTAAGGGCTGTAGTGTGTCAGCCCTCTGGCCTGCAGGCAGGGACAGGCAATTAGCACTTCTGTGGCACAGCTGCCCTCTGCAACAGTATTTCCATCCTACCAAGGGATCTCCTTGGGGTAGTGCCTGAAGGTTTAGGTCTTCTTGTAAGTCCTCTCTCAAGAACATATTGAGGAGAAAAAACACCAGTGAACCTCTGAAGATTGGCACTGTGTTAGGGGAAAGAACTCAGCAGTGTCTGTGCACTTCCAGGCTCCTGGGAGAGACATGAAGGACCACCAGGGCAGGGTGGGATCTATTGCCATGTACACTGGAAGACCCAGGTCAACTCCCCAGGGCATTCATCACAGACCTGCCAACCGCTCTTGGTTGGCACTCACAGTAGAACCACTACTTCCAGCACTGGCTTCTCACCCAGCCCACAGAGGTTCTTTAGCCTTTACTGGAGAGACACAGAAGGACTAAACAGGGTGTCTCTGTTTGCATTGCACAGACAAGTCTTGAGCACACACCTGGTGTTGGTGTGGGGAGATGACCCTGAGCAAGTACAAATGCCATCAGCCTCCTAGGGGAGCCCTGAAGTTACGTGGGACAAAGAGTGTCTTGGTGTCACATTGCATTTACAGTACTAAAGCCTGGCAAAGCCCCTGGATGCAGCTCTGGGATGCGCTTCTGTGGACAGAGCTCCCCGTGTCCATCTCTCAGGCCGTGGGGCATCTCAGATAGTGGCAGAGCAAGTGGCACCCCACAGGGCTGAGGTGCATCCAGGCTCCGGGTGTGGCAGCAGAAGCCCCAGGAGATACTGCCCCTGCTGCCATGAACTGTCTGTGTCTGTGTGCAAGGGAAGAACTCGTGCGTCTGAAAACCGTTGCGTGACCGAGCGGTGAGCCCCTGTCAGGGCACCACTGACTCTTGGCCAACTGGCCATCCACCAGGACCCCAGAGGCCATTTTCCAGCACTGCTATGCAGCATGTCATTCCCAGTCTGTCCGTACATCCGGGGTTGCCCCATCCCAGGGACAGAATCCGGCAGAAGCTCACTTCTTCCAAATGTATAAAAATATGTTGTGTTTCTTTTCTCAGCAGAATGCACGGGCGGGCGAAACCTCCTGTATCCCCCGGCCGTAATAAAAGTGTGCTTTACATATTATTTAAGGATTTCTTTGAATCAGTCTCTGTGTTTAAAAACACAAAGGGCCCTTTGGTCTTTTTTTTTTTTCCTGAGATCCTTTACCCAAGACCTTTCTTTGAATTTCAGGGACAGTTCTGTGTGCAGGGATGGATAGGAAAAGACTCCTGGCATGGTAGATCTTCCAGGAAGCGCCAGTACTTGGTCTTCCAGAGCTACTCTCTTTAACTTTCACCCTCTGATCTCATCCACCTGATTGCTGGTGTAAAGCCTTAGTGCTCTGCCAGCTTGGTCACAGTTCTGCTGTGTGTCACACCTGCAATGCAGGCAGGGACAGGCCATGGGCACTGCTGGGACAGAACCGAGCTCCAAAAGGAAAGGGGATCTCCTCAGGGCAATGCCTGAAGGCTCAAGTGTTCTTTCAAAGTTGCTGCCAAGAACAACCTCCCGGAAGTTTCCTGCTGCATAAAGCACCACTGAAGAGCTGAAGTTGGTGACTGTACAGGATGGGGGCACACAGCCCTGTCCCTTCCACAGCCAGGCCTCCATGAATACTCTTGAAGGACCAACAGTGACCAAAATAGTCTGGTCTCTGACCCTATTTTCTGGGCCCCCTGCTCAAGGGGCCCCAGTGCACTCATCACAGACCAGTCCCTTGCAATCACTGTTCCCAGCACTGGTCTATCTCTCCACCTCATAAGGATTGTTTGTCCCCCATGGAGGAACATCAAATGAGCATATTTGCACTGTAAAGAAGAGAGTTAAGCATTCACACTGTGTGTGTGTGTGTGTGTGTGTGTGTGTGTGTGGAGAGAGGAATCAGAGTGAGCACAAACGTCATCAGCTACTTCTAGAGAGGCCAGGAAGGACAGTGTCTTGAGATCACTTCATTTTGAGAGTCACATCCCCTTGGAAACCACCTGAATGCAGCCCTGGGATGTGCTTCTGTGAACACAGCTCCCCTGTGTCTGTCCCTCAGGCCGTGGGGCATCTCAGAGAGGGGCAGAGCAGGGTCTCTGACAGCCCAACACAAGGCTGTGACCAACAGGCTGTCACAGGGACTGGGAGATCCCCTCTGCCTGAGGGCCTGGGCTCACTCCAGCAACGGGGCTTCTCTTTGGGCTGCCCGATCCCTCGTGCTGAGCGCAGGATGGGACAGCAGCTGGCACAGCTGGGCCCTGTCTGTGCCAGCAGCTGAAAGGAGCAGCCTGGGGACAGCACATGGAAGCTGCTGCTGTCAGGGCAGGGGAAAGGCCCCAGGAAGGCTGAGGGGTTGGCATGCTGCTGGAAAGGCTGTGTCCCACCTGCTGGAGCTTTCCTAGGAGGAAGGAAACTGCCCGAGACAGAGACACTGCCCCACACTGCAGTTGGAAAGGTGGAGAGAGGGGACGAGGAGAAAGAAATGTCCCTGCAAGGGCATTGCTGTGGGAGGAGAAGCATCCAGAAGGAGGAGGAGATCACTCCATGTGTGTATTTGAAGAAACAGAGTGTGAGGGTGGGCAGCGGTCAGGGAAGGGTTGCAAATGGCAGGGGTGAGAGCTGGGGGGGAAGCCGGATGGGTGTCTGCAGCCTGCAGGGCAACAGAAGCAGCTGTGGGACAGCACAGGACAAGTTGTGCTGGAGATGGCCAAGGGCACTGGCAAAGTTTGTTAACTATTGCTTTTAGGACCAGAGCTTCATATATGCTTGCTTCATATATGTCAGAAGATTGCTTTAAAACATATTTTTGCAGTCAGACCTTATCACCACCGATGACAAACCTTATTAACCTGTCACAATTTGTATTAATAAAGAGTGTTATTCCCTGAACTGTTGGAGTGAGTTCTTTCAGTTGCCAGCAGCGGGAAACACTTCAGCAGGGTCTGCTGAGGGGTCTTCATGTTGTTGGCTGAGATCCCCCTGACAAGGGCACTCAAATCACCCTCTGATCTTGTGAATCTTTACGTGAAGGATCTCATTACAAGATGCCACGGACTGGTTGGACACAAGGGTCTCGACTTTCCTGGGGGCACTGACAGGCAAAAATCTAAACTCTCTCCTTTTGGGTGGCATTTAATTGCTGCAGCGAAGCAAGGTTGTCAAGGATAATCTGCTGCAAAAATACAAATCTCTGCCTTCCCAGGCTGGGAAAGACTTGGTTCAAAGGTTTCAGCAAGTTAAAGAGAAAATTGTGGTATGCATGGAACAATGTCAGGCTAAGCAGAAATGTAAGGATGGAAATGGTAAAGGTACAATTTGTGTAGTGTTATAAACCTGTTTGTCTTCTGCACAATAAGAAGCTAAAAATTCATCTGCTTCTGAATGGATTTCTGATGTTGAGTCTGCTGTTTTGAAATCAGAAAATGTGGTGTTGAAGTCATCATTAGCCTTTGAGAGGGAAATGGGAGAAAAATTGGATAAACTTGTTGCTAAAAATGAGCTGCTTCAAACTGAGGTTGACCACCTTCAATGTCTTGTTGCACCAGAGTACAGAGAGAAAACTTGCTAAAAAAACAGGCTCCTGGTTTGGTCAGTGTTATAGGTTAGGACTTCAGGAAAATTTGTCTTTCCCCTGCCGCCCCCCCCCCCACCCCCCCCACTGTAGGAAAAACGGAGTTTGAGTGAAAAAGGGGGAAGGGAGGTCATTAGTTTTACAAAAGATGTACCTGGCTGAGCTGGCCGGGTCATTAGATTTACAAAAGATGTACCCTGGCCTTGCTGATGGGGAGAGAGGAACTGCTGTTTTTTGGGATTTTTTTGGTGGGTGTGTGTTCGGAGGGGAGAGAGGGCAGACGGCTGGGTTCTGTCGCCGGGACAGAGTCAGGGACGGTATCCAGGGATCTCTGGAGGAAGAGCTACTGAGAGCCCAGGCTCCAGTGGCAATCAGAAGGCCTGACCACCGGCCCTGCACCGCCACTGCCTCGTGACACCTGCCGGGAGCTACTGGTCGTTTTTTTTCCTTCTCTTCATCAGAGAGGTCTGTGTTTGCTGGGAGGAGAGGGCAAAGCCTTGGAACGTTGTCACCTGGGAACAGTGAGTCCTGTTGAGGGGTGAACTGCTGAGGGGAGGGTCCCCCACCCCGTTGTCGGCTCCCTGCACGACCCGAGACCAACCCCCAGACCCCTCTCCCTGCACGGTGACCGCCAGAGATCCCACAGCGCCTCTTGCCGACCATGACAGAGAACTGCAGGCCCTACATCTTCGGCGGTCCAACAGCGCCCCCTGCAGGCCACGACAGGCATTGCAGATCCTGCACCTTTAGTGACCAAATAGTGCCCCCTGCAGGCCACGACAGGGCATTGCAGATCCTGCACGTCCAGAGATCCCACAGCGCCCCCTGCAGGCCACGATTAGGACTGTGCTAAAGGACAGAGAAAGTACACATTTAGACTTTTTTGTTGTTTGGGTTTTTTTCTTTCTTTCTTTTTCCAGGATTGCTGTCTAGTTCTTTTGTGTTTTTGTTACTGTTTTTTGCCAACATACATATATCTTTTATTAAAGGGTTGTTATTTCTTCTGGGTTTTCCACATTTTCCTCGAGTAAAGCCCCTTAATTTTGATATTCCAATTGCTGAGAGAGAGGAGTTTGGTCTACCTCATAACTCATCCTCTTTAGTAAACAGTCTAGTCTCATCAGACTGCGACAGTCAGGCAACTTCATAAACCAGTGTCTTACCCTGGCATTGAGACTTGGGAAACCACAGACAACTCTGATTCTAAGTCTGAGGAGAGACAGAAACCAGGAGACTTTAAGTTCAACTGATGTTTCTACAGTCTCCCAGCTTTCCTCACATTAATGAAAATTGGCTCATGAGGATAATGAGGATGCAGCTTCTGCTATGGGGAATTCTAAGCATTCTGGGGTCAGCAAGACAACCTGGTAAGTAACACTTGAGTGAATGGGGGGTTGTCTTGGGGGCTTGTTTCCCTTCTCTTTTCTGTCTCTCGGTTTCTCATTTTGTTTGCTACTTTCTTTGGAATAAATGCTGGTTTGTTCAGCTTTCAACTGTGTACTGTTTTCAGTTTTGGCAATCTCCCTGCTACACGCAGACATAACAAACAAATGACAGCATCAGCAGATGCCTTTCCATTCCTCTTTCCCTTCCCATTCCCCGTTCCTCTTCCCATTCCCACAGCCAACACACTATTTTATTTCTCACTTTAACAAAGCTCTTTTCTCCTTCAAGCCCCTCAAAGGTGCCAAGGCCACATAGGAGGCCACACACAAACAGTACTCCTCTTCCCACTTGACAACACCTTCCCCCTCACTGTTCTACAGGGAACACAGGAATCTGCTCGCAGAGGCCTCTCGTTTCCCATCAGCAGCTCAGCACAAGGAGCTAAAGGAGCTCAAGCCTTAGGCCACAAGAGTTGACAGCGAGGAAACTTTGGGAGCAAACTAATGCTGCTAACACGGACCCAGCTGAATCCAGCACACGATCACAGAATCCAAGAGTCCTTCAGCTTAGAAAAGACCTCCAAGATCAGTGAGTCCTGTGCAGCCCCTCCCCGACCACCTGCAGGGACTGGATGATGCTTTGCACAAGCACCAAAAGGAATACTGTGAAAGCCATGGCCTGCAGGAGGACACAGAGAAGAGGTTGGCTGGGGCTGGGAAGGAGGGAGCTGGCGCTGGGGGAGCGGGGATGGGAGCCTCGGGGATGTGGCGCAGCAAGGACAGGGGCCCAGGCAGCTGGCAGGCGGTAAGGCCTCACCCCTGCCCCAGCAGCAGCACCGGGCCCTGCCCAAGGTGCTCCTGCCAGGGGTTGGGCCCTGCAGGCAGGGGCAGAACCCACTCCCTGGGGCGGCCTTGCTGCCCCGGCCCTCGTCCGGCCCAGCCTCTCCCTGTGTGCGCACTCCCCACAGCACAGGCTGCACTGGGCAGCATCCCCTGATGGGCCCTGCAGAGGTGCCCCACGAGGACACTTCCCTTTTATGTCACAGGCGCCACAGCCTGTCCCAGCCAGCCCTGCCCATTGTCCCCACCCCGGCTCAGTGACTCACAGTGGCCCTGGCAACCAAAGAACCAAAGCCCCACACCCCCAGAGTGCAGCCCCACCCATCTGCAAGGGGCCCCCAAAGGGTTCCCTGCACAAAGCAGCCCCTCCAAACCCTTGTCAGATAGAAAACTGGGGGACATGACCCTTGGATGCTTTTAGTACAGAGGTACAAGTTTTCTTGAATAATGGAGGGGGTCACTTTTTTATTATTATATTTACAGTTATCCATTTGGGGACAGGATGTCCTACAGGCTAATGTGGTGTCACATTTGGAGTGAAAAGTACTTTTCAAAGAAACTCAGGGTGCATGGGTGATGCAGAGGAAGCTGCCAATCACCCAGTGTGAAGCTCAACACTGCTTTGCACCAGCACTGCCCTTTCACACACATCTTTGGCAAAGACAAAGATGTCAGGGTTTAGTTTCTAAATCAGTAACACTTGACAAGATGTCTTTATGAACTGACAGCAAGAGAACTTAGGAGCAGCTTAGGGTTGGCAAGTGTAGGAGCCCAGAAGAGAAGGGGCTGATGGGTAGGTCGTGAACACTGACAGCTGGATGGTCGTGGAGCCGACCAAGGACTGCTGGTAAAATAGAAAGAACATGTGACTGGGGAAGGGGCAGCACTTTTCCCGGACAAACATCCTTGTTCCAGTTCCAACAGACACAAAAAACAAGTGACAGCATCAGCACAGAAGCTCCTCTTTGCCTTGCCTTGCCTTGCCAGACATGAAAGACACATGCCCAAACACCAGCCCCTCCTCTCCCTTGTCAACCACTCAACCACAGCCTGCACACACCCACACCTGCCAGGGCCAACTGGCTGTTTCTCTTCTCTTTTCTGCCTGGGGGCGAAGGAAGAAGGACAGGGAGGGCATTTACCTTCAGGCCAGAGGGAAGGGGAAGGAGATCCCCCCAAATCCATCCCCGGCAGGATGGGGGCTGGGGGGAAATTGGGGGACCCCCAAGAGTATTTTCGAAGGGGGGGAAAGGATGGGGGCATCCACAGCGGGGTGGGGGGGAGGGACACAGGAATCTCGTGGTGGGACACTGGGGGGTTCCCAGTAGTTTCTTGGGGGAGTTGACCCTCAGCAGTCTGGGGGTGGGGGAAATGGACGGAGGAATCTGCTGTAAAGGCTTGGAGAGACCCAAAAGATTCTAGGAGGGGGTCGGGAGGGGCCCGGGAGTCCTGAAGAGGGTTTGGGGGTCCCCAGGAGGGAGTTTGGGGGTCTGAGGTGGTCCCAGGAGATTTTCAAGGGTTAAGGGGACGCACAGGAGATTTGGGGGGAAGGGGGAAAGACGGAGGGGAGGCCCCCAGGAGGGGGGCTTTCGGAGGGTATCCCAGGACTCTTGGGGGGGATCTGGGCAGTTCCCAAGAGTCTTGGGGGAGATTTGGAGGGGTCACCAGGAGCCCCCGGACCCCCCGAACTCACCCGACACCACCATGGCCTCGTTGGGGCCGCACGTGAAAAACATCTCAGCGGGGGAGACCCTGGGGCCGGGATCGATCGGGACCCATCGGGTTCAATCGTGATCCCTCCTCCCCCCCCACCGCCCCGCTCCCGGCAGCCCCCGCGGAAGTATCGACGTTCTATTGGATGACTCACCGGCGCGAGGAGAGGGGCCCAGCTGAATTTGGCAATGACGTCATTCCAGCAGAGCCGTTCTATTGGCTGCGACCCACGAGGGAGCCCCAGAACCTGTTCATGGCGTGGGGGGGAAGGAGAGCCGGCATGGCAAGGAAAGGGGGTGCAGAGGGTGTTCCAGTGCCCAGGAAAGGGGTAAAAAACTTTCCCCCCTCTCTCCCAGTGCCCCCCAGCCCATCCCGGTCTCTCCCCTCTCTCCCAGTGCCCCCGTCCATCGAGGTCCCACCCGGCCCGGCCCCCTGCTCTGCTCCGGCCTGGATTTCTCCCCTGCAGGGGCAGCTGAGGCGGTTCCAGGGCGGGCGGGAGCTTTCGGGGCAGGGGGTGGCTCCCGACGTGCTGCTGGAACCGCCCCTGGCAGGGCGGATCCGTCAGCCTGGGGCACCTCCTCAGCCGAGCCTGGGGGACGGGCCGGCAACTGGGAGGGGCTTTGGGGAGGAATGGGGAGGCTGAGAAGGGGTTGGGGGTCGTGGAGGTAAGTGGGAAGGGGTTTGGGGGAGCTTGGGGGGTTGGGAGGGAGGTTGGGGAGATTGGGGCAACTGTGAGGGGTTTTGGGGCATCGTTGGGGGTGTGGGAAGGGACTGGGAGAGAGTTTGGGGGCGTCCTCGAGGGGAAGGGGGCAACTAGGAGAGGGTCTGAGGGGTCCTGGGAGGGCTGGAGGTAACTGGGAGTGGTTTGGGGGCATCCTGTGGGGTTTTGTGGGTCTGGGAGGCAGTCTGGGGGCCTCGGAGGGTTTGAGGGCAAGTTGGGAGTGTCCTGTGGGACCAGGATGGGATTCGAGGGCTCCTGGAGGGGCTGGGAGGGGTTTATACCTTTATACTGCGGGCATTGTCTAGTATTGATGGGGGTAATCGGTGAGCTGACTGTTTCATAATCACCAAAATTTTGACAAGACTTTGAAGGTGGTGAACCTCAGTTTGAAGCAGCTCATTTTTAGCAACAAGTTTATCTGATTTTTCTCCCGTTTCCCTCTCAAAGGCTAATGATGACTTCAACACCACATTTTCTGTTTTCAAAACAGTAGACTCAATATCAGAAATCCATTCATGACTTCCCTGTCAGCACTCCATGCGGATGTCTGTGCACTCACTTTGGCCTGAGAGAAACCTGCCTGTTTGCAGGGCACTGACTGGGCAACTTTTCTTTTTGCGGGTGGAAAAGGGCAGAAGTAGGAAACTGAAAACACTGCCTCAGAAAAGCTCCTTTCCTTCCTAATAATTGTGCTTTGTCCTTCCCATTTGACAGTGGAAATGTGCTGGTGTGATCTGGATCTGTGAGCAGCCCTGACCTCTGTAGTGGTTTGAACCTTGTTCTCCCCAGAGGCTAAGAGAAGTGGTAGACCCCAAGGGGTGGAAACCCCTGGAAGTTTTGAAGTTCTGCCCAATGGACGCTCCTGCAGAAATGTAAACATACCACAACCAGACCGGAAAAGAAGAGTTGTAGTTTGGTTGTTGTAGGAGAGGTGGCCATGTTGTAGAGCCACGAGGAAGGGGCTCTGAGCCCCTTGGGGCCTCTGGCCCCCCTCCCAGCCCCTGGCTGGGGGGCTGCAGGGACCTGGAACAGCATAAAGCTGGGCTAGGTGCCTGTAGTTATGCCGGGAGATGTTTTCTCCATGGGCACAGAGCAGCAGCCGACGCTGACCAGAGAAACGGTGGCAGAGAGCCAGAGATAAGGACCTGAACTGGAGGAGTAGCAAAAGCAACATGCAGCACCAGAGAAAGGACTCCTGGAAGGAGAGCCGAGAAAAAAAGAGAGCCAGCAGCAGAGAGACAGAGTTTGGGGTAAGACTGTACCACACTCCCCCAAAACTCCCTTGAGACCCCTCTTGGAGAAGAGGGACATGGACTCCTATTTTGGAGAGCAGTTTTAGACATGCAGCACCGGAGAGAGAGAGGAGCTGAGAAGCTCAGAGCGTCCCGGAGCTGGATCGGGACGGCCAGATGGAATGCGGGGGGAGTTGACCTTGGCTCTCCCCCCTTGCACTGCTGCCACGGTGGCAGCCTGAGAGACAGGGCACAGAGGCCCTGCAAGAGATACCAGACCGTCACGAAGACCCCCCTGTGTCTTCGTGATATCACGTGGTGAAACGACCTTTGTCTGGGGTTACGAAGTCCACGGAAGACCCCTCGGTTGTGAGGCGATGGGGCCGAGAGAGGCTTGAATACCTCCCTCGTGGATGCTGGCAGAAAGCCAGCTATCAGCTGCTGCATGCATGAGATGAGGAGAACCTGCTGCCTCAGAAGATGCTGCTGCTTAAGGACTGGAAGGGATCTGTCCTTCTTTCCCTCCTGGACTTTTATTTGGAGGGGAGAAGAGATCTGATCCATTGTAAATACATATGTCATGGTAGAGATAGTTTGTGATCGTGTGTATAATGTGATGTTATATTTATTTGTACAGTCATTGTAATATATATTCCCTTTCCCCCACTTTGAGTCTGGTGTGTTTTGTCTGGAAAAACCCATCTCACATTAGGTTGAGATGTGGGAGGGGGAATGGAGCTAGGGAATTGGATTTTGGGACTATCTCAAACCATGACACCTCCCACAGCACTCATCCAATGGCAGGAAGACCCTGCCTGGTTCCTGCTAGGGTTCTCGCCACCCACCGACAGCTTCTCCCTGCAGAGGTGTGGGCAACTACCCAGGCAGGATGAGACCTGAGCCCGGCAGGCAGCAGGGTCCCTGCCCTGACATGAAGAACCCCGGAGCACAGGGACCCTGCTCTGCAGGACAGCCCCGGGCACCCCTGGCTGCACCCCCACCTTCCCAGCCCACAGCCATCCCTGGGAGAAGGAGCCCACCTGCACTATCTCTCTGACAGTGCTGCAGGGAAGGTCTGCCCTGGAGAACATCCTCCTCCTGTGCAACAGAGAAACTGGGAGAGTCCTGACAGAGGCGCAAGGCTGTGGGATGTGGTAGCTCTAGGAGATTCCTCCAGGAACACAAGGGACATTGCCCTGCGCCTGTAGACTCACTCTGCAGAGGAGTGTGAAGTCGTGTCCCCAAGGGAAGTCTCAGCTGAACACCTCCCATCTTTCCGCTGCCTTTAACCTCCCTCTGCCTTGCTTCTCTTCTCTCGTGGCTACAGGCAGTGCCCTCGGCCCTGCTGGGCTGTGCAGAGGAGCTGCTCCCGGGCAGAGCTGTCTCTCTGCAGTGCTGCCCGCTTGCCAGGAGCTCCCTGTGTGCCAGGAGCCCGGCCCAGCTGAGCAGCAGAGCAAGAGCCAAAGGTAGCCCTTTCTCTGCCCCTCTGGGTTCCCCGCAGGTGTCCCTGGGGCTCCAGGGGAACCTGCTGTGGAACAGGCTGAACAAAACAATGATGTTCCCTCTTCTCCCCTCTTCAGTGACACTTCTTTCCAGCAGTGACATTTCTCCCCTTAGAAAATTAACAGGGTAAGATGATCACCTTTTCTAGTTTCATCATTACACAAGATGCCAGGAGGGTGACAGCAAAGGATCTGATAACTCCCTGGCACAGTGGGGGTTTTCCTGGAGTCACACACAGAAATGTGTCAGGGCTCTGCGAGGTATCCACCTCTGAGCTGGACTGATGCACTGCTCACACACACTGGGGTGTTCAGAGACATGAGTCCTTCCCTCGCACACACCCAGGCAGTTCATTGCAGCAGGGGCAGGGTCTCCCTGGGCTCCTGCTGCCACTCCCAGAGCCTGGAGCCACCTCTGCCCTGTAGTGCTCCCACCCTGCCCACTCCTACACTTCAGATGAACACTGGGGTTTTCTACTCCCTGGAACTGCCCAGTCCAGTCCCTCCCCGGTCCCCCCATCTCCCTGCCCCGCCCCAGCCCAGCAGAGCAGCACAGTCGTTTCTGGTCCTGCAGTAAGAAGGGGAGGAAATAGAGGACAGGGACAGTGACTGTGTGTCTCGACTGCTCAGGAGATCATCAGCTCAGGCGGCAGCTCCTGCAGCCCCAGGGCCAGACTCGTTTCCCAGTGGCCCAGGCAGATGCTGCCATGTGGGCACAAGCTCTGCTGCCCAGGAGGGTCCTGTAGTGCAGAGCTTTGCAGATGGCCACATAGCGGTCGTAGGACATGATGGTGAGAAGGGCAACCTCCGCTGTGATCAAGAAGAAAAGCAAAAACACCTCTGCAGCTCATCCTGAGCAGGAGATGCCCCTGGTGTTCCAGAGGGCCATGGTGCAGACGCAGCCCAGGTGCATGAGGGAGAGGTGGAGCAGCAAGAAGTCCCTGGGGGTGTGCCGGTGGTGGTAGCAGGCTACAGCGCTGAGGATGAGGCTGTTGCCCAGGGGGGCAGCCAGGGAGATGCCCAGGAAGAAGCAGAAGTGCAAGAGCTGCAGCCCTCGCATGCCAGGAGAGGAAGTGTGGGATGGAGCTGCTGTTGGACAGGAGCTTCCTCCGGGCATCAGGAAGTGTCCAAGGAGGAAAAGGCAGCAGAAATTTTGGGGACAGATTTCCTAGACCAAAGCCCATGAATTCCTCTGAGCATCTACCCTCATCCCAAGTATCTGCTGTCACACATATGTAGATTCTGGACTGTAGAAGACAGGTTTAGCATGACTTTAAGATGATTTCTTCTGAATTTTTTGATTTATTTTTCTACTGCCAGGTCTGAGAGCTCTGTCACGGTGGCACAGGGGGCATCGTAGAATCAAAGGAACCCTGAGACATTTCAGAATCCCACATGTGTTGGGTCTGTCTGAGCTGGAGTTCATTTTCTCACTGCAGCCGTCACAGTGCTGTGCTTTGCATTGGGAGCTACAAGGGGGTTAATCACACCAGTGCTTTGGCAACTGCTGAGCAGGGCTGGCACAGCATCTGCATTGTCAGCTTCCTCCCTTGAATCGGGGGCAAGCTCATGAGAGGGGATACAGTCTGGCCAGTTGAGCCAAATGGACCAAAGAGACATTGCTACAAAAGCTCAGGAAAGGAACAAGAAAGGGGGAAATCAATTTTTTTGCAATATTTGCCTTCTGAACGGCCTCTCTGTGTGGTGAATCCCTGCTTCCCGTGAAGTGACCAGGCATGGCTGCTGAAGGGAAGTAGAGAATAAATCTCTTTATTTTCCTCTTCAATTATGCATGCACAAACTTTGGCTTTTGCTTTAGTAAAGTGCCTGATCTCAAGGTAGAAGTTATTTTCCATCTTCTTCTGTCTCTCCTGTCTGGCTGGGAAGGGCAGCGACAGAGCGGTTTGGTGGGCACCTGGCATCCAGACAATGTCAACCCAGTGCAAAATGGCAGGGTCTCATGGAACCAAAGGACTGCTGGGACACTGGGGGAACTCACGGAATCAAGCGACCGTCATGACTCTGCCCTGCATCACGGAAGTAAATATTCCCTGGGAAAGTACAGAAACCCAGGGAATTAAGGGAACGTCACTGGGATGTGCGGGACCTCAAGGAATTAAACAAACTCTGGGATATCTTTGAAACTTCATGGAATCAAAGGGATAAAACAAAAGAATTAAACCCAATGACCAGAAACCATTGGTTTGAACATTTCTTTAATATGCCAGTGGGGATTCATGGGGGTGCTCTGCCATGCATGAATCAAAGAATCAGTATAACTTTTGGAATATAAATACAGTGATACTTGAAAGACCCCCCTTCACAAGCAGCCCATACTTAAGATTTTGGGGTCAAATAGCATCTGGGTTTGCATTCGTGGATGCCAGCACAGAAAGCTCTTGCTCCCCAGGGAGTCTCCAGGCTGACAAACCAACTGCACCACAAAGCCAAAGCTTTTAGGCTTTCTTGCCTGGGACTAAGGGCTGTTGTTTCCTGTTTTCAGACGTGCCTCACAACACACAGCCCGACCCCCAGAATTGCACACAAAGAGAGATTCCTCCCACACCAAAGATGCCAGCACAGAGATGTCTTGCTGCTCATGGACACCTCACGCTGAAAAACCAACTGCACCCCAAAGCCAAAACTTGCTGCCTTTCTTTCCTGGCGATAAGGGCTGTCGTTTCCTGTTTTCAGTCGTGCCTCAAAACTGACAGCCCGACTCCAAAAACTGCATATAAACAAAGACTCGTCCCGCACCAAAGAGGCCAGCACAGAAAACTCTTGCTCCCCATGGAGTCTCCAGGCTGACAAACCAACTGCGCCACAAAGACAAAGTTTGCTGGCTTTCTTTCCTGGTGATAATTGCTGTCATTTCCTGTTTTCAGACTTGCCTCTGAACTGCCAGACCGACGCGTAAAATTGCGTATAAACAAAGATTCCTCCCACACCAAAGGTGATAGCACAGAAATCTCTTGCTGCTCATGGACTCCCTAGGCTGACAAATCAACTACACCACAAAGCCAAAGCTTGCTGGCTTTCTTTCCTGGTGATAAGGGCTGGCATTTCCTCTTTTCAGACCTGCGTCCCTACTGCCAGATTGACTCCCAAAATTGCATATGAAGGAAGATTCCTCCCACAGCAAACATGTAAGCAGAGAACATCTTGCTGCCCATGGAGTCTCCACGCTGCAAACCAACTCCACCTCAAAGCCGAAGATTGCTGCCTTTCTTTCTTGGCGATAAGGGCTATTGTTTCCTGTTTTCAGCCCTGCCTCCCAACTGACAGCCAGACTCCCAAAATTGCATACAAAGACTCCTCGCACAACAAAGATGTCAACCCAGAAAGCTCTTGCTCCCCGTGGAGTTTCCACGCCGACAAACTAATTGCACCACAAAGCCAAAGCTTCAAGGCTTCCTTTCCTGACGATAAGGGCTCTCATTTCCCTTTTCCAGCGCTGCGTTGAAATTGCCAGCCCGACCCCCAAAATTGCATACGGACGAGGATTCCTCCAACACGAAAGATGCCATCCTGGAAACTCTTGCTGCCCATGAAGTATCCAGGTTGACAAACCAACAGCACCACAAAGCCAAAGCTTGCTGGTTTTCTTTCCTGTCCATAAGGGCTGTCATTTCCTGTTTTCAGAACTGCCTCCCAACTGCCAGACCGACTCGCAAAATTGCATATAAACAAAGATACCTCCCATAGCAATGATGCCAGCACAGGAAGCTCTTGCTCCCCAGGGAGTCTCCAGGCTGACAAACCAACTGCACCACAAAGCCAAAGCTTCCAGGCTTTCTGTCCTGTCCATAAGGGCTGTCATTTCCTGTTTTCAGCGCTGCGTCAAAATTCTCAGCCCGACTCCCAAAATTGCATACGGATGAAGATTCTTCCCACACTAAAGGTCCTGGCACAGGAAGCTCTTGCTCCCCATGGAGTGTCCAGGCTGACAAACCAACTGCACCACAAAGCCAAAGGTTTTAGGCTTTCTTGCCTGGGGAAAAGGGCTGTCATTTCCTGTTTTCAGCCCTACCTCTTAACTGACATATGGACCCCCAAACCAACTGCCTACGAACAGAGATTCCTCGCACACCAAAGATGCCAAGGGGGAGCAAGAGCTTTCTGTGCTGGCATCATTGCTATGGGAGATATCTTTGTTTATATGCAATTTTGCGAGTCGGTCTGGCAGTTGGGAGGCAGGGCTGAAAACAGGAAACAATAGCCCTTATGGACAGGAAAGAAAGCCAGCAAGCTTTACCTTTGGGGTGCTGTTGGTTTGTCAACCTTAAACTCCATGGGCAGCAAGAGTTTCCAGGATGGCATCTTTAGTGTTGGAGGAATCCTCGTCCGTATGCAATTTTGAGGGTCAGGCTGGCAATTTCGAAGCAGCGCTGGAAACAGGAAATGACAGCCCTTATCGACAGGAAAGAAAGCCAGCAAGCTTCGGCTTTGTGGTGTAGTTGATTTGTCAGCCTAGGGAGTCCATGAGCAGCAAGAGATTTCTGTGCTATCACCTTTGGTGTGGGAGGAATCCTTGTTTATATGCAATTTTAGGCGTCGGTCTGGCAGTTGGGAGGCAAGTCTGAAAACAGGAAATGACCGCAATTATCACCAGGAAAGAAAGCCAGCAAACTTTGTTTTTGTGGTGCAGTTGGTTTGTCAGCCTGGAGACTCCATGGGGAGCAAAATATTTCTCTGGTGGCATCTGAGCTGTGAGAGGAGTCTTTTTATGCAATTCTGGGAATCGGTCTGTCAGTTGGGAGGCAGGGCTGAAAACAGGAAACAACAGCCCTTATCGGCAGGAAAGAAAGCCTGGAAGCTCTGGCTTTGTGGTGCAGCTGGTGTGTCATTCTGGGCACTCCATCGTCAGCAAGAGCTTTCTGTGCTGGCATCTTTGGTGTGGGAGGAATCTTCATCCATATGCAGTTTTGGGCGTCGGGCTGGCAATTTGGAGGCAGGTCTCAAAACAGGAAATGAGAGCCCTTACTGCCAGGAAAGAAAGGCAGCAAGCTTTGTCTTTGTGGTGCAGTTGGTTTGTCAGCCTGGAGACTCCCTGGGGAGCAAGAGTTTTCTGTGCTGGCCTCTTTGGTGTGGGAGGAGTCTTTGTTTATATGCAGTTTTTGGAGTCGGGCTGTCAGTTGTGAGGCACGACTGAAAACAGGAAACGACAGCCCATATCCCCAGGCAAGAAAGCCTGCAAATTTTGGCTTTGTGGTGCAGTTGGTTTGTCAGCCTGGAGACTCCATGGGGAACAAGAGCTTTCTGTACTGGCACCTTAGCTGTGTGATGAATCTTTGTTTGTATGCAATTTTGGGGGTCGATATGTCAGTTAAGAGGTAGGGCTGAAAACAGGAAATGGCAGCCCTTATCGCCAGGAAAGAAAACCTAAAAGCTTTGGCTTTGTGGTGCAGTTGGTTTTTCACCCTGGACACTCCCTGGGGAGCAAGAGCTTTCTGTGCTGGCATCTTTGGTGTGGGAGGAATCTTTGTCCGTATGCAATTTTGGGAGTCGGTCTGGCAGTTGGGAGGCAGCGCTGAAAACAGGAAACAATAGCCCTTATCGCCAGGAAAGAAAGCCAGCAATCTTCGGCTTTGTCGTGGAGTTGGTTTGTCAACCTGGGGAGTCCAGGAGCAGCAAAAGATTTCTGTGCCGGCACCTTTGGTGTGGGAGGAGTCCTTGTTTATATGCAATTTTAGGAGTCGGTCTGGCAGTTGGGAGGCAGTTCTGAAAACAGGAAATGACAACCCTTATCGGCAGGAAAGAAAGCCTGGAAGCTGTGGCTTTGTGGTTGGTTTGTCAACCTGGGGACTCCTTGAACAGTGAGAGCTTTCTGTGCAGAAATGCTACGAGGCCTGATTAGCGAGAAGACCACTCTCCGAACATGACTGCCCCCCCCCCGAAGAAATGGACGCTAGATGGCAGTCTTGCTGCACTAATAAAACCCAAGATGCTATATGACATCAAAATCATAACCTAATTCTTCACTGCTGTTGAAGGGGGCGGGGTCTTTCAAGCGTCACTGTATTTATATTCCAAAATTTATAGCAGATCTTTGATCCACGCATGGCAGAGTACCCCATGTATCCCCAGCTGACATATTAAAGAAATGTTCGATCCAATGGTTTCTGGTCATTGGGTTTAATTCTTTTTTTCCCCCCTTTGATTCCATGAAACTGCAAAGATATCTTAGGTTTGTTTAATACCATGAAGTTTAAACAACTCCAAAGAAACAGATGAAAAATTTCAGTTGGTGGCATCTTTGAAGCCACTCAAGATAACTTACATTAGCTATAAATATTTACAAGTCAAACTCATACAACTACCTGCATTTTCAAAACATGGAAAGCTAGAAAATCAATTCTAAAGTTATTTAAAATCAAAGAGATCAAAACTGATTTGCATTACTTAATATTTATTGATACAAAGGAAAAAATAATTTGCAACAAGCTATGTATTTACTATTTACACAGAAGAAAGATCTTTAAGATCAATGAAACAACCTGCCCCTAAAACTGGAGTGTCAGATGAAAACCTTCAGTGTTCTTCAGAATTCCTTTGCATTATATGATCTTCAATTTGCAGGTAAAATTATGGGGAAGAGGTATCCAACAATGTATTTCTTGCTTTTGGTCTAAATTATAAAAAGAACAGAAATTCGTTCAAATGAACACAGTTAAAAATAGGCCTATCTGTGCCATAATAGTGGGGAATTACCAGACAGTAAAGTGAACAACAGCAAATTGTACTCACAGCAGCAAGGACATCAGAGCATTCACCTACTTCGGTGCCAAATCAATAAAAATATTAGTATAATTTCAATTATGCTCAAAAGAGCACATTAGCCTAATTTAATTTAACTAACAGTGGTCTCTGACAAATGTGTTCATCTGTGCAAAATTTGAAGCTGTCAAAATCACACCTGGTTGTGGCATTGACACTTGCTCTGCATGTATTTTCTTATGCTATTTCTAATTCAAAAAGCTGTATTCTGTGAAGGACTTAGAGGCCTCAGTATTTAGCGTGCATGTGAGTTTCATGTTATTTTTATAGAAATCTTGTGTGTATTTTAATTCATTTAAACTCAGGTTTACCCAAACGGTCCCCAATCTCTGGTCCACAGTCCCAAAGGTCACGCAAAACTGCTTACAGTCGGGAAAATATCCAAGAATTAAAACTGTTGCTGAGAGAATAACAACGTCTGATGCAACTCACCCCACCAAGTCACAGCTGAGGACTGCTACTCCACATGTAGAATTATATGGGAAAAGCAGCCACTTGATAGCCTGGACTGCACAAGATGCCAAATTTCAAGTTGGTTTAAAGCCCGCACAGAATGAAGACTGCTGTTAAAAATTTTAAGTGGAAATAACACTATCAAAATACATTTTTGTAAAATGTTACGTGCAGAAGATTGTTAGCTAATTCGCCCAAACTGAGCAGTGGACTTCTCATCAAATCCAGGTATGTGTCTGCCTTAGAGAGACTCCTCAGGGCAAAGACCAGAAAGGGGAAGTCAAAGCTGACAGCTGCAGCAACAACTCAGCATGCACCTTTTGTCCTTTACTGTGAAGAAATGGATAGCAGTGGCCATTCACCAGCAGCCAAGCGCTCTGGCACACCCCACACGGATGGCCTGCTGTGCAACATGGAAAAGGCTACTTTCCAGTTGAGGTGTAAAGCATCAGGGTCTTCCCAGCACAAGCATGAACTATACTTCTAGAAGAGCAGCTTCCACAGCATGGGAGTCTCCGACTTCACAGGATGGCTGAGATCGGAGAGAAGCTCTGGAAGGCATTTGGTCCAACACTTTGCTCAAGCAGGACCACCTGTATCCAGTTGCACTGGATACAGGTAAGCTCTCTTTTGCCACATACGAGCTTCTGTCTCCTGATCTTTTCTGTACCTCTTGACCTCTCCACAGCTACCACAACAGTGAGGATGCCAAGTGTGTACACAAATACTCTAACATGCTTTAGAAATACACACTCCCACCCATGGCAGTGGGTAAGACAGAACAGAGATAAAAGGTTCTGAACTATGTAGACAGAGCAGTTCCACATGGAAGGATATATCAAATAAGCTTGGCAGGTCTCAGCTCCATCTCCAAGAGAAGTGTATGAAGCTGATCCAGAGGGGCCACCCAAGCTTTGCAGCTCATTCAGTCTAGACTCCCTCTTAGACACCGCAGAAACATCAAAGCCCAGGAAGATTACTTTGTCCTGGCATTTACCAGAATAGTCAAGCAGCAACAGGGTGTGAGAGGGCACTTACATCCACAGCACTTACATCTGCAGCAGTGGGCATGTGCTGCCATGCTAGACCTCTGTGCCAAAACCAGCTGGTGCCAAACTGCATTCCCACTGGCAAGAGGAATGAAGATGTAAGAGCAGGTGAATGCCTGGACTAGCCGGCCAGTACAAAATCAGGGTATGGCATGGTGCCTAAGTGATGGCCCTATACCTTCCCACTCTCTATTCCATCTCTCTTTCAGTCACTAAGTTTGGTTTTGATTCCCAGCACGCTAATTCAGTCTCAACCACCTCCAACAAATTGGTTTTAGACACATGTACTCACCTGGAGGAACATAGAAGGAGTCTCCTGTACTCAGATAATATGATGTCTTATGTAATGTAACAATAATTTTGCCACGGATAATATGGAAAGCCTTAATGAAAGCCAAAGGATTCTAAGATTAGCAATGCTTCCTTTGCAAACATTTCAGAAAGTTATCCAAGAAAACATTTGCACACATGTTGTAACAAAGATAAAAACCTGTCATGGTTTGAGATAGTCCCAAAATCCAATTCCCTAGTTCCATCCCCCTCCCACATCTCAACCTAATGTGAGATGGGCTTTTCCAGACAAAACACGCCAGACTCAAAGTGGGGGAAAGGGAATATATTACAATGACTGTACAAATAAATATCATATCACATTATACACACGATCATAACTATCTCTACCATGACATATAGTATTTACAATGGATCAGATCTCCTCTCCCCTCCAAATAAAAGTCCAGGAGGGAAAGAAGGACAGATCCCTTCCAGTCCTTAAGCAGCAGCATCTTCTAAGGCAGCAGGTTCTGTCTGTCTTCTCCACATGCAGCAGCTGATAGCTGGCTTTCTGCCAGCACTCATGAGGGAGATATCCAAGCTCACTCCCTCGGCCCCCTTGATGCAGGTAAAGGGGTCTTCCGTGGGCTTCGTAACCCCAGACAAGGTCATTTCACCACGTGATATCACGAAGACACAGGGGGGTCTTCGTGACGGTCTGGTATCTCTTGCAGGAGACTCAGCTCCTTGCTTGCAGGGCCTCTGTGCCCTGTCTCTCAGGCTGTCACCGTGGCAGCAGTGTGAGGGGGGGGAGCCAAGGTCAACTCCCCCCGCATTCCATCTGGCCGTCCTGGTCCAACTCCGGGACGTCTCTGAGCTTCTCAGCTCCTCTCTCTCTAGTGCTGCATGTCCAAAACTGCTCTCCAAAACAGGAGTCCTTGTCCCTCTTCTCCAAGAGGGGTCTCAAGGGAGTTTTGGGGGGCTGGTACAGTCTTACCCCAAACTCTGTCTCTCTGCTGGCTCTCTTTTTCCCGGCTCTCCTTCCAGGAGTCCTTTCTCTGGTGCTGCATGTTGCTTCTGCTGCTCCTTCAGTTCAGGTTCTTATCTCTGGCTCTCTGCCACCGTTTCTCTGGTCAGTGTCGGCTGCTGCTCTGTGACCATGGAGAAAACATCTCCCGGCATAACTACAGGCACCTAGCCCAGCTTTATGCTGTTCCAGGTCCCCGCAGCCCCCCAGCCAGGGGCTGGGAGGCCCACAGAGCCCAAGGGGCTTAGAGCCCCTTCCTCGTGGCTCTACAACATGGCCACCTCTCCTAAACAACCAAACTTACAACTCTCCTCTTCCGGTGTGGTTGTGGTATGTTTACATTTTTGCAGGCGCGCCCATTGGGCAGAACTTCAAAACTTCCAAGGGTTTCCACCCCTTGGGGTCTACCACTTTTCTTAGCCTCTGGGGGAAAACAAGATTCAAACCATGACAAAACCAAAATAAGCTGGCAGAACTGCAATCCCTTTTTTCCCCCACACTGCTGAAAAATAAGATGCACACCTCAAAAGGGGGATGGGGTCATCTTATTTATTTGATACTTCTGTCTTGCCTGCAAGATCTACACAGTAAGTGCACATAGACATAAAGATTTAGTATGACACAGAGGGCAATGTTCATGCAAAGTACCTCTAGCAAATGATTCATTAACATTCATGTGCATTAAGGGAGGGAAAGCCCCTGGAAAACCCATCAGCTTCATATGTTACTTCCAACCACACTAAGATCTCCTGTTTACACAGTCAGTTTTATAAAAATAAGAAAAAAGCACACTTACTATTGTATCCATGTGGACAAACTGGTGTCCCTTTTCCTTAAGTGGTTTCAAAATCAATTTACCAGTTGCAAAAACAGATGTATTCAGATTTTTGTATATTTCTACCGCTTCGTCTTTGAAGGAGCAAGCGTGACTGCTTTCAGTGTTAACACATTCTACAGAAAAGTCCAGGAGATTAGCATTAATGCTCTCATATAATTAGTCTTGTTATTTGCTCAATGCATTACATATTGTTTTAGTGCAACACCTTCAAAAGCTATATTCAATATTTAGCTGAAAAATCAAGACACTTTTTGTTTTCCTCAGAACTTTCTCCAGAAGAGCAATGACTATTTCAATAGTTTACCTTTTTATGCCCAATGTGGCATGAACAATTTTTTTCTTATCATTCTAAACACAGCTTATATAATTCACAAAGTCCCTTGGCCACATCCTTCAACTCACCTAGAACTACCTCCTCATTTGTTTCTGGGTCCAGTACAACGGTTGGCTTAGAAGTATCAGCTAGGTTGTGATCCAAACTTGCAGGTATCTCTCTTCTATCTGAGGAAACAAAGAAACCAAAACAAAATCAGAGAAATTATCACCATGCATTTTAAAAACTTATTGAACTACAACTTTTTCACAATTCTAATGTCACATGTTAAGTACTTAAACTTGTTTTAATAAGTGAACTAAACAGACTGAATACACTTCATTTAAATAAAAGGAAACCATCCGTAACAATTCCTTGAAAATGTAAGTTTCATTGAAATCATTTCTGTGTGTAATAGATGAAGGCTCTCTAAATCCTAAGAAACTTGCCAGGGGAATGCCAACTATTTATCCTGTGCTATTAACAACAGTATTTATTCAGAAGTATCTGTATTTTCAGAGAAGTGCTTTTCTAGCAACAGATGCTGAGAGGATATAAAATACAGGATGAAGACTAAGTTTTTTTGCTTTTACCTATTGCTGATAAAGGAGATTTAAGAGATAAAGCATTCTAAAGACTAAGTGCATGTCCAATTTTCCTTTTCTCAAGAAATACCATTACAGGAATCTCACTGTATGTTGTAAATCTGAGAACTATTTCTATAATAAAAAGGATATAATAAAAAGGATTTTTCCAGAGCAGGAAATATCCTAAGAATCAATGACAACTCTACGCTTTTCAAACAGAAAATAGATGCTAGAAAATGTTCACAACAGAATATCCCAAAGCTCTCTTGCAGAATTCTCATAAGCAGACAATTTTAACTCTACAACGCACAGGAAATTTCTTTAAATGCAACCAGAAGCAGTATGTTAAAGGCAAGCTGTTGCGCTTTGTAGGCACTCATGGCTGCTTAAATACCCTTACACCAAGACAGTCAGAGGTAGGAAGAAAGTTGCTGTGTTTGAACAGCTCTGTT
The DNA here is from genome assembly GCF_003945595.2 of Pipra filicauda. Taxonomy (NCBI): domain Eukaryota; kingdom Metazoa; phylum Chordata; class Aves; order Passeriformes; family Pipridae; genus Pipra; species Pipra filicauda. Next base: position 40,391 of record NW_024104567.1, on the reverse strand, counting down.
CCAACATAACCATCTCTGGATAAAGAGAAGCAGCATCAGGTGTAACTCTATAGCTATAACAACAGAATTTTTATTTTATCAATAAGATTTGAGAATTCGTGCTAGAAATTTTACTCAGCTGACAGTCCCTATATATGCATCACTAAAACTGAAGGATGTGAGCAAAGGATCTCTGAGGATGGATGTCTGTTAGAGAGGAAATCGATCACTTCTGGAAGACAGTTCAAATGCACCCAAAGCAACCAATAGCTCTTGTAAGATACAACATAAACAGTCACTACCAGTTCAGGTTCACATGCACTGCAAATTATTTATATTACAACGTAAACTGTACTTGATTGATCAAGACCAGGATTCTGTCTCCCATCAGTGGCCAAAAGCAGGTACTTCTTCCATCCCCAAAAATGCCATAACAGAGCAATGGCACTTCCATGGAATACTTCCCACCTCTAACCTGGAACTCATACATATTTAGACAGTTAAGTCTCCTGTTAATATATCTAGATCTCATCTGGAATCTACACAAATATTTTTGTCCACAATATTATGGGGCAAGGAGCACATAGTGAGAATGGCCACCTTATTCTGCTAAAGAACTCAGCTCTCCATATCTTCCTGCCACACCTTCTAGTTCTTGTGTTTAAAAACAAACATATAAAAAAAAAGCCAATAAAACAATTTATTCCTATTTCTCTTCTCCACACCACTTGTGATTTTATAGGTCTTTCTCAGGCCACCACAGAACTCCCCTGAGGGCTGAGGAGTCTTCACTACGTAGTTGCTTCTGCACAGAAGTCCTCTCATGTTTTTGATGAGCTTTCCCTGAACCTTCTCTAGTCCTACCACTTTCTTCTTGAGTTAAGGGATAAAATTCACATGAAACACTCTAGAAAATCAGATATTTTTACCAACAGTGACCATTTTCTTCCTTATTTCTCTGATTATTATTTCAGCCCCGATTTGTTTTAGAACTGTGTTAGGACCATATGGCATTATCCATTCTTGTTAGTATTTGTTTTATTAGTTCTATAACTTCACTGAGAAATGTTTCAATTTCAAACAGCAGTTCTAGACAGTCCCCACAAAGAAAGGTTCTCCAACATTGAAACATCTTCCAGATTGCACAGCAAAAATAATTTAGCATTTGAATTTTGACTCTTTTCTGAACACTACCTAAATATTTATTATCTTCTGGCCACAGAGGCTCTAGCTAAGCTTCCTCTTCCTGTTTGTTTAAACACAGATTTATTGCCCACTTTGAACCATTTTATGCACTGTTCTTAAAGCTCCCTCTTCACCTACCATGTTGTGGTTTTGTATTTAACCTACAAAAGCTTGAGACTCTACTAACACCATATACTGCTTTTTTAGATGTGATATTACAGGTATCAGTAAAACGACCACAAGTTTTTATACCTTAACTGTGCACATTAGCATCACGATCTGAACACAAACAGAAGTACAGTTTATTTTTTTTCTACCCCTGCTTTAAAGGCACAACAATACTTCTGGGTATGTTCTGTATTTCTTCCTTTCTTCTGAAAAGTTAACGTTTTTATAATAAGAATATACAGCATTGCTACAGATAAAGTAAGAACAGGTTTTTCCACATCACGTTAATAGATTTTGTTATAAAATTATTTTCATCCACAGAGAGAATCAAGTGTTACAGGAGGAATATCTTACAGCAATAGAGTATTTGATTACAGATAACTTTGTTTTTAAGTATCAAAAGGGAAAAAGTCTGTGTTCGTACTTGTTTTGTTGGCTTTCTGCTTGTGACGATCCTTCCTCTGTCTATTCTTACTGCGAGATTGTGTTTCTGGATGCACTAATCCACTAATCACAAGCCCTCCGGAAACAAAAGGAAGTTAAACAAAGCTTGCTAACTCACAGTAACCTTAAAAACTTACACAACCAACAAGCATTTTAACCGAGCATTTTAACCTTGGTGTTGAAATTTTCAGACAGCGTTAGAAAGCCAGAACAAACCAAAAAGCTTTTCATTATTAAGGCAACTTGAGATATTTTGAAAATAATATTTATCAAATTTCAGTCACAGAGCATTTCAGAAAGCCATGATATGAAAGCAATTTTTTAAGAAAAAATATCAGTTTTAGGAACGCAAAGAAATACTATTCTCAAGCAAATTAATTAATTAAGAAAAGACAAAATATTAGGCTGCATTGGTCAGAAAAAATCCAAGAGAACAAGATATATTTGTTCACTTAGGGAATTTAACACTGAGACTGGATAAAATATTAGAGTATCTGCTCTGGAAAACAATCCTCACACAAAGAGAAATGCTCCAATGAATGATCCAGCAGATTGTCTCTTTTTCCAGTATCATACACAATCTCTGATGTAATAAACCTACTAGTATAGAGAAACTGTTCTGCTCTTCTCTAAACAGTGAAGGCAAAGTAACTTAACATACTCTCCTGATGCTATTTTCAGCTGACAAGGGAATATCAGGAATGAAAAGGACTACATAGAAAGGTGACTAAATAGCTAGTGACCATAAATAATCTTTAAAAAAAAAAATTACCCAAAAGTAAGCCTCTCAAAGTCCTCCTGGCACAAGATCAACCCACAGATTTTTCTTTACTGCCCCATCAGAAGGAAGCAAATAGGTATTTTGGAACTAATACCTGAAGAGTTCATAGTATAGTTTATGCGCTCGCCTCTCCAATATTCCAGAGGTCTCAGCCGTATCCTTTTCGTTCGACGAACGTTAGGTGTGTTGGAAGGCATTACTAATTTGAAGGATGACATAATTCATATTAAACATGAAAGGAAAATTCAGAGATGGAAAATATTAAGTATCCTTTCCTGTTTTGCTGTATCACAAGGGGGGGTCAGCACTTCCCAGCTGATATTTATATCACATTGCTATTGTGACAGGAAAATGGGATCCAAATATTGACAAAAGCCCTCTTTTGCATACATCACTATTTCACTCTCCTTTTTCTTAAACAATCACCACACTGACTTTATATTATACTTAGTTCTATGTATCTTAGTGAATCACTGAGACATGGACCTTAGGAGCTCAAGCACAAGGACAGAAAACATGCTACAACTGTGAAGACAAAGCTCTCGACAAAGACTAAGGACCCAGCCTAAATCTGAGGGATTTCATTAGCAGCAGTGGAAAGGCACTGCCTTAGTTACGGCAAGGGGAGAGTAAGAGACTGCATAAGCAGCTCCTCCTCTTCCAGATTCACAAGTCCCATTTCTGAGGTCCAGAAGAATGGCACTTCTGCCAACAGAAACTCCACGTATTTCCAAGATTTCTCAGATATTTATCTTCAGATGTACTTATTACATAGTCTCAACTTTCAAGTTGTCTAAGCTACCATATAGGAATACAGTAAGATATATTTTAGTATTTGGAAGGAAGACTAAAAGCCCTTTAAGAGCTAAGAGCAAATTAGTCAAGATATTTAAATGTTAAAAATGGTAAATATAAAAAAATTGATGAAATAGTTTTTGAAGGTAGACAACTAAAGTGTTGTGCATAAAATAATAATGAAGGCCATAAAAAGAACCCAATATAAAACAGACAAGCATGGGACTGCAATCGACTGCACACGCATTGTTCCATCCTATCCAGACTCAGACCACCACAGAAGGCAGGTTATTTGCACCATCAGTTATACTGCGTAAAACTAATACAAACTCTTACTGTTCTCACTGAACTGTGGGTTTGTCCTGACTCAGTTGTTTAGGAATACATTCAGTGCAGGTAGCTCAGTGTGCAGCTGCACGCCAGTCTCCTTCAGCAAACTTTACATCAAGTTGGAAATACATTTGTATTTACACACTAACATTATGATATTTTAAATAATCTTACCTATTTTATGCCTTGCTATGTTGTCTGACAATGGATCTCTCACTTTGTAATTCAAGTCATCAAAAGTCTCTGTAAACACATTCAAAAAACCACCACCATAGGCATTTAATATTCCTGACTTTTATTCAATATACCCACTAAAAGCAACCAAGGGTAATACAAGTCCCAATGATAGTGTTCCCGCTTAACACATTTTGCTATAAACATGTATGAAACCCAATGTAGATAAGCAGTATATGTAATCAGTAAGCTTGAAATTACATGAAAACTATATATTCAAGTAAATATTCCTCAGACCTATCCCTCTTGATAAAACACACATTGGAAAATTATGACAAAGTGCAAGGTCAATCAGCTTTATATCACTCAAACCTAGCTTCAGAACAAACTTCTTACAAGAACACACACAAAATTAGGTCTCTGAAGAAGGCACCGCATGAACTAATAACATTCGCATATTCACTTTTGGCTCTAAAATACTAACAAAATGACTTTTTATCTCCAAGGCTCATGTTCATTATGACAACACGTACAACTCATGTTGTGAAACTTAAAATCCAAACCAACCAAACAAAACTTTTAAAAAAAAACAGACACCACAAACCAAACCAACCAAACCAAAACATTCTTGGGTGAACAGGCCATCGGGCTGTACACTTTGGTCCAGGGTGGCCTGAAGTGATTGCATTTAGTACCATCACATGGCAACACATCAAACTGGTACAAACAGAGCCTGAAAAATGTGTTCAAAATATTTTGGAGCGATAACTTTATCCCAGTAGGCTTGATGCCAAACCCTGGAGGGTTTGTTCTTCCAAAGCTAACACAACATAAAGCTGGCATAGCGTACCACCTACTTGGACAGAAATGTAACCACAGCCAATAAAATCCACATTTGTTCTGGACAAGCTGAATACAACAGAAATTACTGAACCATCAGTTACAGTTTATAAGAAGCTTATACATAAAATGCAAGAAAATATCAACTTTAAACATTACCTGATGATGTATCATACTGTTCACAAGACTTAGTGCTGGAATCAAATTTATCGCAATGTTCTAGAACAGGCCCACTGCAAAAGAATAAAAAATAAACCTGCTTAAAGATGTTAAATGTCAAAGGAACATTACAGCACTACCATATATATAAAAGTTAAGTTTTTTTCAGATCATGTGGTCTGGGTTTTATTTTTCTTTTAAACATCTGTCTACAGTGATTAGACACTAAAGCAAATGACTGCTAGTTAGAAATCATAGGTCTGAAATTCATCAACTCCTCCTCTACTCAGTCACCAGGCAGAAAAATTAGTGTTCACACCTCTTCTCTAAACAGGTTCCTTAAACTTCTTTTTTTCTCCCTTCCAGAATAAAGATACTTTCTTCTGTAGCATTACCTTTCAAACAATTTTCCATATACTGTGATTATGGTACTGCTTTAAAGAAATATTTTGCATACTATAAGGAATGGACAGTAAAATAGTTTGTCTTTGTAATGAGTAGTCTGCCATGAAATCTCCCCCATAAAATGACAATTTATATGTGTGACTCCACCAGAGATTCTTTAGCAACCAAATCACTTCTAACAGGACCTCTCTTGCAGCCTTAGCATCAGTACCCTTCACCTTCCTTCTTCCTCCATCTGTGGCTGTGCTTCACTGCTTTTACTGTGCCAGTGAAGTTCACCTGTTATCCACCTAAACTCCAAAAGATGCATTTAAATTACCTAAATTACCAAAACTACACTACAAATTCATCCAAGTAAGTCGGCGGTAGTCTCCCTTATAATTAAAAACCCCAAATTTTTCTGCAGAATGACTGCTTAAGAATTCAATAAATTCACAGACTGCCACTCCTGTTTGCTTTGCTTTGTCATTAAGTTCCCATCCCGTGAAGGGGAAGATACATGCCTATCTACATGCAAAAAGTTTGGATCATAGATACAGCTCTATACCCCACTTAACGGCAACTTTATTAGTACAACTGCTATTAGTTCTAGGGGCACTGGTATTTCTGTTCCAAAATCACACACTAATGTGGAAACAAACCTCAAAGGAAAAAAATCCCCTAAGGCAAGAAACCTACTATGACCCCTTATTTATGACAGGAAGAAAAATTTTACTAGTTTATTAACTGTATTAATGCAGTATTTAAAATCCTCAAGCATGAATTACAATTCTTTTCTACTAGGTGCTTCACTAGTAGAGCACAGAATGGGGTAGTACTACCAAACTCTTCTGTCTCAGTGGGGCAGAAGTGAGATTAAATTCAAGGTTTTCAGACAACTCAAGAAATTACCTTTCATAGTTCACAGCCTTCTCAGCCACAAAGGAATATCTAGAAGAGAAAAAATTATTCTTAGTACATTTTAGGGTTGAGTCAATTTTACTTAATGAAAGGAACCTGTAGGGCAATAATTTTATATCCTGAACAAAACCATAAAAAGACATTAAAAAAAATTAAAAAACAATGCAAAGAACAACTATTAAAAACTGGTTTTAGACTCCTTAAACTTCCGTCTTTAGATTGCCTATGACTAGAAAGTTACATCCACAAAAATATATACAATAGTTGAAGAATTAAATGCTGTATTTTCCAAATTTCATTTAAAAATACAACAAACCTGACAGTGAAGTTACTCTGTGGTGGTAGGATTGTATCTACTACACAAGTCTCACGAGAACAGTTTAACCAGCACAAACTTCCTCATGTAAAAGACACTAGATTTGGCACCCACGTTTGAGAACAGGATGTTGACTACACCACTTGGTTTCTCTATTAACTATTTGACCAATCTCAAACTATCTCGTAGTTCAATTGGGCCATCACTGCTTAAAAGTTAACAAGGTGTGTTTAATTATCTACCAAGTTATACCACGCTCGTAAGGAATCACATAAAAAGCTTACTGTGGTCCATGTTGCCTGTTACGTTTTCTTTTGTTATTTTTCATTTTTACATCTGATAACTTCTGTTTTTTCCTTGCCATGTTCTGTACAGAAGAGCTGTCAGAATCTGTTTGAGACTCAATGTCCTCAGGGTTTGAGGAAACAGCTTTATTGGTTCTGCAAGGAATCTTTCCGGGTATCTTCCCTGAATACTTGGCTGGCAACTGCTTCTTTTCAGAATTCTTCACACTGTCCATGGGATGTTGTAGTGCTTTCACAGGAGATTGGTTATTTGCACCACCAGGTGACTCCAATGTGTGCAACACATTTCTAGGCTTTTCAGACACAGCCAATTTCTGAATCACGGTGTTGCAAAGCAATTTAAATTTTAGTAGTAGAATGGCTAAGGCTTATTAGGAGAGTAGGCCTAGAAAAGCAACACTCCAAAGAAGTAAGTTAGCAACCTTGTTTGTGTGCTGAAAAAGTGGAAACCATAATCAAAGGATCTAGTCAAGCATGTATATAATGATTTGTTACCTAGGATATAGTAATTTGTTACCTAAGATGAAGTAAGGGTCTGTTAAACAGTTTCTAGGGGTAAGACAACTTAAGCAGATTTATGATTAGAGTAGATGATTATTAATTGTTATCAGTATGGAGCATGAGCTTGTTTGTAACTGCACCTGGTTTGCTGTGGAAACTGTAACTGTTTTGTCGTGGAAACTGCACGTAAACTTGTTTGAGTATAAAAGCTGAACTGAAAATGAGGGTCTTCGGAATCCTGACTTTGGACGCTAGTCCTCAGGTTCCCGGGGCCCCGAATAAAGCACCGCATAAACCGGCACTCTGTTGGTTTGTGTTTCTTTTGGTTACGGGCAACAGTTTTCTGGCGACCCAGACTGGGGACTCCGGGGGTAGCTGGGGCGGCTCACGCGCTGATCTACTCCACGCCGGCAACCAGGTGATTTCTGGGGAGACATCGACCCGTGCCCGACCCCGCACCTGCCGGACAACCCATCCAGGTAAGCCCGGAGGTGCTTTATTCCTTTAGGTTTGTTGGTTGGGAGCCTGCCTATAAGACGGGACCGTGAGTTACCCGCTGGGTTGGGCTAAAGGTACCTCGGTTGGGAAGCCTAGGCGCTGGTCGTAAGACGTAGCGAAAGCCGCGCTGTACCAGCACTCGCCACTCAGAGGGAGAATTGGCGAGTTGGTTTTGGTTTTGGTTTTGGAATATGTAATTGGTTTATATCGTTGTGTTATTGCGCTGGTCGTAAAACGTATTGGTTTATATTGTTGTGCTATTGTGAATTTGATTTTGAATTCAGACTGTGGTGTGTGTGTGTGTGTGTGTGAGTCAGTATGATGCCGTTTAAAACCTTTAAGGCACTATCTTGTGCAGAAAATGATATCCCTAGTGATTCTCCGCTTGGTTGCTTGTTAAAACATTGGAAGGAGGGAAATTTTGGACAAGAGTTAAACAAGAAACAATTGATTGATTATTGTAATAATGTATGGCCTCAATATGAGACAGAAGGAATGCAGTGGCCTAGGAATGGTTCATTGACTCTGGAAATTATAACCCCCTTGATGCAATATTTACGGGAGAATGAAATATGGGATGAAATACCGTATCTAGACTTGTTTTATTATTTAAAACGTAAGACTGAATGGCAAAAAGAATGTGGTATGTTGATTTTGAAAGAATTAGATGATAAATGCATAGGATGTCAAGAACGGAAAATATGGTTTTCAGAACCAGAGGAGGATGTGTCTTTGTTAGTCTCCCCCAGCATAACTCCAAGTGCGCCCCCGAGAGATAGTCTCCCTTCACGTGTGAGGGTACAATCACCCACCATGCCCCCGCTAGAATCGTCCTCGGATGAGGAAGAAAAGAGAAAAGGGAGAATGTGATTTTGATAGCTGAACAAACGCGGAGAGCACGAAGAGAACGAGGGAGGAGTAGAGAAAGACGGGGAGGGGGAGAGTTGAGGGAAGTTTCGCTTTCACCTCCGAGATTAATGGCCCCTTCGCGGGAAGCAGTTGGAGTGGACGGGGGAAAAGTCATGATGAAAGTTTCTTTTTTTACCTAATGATATATTAATTTGGAAACAGTCAGCTGGGTCATACAGAGAAAATCCGGAGCAGGTGACTTGTATTATAAAAATGGTTAGAAAAACTCAAAATCCGGACTGGAATGATTTACAGGTATTGTTAGATACAATTCTGGATTCAACAGAAAAAGAAATGGTATTAAGAGTGATGGTGGAAAGAGCGAAAGAAAGAATGCGAACTCTGTCCCAGGCGGCGGGGGGAACAGTGGATGATTTTATGCCGCGGGAGGATCCCGGGTGGGATCCAAATGTGTCTGGAGATTGTAGAAAGTTGAGAATTTACCGAGAATTGTTGGTGGAGGGAGTGCAAAGTGAGATACCAGGGACGCTGGACTGGTCAGGGCTGTACTCGGTGGGACGGGATAGGGGAGAATCTCTTTCAGCCTTTTTAGAGAAGTTAAAAGAGGAACCTCTGAATGAAGTTAAAAGTAGTAAAAAGAGGAACCTCAGAGAGAGATTACAAATAGCCCTCTGATAAGAAGATTAGTAAAAGGTGACTTTGAGGCTAGGACGCTGAAGATTCCCCCTGAAAGTCCCTTGAGGAACCTCTTAGAGAACCGGAGTTGTTATTCCAGCACTTATAGAAGATCAAAGGAGAAAATGATTAAGTATTGTATTGAAGTGTGGGGAGGTAGAAGAATAGGAAATAATACTTACTGGCCCATATATGGTACTTTTAAGAATTGGGTCTGTGAACTTTTAACTTGGTATGTTAGCAATAAAAACCCTTTTGCCCAGAGGAGAGTTTTTATGTCGATATATAGTTAGAAGCCAGTGAAGATATTTACTTGTTTTCTTTAAGAGAAAGAAGGAGCACAACCCTTTAGAGTGTGACAATACCTAATTAGTTTAGAAGCCAGGAAAGGAATAGCTCCTATGATCACATAGTTTTTAATTTTAGGGATATTAAAAGAATGTGAGTCAGAGTTTAATACTCCCATTTTTCCGATAAAAAGCAAAATGGTAAGTATAGGTTAGTGCAAGACTTTAGAGCAGTAAACCTCATCACAAAAGATATCCACCCGGTTGTAGCTAACCCTTACACCTTGTTAACATCTGTTTCTGAGAGATTTCAGTGGTTTACAGTGATTGATCTAAAGGATGCCTTCTTCTGCATACCACTGGCACGGGAAAGTTGGAAAATCTTTGCCTTTGAATGGGAGAACCCAGAGACTGGACGGAAGTGACAGCTTACTTGGACTCGATTACCACAAGGATTCAAATGCTCACCCACGATATTTGGTAATCAGTTAGCAAAGGAACTTGAAGAATGGAAGACTACTCAGGTAAAAGAATCTCTTTTTTTCATATATAATACTTCAATATGTTGATGACATCTTTTTGAGAAATACAGAGCAGGGACTCTGCCGTCAATTAACCATTGAACTGTTAAACATGCTGGGGCAAGCAGGCTATCGAGTCTCAAAAGAAAAAGCACAACTAGTAAAACAGAAAGTTATTTATCTGGGATGTGAAATCTCCCAAGGAACCCGGCGCTTAGGAACAAATAGGGTTCAAGCAATATGTGCTATCCCTGTGCCTCGAAATAATCAGGAACTGAGATCTTTTTTTAGGAATGGTCGGATGGTGCAGACTGTGGATTCCCAACTTTGGACTAATTGCCAGACCTTTATATGAAGCAGTAAAGGAGCCCAAGCTGACCTGGGGGACGAAGCAAGAGAAAGCGTTCCAGGAATTGAAAAGAGCCCTCCAGGAAGCACCTGCCCTGGGACTGCCGGACCCAACCAAGGAGTTTCAGCTCTATGTCTGCGAGAGACAACGAATGGCTTTAGGAGTCCTCACTCAGCGTCTAGGATCCTGGAAAAGACCGGTTGGATATTTCTCCAAACGGCTAGACGCAGTAAGTGGGGGATGGCCAGGGTGTCTCAGAGCTGTGGCAGCGACGGTTACTTTAATACAAGAAGCACGAAAATTGACTCTGGGAAAACACATGGTAGTGTACGTACCCCACATGGTCATAGCAGTTTTGGAACAAAAAGGGGGGCATTGGCTCTCATCTAGCCGTATGTTAGAGTATCAAGCTTTGTTGAGAGAACAAGATGATGTTGAACTGAAAATCACTAACCATCTCAACCCAGCAGAATTCCTTAGGTCTACACAGGAAGAAGGTATCCTGGAGCATGACTGTGTAGAGACCATTGAACAAGTCTACGCGAGCAGAAGAGACTTGAAGGACGAGCCATTGACAGATCCTGACTGGGAATTGTTCACTGACGGATCTAGCTTTGTGGAGAACGGCACCAGGTATGCTGGGTATGCAGTGGTCACTGAACAAGAAGTGATAGAAGCAAATGCACTACCCCCAGGTACGTCTGCACAAAAGGCCGAAATATGGGCATTGGTGAGAGCTTTGATATTAAGCCAAGGAAAGAGAGTTAATATATGGACTGACTCCAAATATGCTTTTGGGGTAGTTCATGTTCACGGAGCACTCTGGAAAGAGAGAGGACTTCTTACTTCTCAAGGGACAACGATTAAACATCGGGAAGAAATTTTACAATTGCTAGAGGCAATACACAAGCCCTCAGCAGTGGCAATAATGCATGTTAAAGGACATCAGAGAGATCCCGGACGAGAATTTCAAGGTAATCGACAGGCTGACCAAGCGGCTAAGCAGGCCGCAAGAGAAGTATGGACTCAGATGGTTTTTTTGCCTGTTCGAAATAATCCAGCAATACCATATATGGAAGAAAAACCACATTATTCACAGGAAGATGAGAAATTAGCTCAAATGACAAATACAAGGAAAAATGTTAAAGGGTGGTATATTTCCCCCACAGGACAAGTGATTCTACCTGTCAGAATAATGAAAGCAGTGCTTGAAACAGAACACAATAAGTGCCACTGGGGTGCAGAAGCATTGGTAAAATTTTTGAAAAATGAAGTTCTCTCAAACCAGATGTTAACACTGGCAAAAAGGGTAAATGCAATGTGTCCTATGTGCATAAAGAATAACCCAGTAGTCAGGAAGCAGGTGCAAATGGGAAAATTACAGATAGGTCAGTTACCGGGAGATTATTGGCAAGTAGAATTTTCTGAGTTGCCTAAGGCCCAATCCTATAAGTATTTGTTAGTATATGTCTGCACCTTTTCCAGATGGCCTGAGGCTTTTCCCTGTAGGACTAATCAAGCAAAGGAAGTGGTAAAAACTCTCTTGAGAGAAATCATCCCAAGATTTGGAGTTCCCCTAGGGCTGTCCTCTGATCGAGGACCGCACTTTACAGCAGAGATAGTACAAGATGTGTCGGTTGTATTAGGGATAACATGGAATCTCCATACACCATGGAGACCACAGTCTAGTGGACAAGTTGAAAGGATGAATCAGACATTGAAAGGTCAATTGAAGAAAATCTGTCAGGAGGCAAAGATTCCGTGGCCCCAAGCAGTATCCATTGCCCTGTTGAGAATTAGGATCAAACCAAGAGAGAGGATAGGAGTAAGTCCATATGAAATATTATATGGCAAACCTTATCATGCAGCTACCTACCAAGGGGATCCTCATATAGTAGGTGATCAAGCAGTGTTTAATTATGTGTTATCTTTAAATAAGACTCTCACAGCCCTCAGAGGAGCGTTGCAGTGGAATCGACCTTTGCCCCTGGAGAATCCAGTGCACGACATTTCTCCGGGAGATCATGTCTACGTGAGAAACTGGTCGGTGGAGCCGCTGAAAGAAATATGGGACGGTCCTCGCCAGGTGATAATGACGACCTACACGGCAGTAAAGGTCGAAGGAGTCGACAGCTGGATCCATTATACTCGGGTCAAGAAGGTTCCAGTCTCGTGGTCGGTAGAACCTCTCTCACCCACAAGGATGGTATTTCGAGCCAACCATTGAGGATCATAGTGTTCCTGGGGTTGATAAGTTTAGCAGAAACCACCGTGAGAATTGAGACCCCGGATCCTTATTTACTTGTACCAGAGCATACTGATGTGAATTTAACCTGTTTGTTTTCTGATGACCAGGGAGCTGAATTAAGGGATGTTAACGTCAAGTGGAGATGGAGAGATCAAGATCAAACCATGACAGAAGGAGTGACAACAGTTTGGGATGCTACACAACAAAAAGGTTACACCGTTCTGCAGGTACCCAAAGTGTCTAAAGCCATGGAAGGGACATATATGTGTGCAGTTTGGATTTGGGAAAGTTTTGATTATGGACATATAGAAATATGGACAGTAAACACGACTCAGAAAACGGTGACCACAGTGCGAGTTATACCCACCAGGAAACAATCAGACATGTGGGATGGTCCTCCTTTAAAAATCAATTGTACCTTCCAATTTGATGATTGTCAAAAATCAATTAAAGTAAAGTGGTGGAAACTGAATCTGGCAAATCAATCTTGGGAATCGCAAAGTCAAGGAGTTAGCTGGTGGTCAAATAGTAAGGGAGGTAAAGGGTGGTTGAATATTTCTAATCCCAAAGTAGGAAAGACAGAAGGTACATTTCTTTGTGTGGTCTCATGTGGAGAAGAAAAAGATTATGGGATAAGAACAGTAGTAGCCGTACCACATCAAGGAGTAAGACTCAGACCAGAACACAGTGTTTACCCAGCTCAGGAAGGAAGAGATCTGATTCTAAGTTGCAAAATTCCAGAAGGACAGTATTCTGAATATGGGTGGCGGTTTAAGGGACAGAACTTGAAAGTTGGGAAGAGACATCAGATTGGAAAGAGAGCAGACGCAATAGTTTTGAAAATCAAAGAAATACAAAGAGGAGAAGATGAGGGCCAATATACTTGCTGGATAAGTAAAGATGACTGGTGGGATACTGGAATTACTGCCGTCTACATAAGGGCTGAAAGAATAACCCGACAAGTAAGTAACCTGCAGATTCCAGATAGAGAAGTAGAACAAAAAACCTAGTTGTAGGCCTAATTCGTGATTTTGGGAAAGTACAGAATGTCACAAAAATCACTGCATGTCTCCCTATGCCTCATGCTGCAAGAGACCCAATCCCATGGGGAATAATTCCAGTACCAGAAATTCCTAAAGTATTTAAGAATACTACGTGGAATTGCAGATTTGTGACCAAAACATGGAATGAAATGATAGATGCATGTCTACTCAAAAACGAAATGACTAAGAAACAATGTGAACAAGTACCTGGATTTTTCCGATGGGTAGTAGTTGGAACATGGGTAACAAGCGAAAACATTGACAAATTAAAAGGATCTTGTTTAGTTACAGATTCAGTAATATACCCATGTTCTAAAGTCCCGGCTCAAATAAAACGAGAAAAACAAGAACAAGTATGTCAAAATATTACTAGCTCTACAACCAAGGATGAATGGCAAACAATTTGGGGACCCAGCTTATTAGAGACTTTTAGTTATATTGGAAAAGTACAGTGGTGTATTCACTGGAAAGGGAAAAAGAATCAAACTTATTCTACAGGCAATAGAGGAAATCATAATTGGAGGACAGAAACACGTGCAAAAGAGAATTGGAATTGTACTCGAGTATATACATGTGATACCCCAGACGATGAAATAGGCTTAATGCCAGTCAAAACACTTTTGCAGTTAGGATGTGAATGCCGAGGATATAACCATATGATTAAGGGATCTGTGAAAAACATTGATTGCCGTACCACCACAGTTAAGAGCCCAGGAAATTTAGTGTGGGTCATGGGACATGGTCAGTGGACCACCCACATGCCAATAGATGGTCCAGTTGTACCTGTCACACTAGGGATACCTACTCTCTGTCCATTCTGGAAGCAGGACAAGTTAACATCAGTAGAAATAAAACCACGAAGGAAAAGAGAAATTAGTAAAGACATTGATAACCTGGGGTTGGGAGATTGGCATGAACCATCAGCAGGAGTTAAATTTGGATGGGCATTAGAGCCTCTGTTTGCACCAATCTCAACATACCGGAACAGAGAAATGTTGTTTAAATTAATGGGACAAACTGAAAGGTTAGCAGCAGTCACCAAGAAGGGATTTAAAGATCTAAATTTACAATTACAAGCCACCTCTAGAATGACCATACAAAACCGCATGGCATTAGACCTAATATTACTTAAGGAACATGGAGTTTGCGGCTACCTGCATGCTAAGAACGAGTATTGTTGTGTGCACATCCCAAATGTCACTCAGGAAGTAGAAAAAGATATTAGTCAATTAGAACAAATTGACGAGAATGTTCATGAACTGCAAAAAGAAGCAGAACACAATTGGATAGGACAATTA
This sequence comes from Pipra filicauda, assembly GCF_003945595.2. Taxonomy (NCBI): domain Eukaryota; kingdom Metazoa; phylum Chordata; class Aves; order Passeriformes; family Pipridae; genus Pipra; species Pipra filicauda. Next base: position 25,320 of record NW_024104567.1, on the reverse strand, counting down.
TTCAGCTCCCTAGGTCTTCATGTGTCAGGATGGATATCTTCTGTTATCCAGTATGGAATATTGATTGTAGTGATTATTGTGATAGCTATAATTGTTTACAAGTGTCTTTTAGGAATGATTGTAAAAGAAAGTCAACATACGAGACGCATCATGAAAAGCTATAACAAGAAAAGAAGTAATCTCATCGCAAGATGGACCACCTCCTGCCTGTCAGGAAACTGCAACCTGAAGATTGCTGTATTTGAGCATCCTTGCAAGCAAAGCCTGAAGAATGCTCAAAAGGGGGGACATGTTGCAAAGCAATTTAAATTTTAGTAGTAGAATGGCTAAGGCTTAGTAGGAGAGTAGGCCTAGAAAAGCAACACTCCAAAGAAGTAAGTTAGCAACCTTGTTTGTGTGCTGAAAAAAGTGGAAACCATAATCAAAGGATCTAGTCAAGCATGTATATAATGATTTGTTACCTAGGATATAGTAATTTGTTACCTAAGATGAAGTAAGGGTCTGTTAAACAGTTTCTAGGGGTAAGACAACTTAAGCAGATTTATGATTAGAGTAGATGATTATTAATTGTTATCAGTATGGAGCATGAGCTTGTTTGTAACTGCACCTGGTTTGCTGTGGAAACTGTAACTGTTTTGCCGTGGAAACTGCACGTAAACTTGTTTGAGTATAAAAGCTGAACTGAAAATGAGGGTCTTCGGAATCCTGACTTTGGACGCTAGTCCTCAGGTTCCCGGGGCCCCGAATAAAGCACTGCATAAACCGGCACTCTGTTGGTTTGTGTTTCTTTTGGTTACGGGCAACAACGGGAGTCTCTAATTTCTGACGCAAGGGTGTGGTACACACATCTTTCAAATCTACAGGCTCTCTTTCATGCTCTTCTTCACTAGGTTCACTGTCAGAACTCTTCTCTCTTTGCAACTGAGGTTTTTTACTACTGCTTTTCTGGACAGATTTTTTAAGCTCCTTCCTTGAAATTAATGCCACTTTCTTAGCTACTTTAACCTTAGGAAGTTTCTGCTTAGCAGTTTGTTTCCTCTTATCTAAATGCTGAGAAGCTTTTGAAGCTGACTGCAGATTCTTGGAAGACTTGAGAGACTTTTTTGAAGACACAGTCTGCTCTTGTTGATGCCCAGATGAGGGCATAGGCAAATCTTCACTTGGCAGCACCCTTGTTTTACATTTTTCTGCATCAGATGTTTCTGTTTCCAATCCAGATCATGACAATATCAGTTCTTCAGCTTCTGGTTTCCAGGATGTGTTCTTTTTCTGGTTTGGAGAGTCTTGCCTAAGTGCGTCCTTTTTAGTCTTTCCTATCAATACACAAAACATTTGGACATCAATATCTTTTTACATTAAACAGATACATGTTGACATCTGAATGCCTAAAAATAAACCAAAAATTCAAAATGGGAAAACATACAAACAAAAGGTATCACAAAACCAGGTTTGTTCCCGAAGGCTAAAAGAAGGCCTTCTCTAAACTAGAGTGTATAAAAAAACCTTTTTAGTGTACTTCCAGTATTTCCTAACAGAAAAAAAAGGGAGCAGAAATGTCACATTTAGCTTACTATCCAGTTTTCAGTGTTTCCTGCTACAAACCTTTTCACAAATAATTCCTAAAACCCAATCCCCTTCAGTTTGAAGCATGTGTCTTAACCTCCTTCCTACCTACCTTCTACCCTACGTACCCTACCATGTGGGTACCTACCTTCTACACCAGCTCATAAGGAAAGACAACACCACTAAATTAATTTTCAACATCCTAACAGGAAGGGTAAAGAGGATGGGAAAAGTAAAAACACTCTGTCTCACTGCCTCATACACTTCCAAATCTAACTGTGGAACTGAAACATCAAAAAGGAATCCATTAATGTCTCCTATCTACTTTATTATAATTTCCTAATAAACCACCACAAAATAATCCAGTAATATGACCTGGAAGGAAACATTTAAGGAGCTGTTAAAGAACTTACCTGTATGAGTACTCTTTTGACTTTGAGATTTAAGGACATTTCCTTCACTGTTAGAGATTGGATCCGGTTTCGACGTTCTTTTGATGTCAAAGGCTCCAGCATCCAGATTATTCAGTTTCTGTTTAGTAAGTGCTTCAACCTGTGCTTTCCTGTTCTTGCCTTTCTTACTCTGTGTCTTCTTCTGTTCAGAGGGCTGAGATTTAGAAACAGGAGTTGCAGAGCCATCTTTTTTTGATTTTCTTTTCTTACTGGGTATTGAAATCCAAGAAGTAAATGATGCACCACCTGAGTCATCAATTAAAAATTCACATTCATTTTCGATTTCCATATCCTGATCTTTCATAGGAGGAGGTGATGGAGGTGATATTGAGGCTGAATATCTACAGAAAGGAGTGACAATGACAAATCATTTTGGGCGGTGGGGTAAATTGACTTACAATCTTTAAGATTCCAGGACACCTAAACACAGTACAGAACATTCTTCAGAACGCATTCATTCAGTGCTCTTCAAGCTTCCAAAAAGAGCACAAGGCCTGCTTCTTCTTGTTGATGCTGGACAGTCAACTGGACAGACACTGGACAGTCAATTTCCTACGTAAGCAGCCAGATCCAGACTAGCTCTGAGAAAAGACTGCTTGCTCACTGTAAACTTCAAAATCACATAAGGTTTTCCTGAATCCTCTAGGCTACCTATCAAAACATCTCAGGGTCTATCTGAAACACTATTCAACAGACATTATTCAACACACCATTTTACTGGCAGACAAAACCAAGAGCACTGTTAAATTCTACACAAAATTTTGAAACAACCATTCAAACCCTTTCTCAAGTGGCATTTTTAAGTAATGGTCGACTATCACAAAACATGCTCCCAGACTTTGTTTATAGATAAAAGGATGTTGTTCCGATATTCAGACCAGAGTTATTTTAATAGCAAATTATGTTCCATATTAAGCCTCAAAACAAACCTCTGTCAAAGTGTTCCTGTTGCTACAGCTGCTAAGAGAGCTGAAGAGAAAGTCTTCTCTTTCTGCACAGAAGATGTAGCAACAGGTTCTGTTCCTTGCACAAGAACAACCTGCTCATCTCTCCCAGTCTGAGGTCCTTCCAAATTTTCAACTTCTCCACAGTTCTTTGCTGCAGTAGGTGTATTCCAACCATCAAGACATAATCTATGTATGAAAAACAGCATTCAGATATATTGCTATAAATCTTGTGAGTGCACAATAAAGTATTGTGAGGAAGAACAGATGCTCCTGCTGACAGTGTCTCACTTAGGAATGAGTTTCCCCTTGGTAATTTGCTGAAACACGGCCTAGCTGTAGTACTTCCCAGCACAGCAGCATGTGTCCAAAGCAATACAGAGTCTTATGGTGACTCTTGAGCAAAGTAAAGGCTGCTCAGTAAGACAAATTCCTAATTTGTCCTAATGTGCTTCAGAAATTGTCAGGTTTCCTAGACTGTAGGTACACTGTCTTCCCAATCTCACTCCATCAATGGGAATCAATGGGATCAGTGTCAGTCCGTCTCTATGATCTACCCTACAGGCTCAGCCCTCCAGGAAAGCAGAACTGTGGTAAGGACCACTGGCCAATATTGCAGTTGGGCTTCAAATTTTCCTGTGGGGAGACAGAGATCCCAGTTTAAGTTTTTCGATTTCGTATAAAAAACTCGTCTATTCAGAGTGAGAAGAATGATGACTGTTCATTTCTACTTTAACAAATTCTTGTTAACTTCTAAGGTCAATACTGTCAGTAGGATTCATTGAAAAAGTCTGGACTACTTAAGAAGCTGATAATTTGGTGAACTTTTCTGCAAAGAGTTCAAGTCTATTCTGACAGGCTTCCTACACTTGGGTGCTGCACTTATCACCAGAATATTTAATAAAAAATAATTCTGTCCTTCCTAAAAACAGATATGGAAATTTTCTAAAAAGCTTGGAATTATTTTTTATGAGTTCACAATCTAAACTTATAAACGATGGAAACCACTGTGTTGATTTACCCTAAGGTGGAGGGCACACAGGGGATGTAAAACCACAGCCATGTTCAGCTCTACTTACTTAACTACCGGAGAACTTTTCCCTTTCTCCAAAGGAAAAGGTGATCCAACAGACCCGTGATCATCCTCAGGGTCCAAAAACACGGCAGGACTTCGGCACAGCGCTTCAACATCTTCTAATGTAGTTTTTTTGCTTTCAGACACAGGAGACTCTGTTTTTTTAGTAACATCTACATAATCATGTATTGCAGGCTTCAAGGGTGATTTACATGACTGTCCTGCCATATATATAGAACAGGTTTAATTCCTCTACTCAAAACCTTACAAAAAACCCCCCGAGAAACCCTTAGCTCAGTACTAGTGGGACCAACCTCTGCTGCTGACTGGTTTTAGCAGTGATGTAGATGAGGATTCTGGAGAATAACAGGCTCTTTTCACAGAGTTGGTTGATCCTGCCTTTGGCTGTCATAGTTGGTAACGAATAATGAGACAAAGTAAAACAGTTGATAAAGCAACAGTATTTTGATAGGAATACAAATTTCTACAGAACACGATATACTTTCCTTCCCTTAAATCACACTGTGATGTGAATCACAGTTCAATTTTAACTAAACACTTCAACTTTCTATCAAGTAAGACTTTCTAGAAGTAACTATAAATTTCAAATAACAGGGAAAACTGTGTTCAGCAAAAGTCTATATGCAGCTTTAAACAGGCATCCTGCTAGTCTCCAGGCAAGCTATTCTTTTCATTAGAATGAATTATTTTAAACAATTTAATTCACCTTTCTTAAGACAGGCTGAGGTTTTGCAAGAAATTATTTGACATTATATGCTATTCTAACATCAAACTAAAGTAAACAAACACCACTATAAAGGATGCCTGTTCTCAACCCTGCCATTAACGGAATATCCTATTTAAAAAAAATAGAATCAAAACATTAAAATTAAATATACAAACTAGATTATTGGCATCATTTTCCCAGCACACTAACAAGGCCTTCAACTTGTTTCCACTCTTCAAGAAAGATACATATATATAAAGTTATTGTACAGATAGCTATCAGGAGTTAACGAGCTTTTGTACAAGCATCACCTTTCAACTCTACTGTTCACCATTTAGCTAAGAACTGTGTCCATATATCTAGCAAAGTGGCCAAAACCAACTCCAACGGAGTCCAAGACAGCCATACCCACCAGCAGTAATAAGGCAGCGTGCTCCAACCTGAGACCATAAAAAATTTAAGTGTCCTGGACAAAAAGCTGAAAAAGCTTTCACTAGAAAAAAACCTGGAAAATAAGCTATTAAACAAATCTAATTACAGAATATTTACTGTTAGAGTACAACAAACTAAGAAAAAAAACCATTATCAACAACTATTACAGATGGTTAAATTGTAGCCTATATACTGTTACAAGTGGCATATGGAGCTTCTTCAATGCTCATACAGAACTAAATCCTACAGAACTAAATTTGGACCCCAGTGAAACTGTACCCAAAGCTATACTGTGACATTGCCATAACTAACTTACGCTTTGGCTCTGCATTGAAGTCCTCTTCCTATTTTTGACAACAGGAGCTGAGCAAAGGGTTGTATTTGGAGAGTTTATTGTCAGATCACTGCTGCAACCTATGAAGAAAACACTGTAAGTATGGGGATCTTGGAATTGTCCAGGTCTCATTTATTTTAACAAGTTGCTACAGCTATTAAGGTCACATAAATCCAAACAAGAAAGGAATCAGCTACTCAGGAAAGATTACCTTTATAAGACAGCTAAGACACAGTTTTAAGCAGCTGGGAGGGGGGTGCTTTTCAAGACCCAAAAAAACTTTATTTTTATCCATTTTATCTCTAATTTTTATTTCTATTTACTTACCACTAAATATAATATAAAGAAGAAATTATTTCTTCTTTTACCAGCAAATTGAGTAAAACACCAAATAAGAGCTTACTTTCAAAACAATCCTCTATGAGTTTCAGTACGTTTTGACCTGGCTGTACATCAATCTTACTTCTAGAAAGAAGACGAAAAAAAATATTTTAAATCAAAAATATCAAATGTTCTTATCCCAGCAATAATAAAGCAGCAAAGTTCTTACTTCTCAATATTTTAAATTATTATTTCCTCTAGTCTCAGCTTCAATATACTTTTACCTATCATTTCCACACATAGATATCTGCCAAGAAACTTGTCAAAATAAGAATTCCAGGGAAAAAAGCCTCACTGCCACAGATTATGATGAGAATGAAGAATTCTCTCTACATAAAAGAAAACACACAACTACTTCCCTGAGGTAAAAGAGCTTTGGGGTGAAGAAAGTCTCTCTTGAAATAAACATTTTTGGGGCAGAAGTGAGCGATTCACTAGCCAGACAATGTTGATCAAAACCAAAATAACACTAGAAAAGACATGGAGTATTACTCCCATAATGATCATTATACACAGCTGATTTGGTAGATTTGGTAAGCTCGTGAAATGCAAGTCTAAAAATGGATTCCAGCAACAAGAACTTCACAGGCTTCTGACGTGCCTTTAAAGAATGCTACAGCACTGCAAATACTCCAACTCATCTCTAGCATTTACCAGCAAGGTCCAAATACGCTGGAACTCTGTGTGGGCTTCATTTCTCTTCTTCTCAAAAGGCAAAATGTCTGCACAGACGACTCCTTCCGTACTCAGGCAGCCTAGTTAGGAGCACCTTAGGTATAGCAACACCATAGTTTGCTGCCTCAGCAAAGGAAACAAAGGAAAACCTTGGGGCTTTGTCCCCCAGCACTGTTTGCTCCTCCCACCACTAAGAAATACAAGAAATTTGGGAAACATCGTATGATCGGATTAATAGGATACACCGTATAGCTTTGACATTATGCTCTCAGATAAAAATCCACATAAGTTTTCCAGAATCTAAGAATAAAACTTCAGATGCAAATTACCCTCCTCCATGGCAGAATCTTGCTCTGTAGTCTTTTTTTAAATGATTCTGTGAAGAAATAAGAATAAGTTCTTACTAGGCATAATGACACTTGACAGGAAAACAAGTAAGCAAACATCAAGCATTCTCCGGCCATCGTAAACTAGTGGGAGAGTGGGAGTTACTGCAGCCCTGTTTTCCTTAGAATGCCACAGCAGCTACAACCCCTGTAACAATTGCCAGAAATTCAGCTTTCCACAAGAACCATCAAAGCATCTGTTGCATTTGAAGTCAGAGAGTCTTACAGGAGACTTACGTGACAGAAATCACAGAGAATGTAAGGATTTGGTTACCATTTACTCAAGTGTAATGACTAATCTTTAAAGTAAGGAAGAGGAATGATCTACCACAAAGCAAGCCAGGACATAACCAAACATCTGCTGCTGTGTGTTAACTGCTCACGTGATGGTTCTTACCTGTTTGCCACAGGCACGACCACACTGACAGGCAGTGAGAACACATCGCTGTGCCACGGTAAAACTACAGCCTCAGTTAAGTCCCAGTGCCACCTCACACACTTGAAACCCAAATATAATCAAAGTCATTCAAATAGAAAACATGACTCCAGTCATCTACTACCACAACTGGAGCAGTAATACTTCAAACGGCAACATATTATCAGTGTTACCTTCTACACCAACAAATGAAATAAAGCCACTGACCTGGAAACAGGCAAAGAACATCAAGGATACGAATGGGAAGAAAGGTCTAGAAAAATTCAAGTGCTAAGCACAGTGCAGTTTTTCACAGATGTGACAGGAAAACATCTAAAAAAATGTAAATGTTTAGCTGAAAAACAACTATGACCTCTTATTCATTTGTGTAAATTTAAAAAGTATGTGCAGCTTGGAGATTATCTAGTCCTAACACAACGGAAGTCAGCTCGTTTTTCTGAAGTTTGCTATACTGACAGTACTTTGCACTTTATGATTCCTCTTTGGATATTACTTCTGGTCACAAAAATAACCAACACCACATATGGATTGATTGCACTGGAAACTTTCAATATCAGCCTTAAGCAGCAGAAGGAAACTCTAGGTCACACGGGAAAACAACTGACCAAAAGCCACCTCTTCAGAAACTGTGCACACTACAGTCAATCTGACACTCGGCCTTAAACCTCTTCCCCTTGCAGCAGAGTGTAGCACAATCCACTGGCACGCAGCCTTTCGCACTAAGAGACTGAAAATCTCCGACAACGGACCTTTGAACAGTTCATTTATGAGTGTGTTCGCATTGTCCTACACATGAAGAGTTTTAAAACTCAAGATGAGCACGATTGTGGCGTGCCTGGACAAGTGTCCGGCTCTGTACGTGCTCACTCGCCCATGGAAGGCGGCTCTCCAGAGGCAGCCTGAGGGAAAAGGGGCTCCCGAGAGACAAGCCCTCGGAGCACAAGTGTCTGTGCAAGGGGCCCGGACCCGAACACGAAGGGCGCGGTGCGCCAACTCCGGCCTCCCGCTCCTCAGGGAGAAGCGGAAGACCCCAGGGTGGGGCGGAAGAACGACCCCGCCCCTCCCCCGGGAACGCGCCGGGGGCCGCACCTCTGGCTGCCCACAGCGCACAGACAGACCGACAGGCAGGCGGACAGACCGACAGACAGACACACCCCCGCCATCCCCGCACTCTCTCACCAAGGCCTCCGCCATCCCGGGCCGGGGCTCGCGCGCGCCCCGCGCGCCGCTTTCGAACCTGGGCGCCTTTCCCGCCGCGCGCGCGCCCACGGCCGGCGGGGACAGCGGCGCCCCGGCCACGCCCCCCCGCCTCCGCCTCATTGGTCGGGGGCCGCCGCGCGCCAGTCAGGGACGCTACGTTTTGGCGCGCGCAGGAGCGGGGGTTGTCTCCGCCCTGGGCTACTTTCTTGCCTTCCCTTCCTTAAGGGGACCTGCACGGCGACGGGTCCCGTTTCTTTGTCCTCTCCTGGGAAACGCCAGTTCAAATTCTCGAGTTTCCAAATGGCCACTGACACTACGGGGAGCTGCAGTTTTTCCTGCAGCTACGGCGAGGCAGTGCATGGGAGAAGCAGCATCCCCAGAGAAAGCTTGGACGTGGCATAGCATCTCCGAACTTCTTTGGACTTCCTGGCGATGCAGCCTCTGTGAGGAGAGCTCTTCTGTGTCCCTCCTCCTGCTCCTCTCGCTCAGAGGACAAGAGAAGAGCCTGTCACACCTGAAGTGGATGTGGTGGAAGCAGCACATCTGCAGCAGGTTGAGGGGCAGAGTGCCGAGGCGGAACCGGTTGAGGAGGGCAGGGGAGGGAGAAGAAAGCAGAGGAGGGAGAGGAGGCGGACCGGCCGGAGCAGAGGGACGGGGCTGTTGGGGGCAGCGTTAGGCCGGGCGGCGGATCGGCGGATGCGGCTCTTTGGGGAGCCGGGCTGACGGCGCTGGCCGCGGTTCTGCTCGGTGCGCAAGGCTGGCGCCCGGGGACCGTGGTGGCCGCGGCTGAGATGGCCGTGCACGTCCCTCGAGGCTGCCGTCCGACCTGGCAGGTTCTTCACAGAGCTCAGTTTCCGAATTAGCCTTCCGTCCGTCCCTCCCTCTGCTCCAAAAAGCATTCCCGCGAAACACTCACCGCTCTTACTTTTGTGAAGCCCTTCTTTTTCCCTTGCGTTTCTCTCGTCCTTCAGAGAACTCGTGCAGTCCGTGCTTTGTGTAGTAGTGAAACTGCCTCTTTCATAGGGGCGCTACATTGCTGCACTGTAGAAACTATTAAACGAGTTGTGCATTTCTAAGAAAATCCCCTGAAAGCTCCCAAGACGACCGTGTCAATGAATCCGTGTCAGCCAGGGCGCAGGAATACAGCTCCGTGTCCCCGAGACGGGGCCCAGAGAGTTAGAGGAAGGTCCAAAGTCCATCTCCCGGCGAGGACAGCCGCCCCCCTGGCGCTCGCAACTCTCGGCACCCTTTAGCAGCGCGCGCGAGGAGTTCGGGGCTGTGACCCGGGAGCTGCCGGTAGAATGGGATACAATCGCCCGTCCGTAACTTGGCGTGTGAACACTTTACGGTGATCTCACTGCCTTCCCTTGTCTCCACCAATGTGTCCTAGTGCCCCTGGGCTCTGCCTGCAGACACTGGCGGGGAGATAAAGACAAAAAGCCGTCCGAATTACTTTTTGCACTGGACGTTGTTTCCCAGAAGAAAGGGCACAGAAAGAGTCAGGACCGTACGGAGAAGAATTTGACGAGACTGTCAAGGTGTGCAGTTGTGGAAGTGTCCATTCGAATTTACTGGAGAGTTGAGTGCGGGAAAGAGAGGTGGATTTTTGGAGTCACTGAAGAATGGGAAGTTGCACGACTGAGCTAAGCAAGAGAGAAAGGAAAGTAGAAAAGGGGAAGGCCGGACTGCAGGAGGTCTCTGAAGGACAGAGAGTAAAGCAAGGAATCGGGAAGGGCTCGACAAAGAAAAGAGCGGTGAGAGTTCAGAGGGAATACTTTATGGAGCAGAGGGAAGCGACGGACGGGAGGCTAGTTGGGAGACTGAGCTCTGTGAAGAACCTGCCAGGCAGGACGGCAGCCGCGAGGGACCTGCACGGCAACTCCAGCCGCGGCCCCCCGGTCCCCGGGCGCCAGCCTTGTGCACCGAGCAGAACCGCGGCCAGCGCCGCCAGTCCCGCTCTCCGCCAGAGCCGAATGCGCCGATCCGCCGCCCGGCCTCTCGCTGCCTCCGATAGCCCCGTCCCTGCTCCGGCCGGGCCGCCTCCTCTCCGCCTCCTCTCCCTCCTCTCTCTTCGTCTCCGTCCACTGCCCTCCTCATCCAACTCAGCCCGGGTACTGTGCCGGGTGCCGACGCCTCTCGGGCTCTCGTCGGGTGCGGGTTGGATGCGGAGGGTCGGCGAGAGCGGCGGCAGCGGGGCGGCGGTCGGAGCTCTGCACCGCGGAAGCGGCGGGGTCGGGCTAGGTGGGAGGGGTGGGGATTGGTCTCGAGGAGTTCAAGATTTACAGACCATGATCTTTTTCCGTGGCCGTCATCTCTTCCCTCTCATCTCTCTTTTGCTGGCCCGGGGAGACTCCTGAATTGTCCTCCATAGCACGCGCTTTTGAGAATGGTCGAGGGGCACGAGAGGCAGAAAATCCTCTCGGCTCACCTCCCCGGGTCAGCCTCTCCTGGCCTTTCCCGGGGAGCATCCCTGCTGGTAACAGGAGCACTTCTGCTGGTGACAAAGATAACCTGGGCTTTTGTCAGGGGATGTGGCACCAGTGCTACGTAGGCGCATTGCATGGGAGAAGCAGCATCCCCAGAGAAAGTTCGGACGTGGCTTGGCATCTCCGAACTTCTTTGGACTTCCTGGCGATGCAGCCTCTGTGAGGAGAGCTCTTCTGTGTCCCTCCTCCTGCTCCTCTCGCTCAGAGGACAAGAGAAGAGCCTGTCACACCTGAAGTGGATGTGGTGGAAGCAGCACATCTGCAGCAGGTTGAGGGGCAGAGTGCCGAGGCGGAACCGGTTGAGGAGGGCAGGGGAGGGAGAAGAAAGCAGAGGAGGGAGAGGAGGCGGACCGGCCGGAGCAGAGAGACGGGGCTGTTGGGGGCAGCGTTAGGCCGGGCGGTGGATCGGCGGATGCGGTTTTGATCCATGCATGGAAGAGTACCCCATGGAATCAAAGGGGGAAAAAAAAGAATTTAATCCAATGACCAGAAACCATTGGATCGAACATTTCTTTAATATGTCAGCTGGGGATACATGAGGTATTCTACCCAGCATAGATCAAGGATCTAGTATATATTTTGGAATATAAATACAGTGACGCTTTAAAGTCCCCACCCCCCTTCACAAGCAGTCGAGACTTAGGCTTTGATTTTGAGGTCATATTGCATCTTGGGTTTTTTCGTGGAGCAAGACTGCCATCTAGCGTCCATTTCTTCAGGGGGGGCAGTCATGTTCGGAGAGTGGTCTTCTCGCTAATCAGGCCTCGTAGCATCTCTGCTTGATCTATCTGACCTCTAACTCCTAAATTAAATGTGCAAGGACCAACTAAGACACGTGTCTTAGAACTTCCCATTTGCTTAAACAATATTTAATTGACTTTCTTCTTAACAGAACAATCTCTTATTAAAGAAGATTCCTGAGGCATGTAAGCTAATTTCTTGAAGATGGGCATACGATACACTCTCTATTCGTTTCCATGTGTTATCTACATTCTCTCTCCTAAAAATAACTGAAGTCTTAAAAGAATTGGGATATCATTTTTATCTAAGATAAAACTTCTGATGTACTAAGTCGTTTAGAAAGGAGATCCTCTCTCATTTAGTGCCATTGTGACAATATGGGGCTTCATGTAGCACCTGGATCACTGAACACTGCAGATTCCCCTGGAATCAAAGGACCATTGTGACGCTCTAGGGCCTCATGGAAGAGGGAGGTACTGCAGTCTGTCCGTACAACCGAGGTTGCCCCATCCCAGGGACAGAATCTGGCACTTTCCCTTGTTGAACTTCCTCTGGTGCATGATTGCGCAAACCTCTAATTTGAGGTCTCTCTGCAGTGCCTCCCTCTTCCATGAGGCCCTAGAGCGTCACAATGGTCCTTTGATTCCAGGGGAATCTGCAGTGTTCAGTGTTTCAGGTGTTACATGAAGCCCCATATTGTCACAATGGTACTGAAATGAGAGAGGATCTCCTTTTTAAACGACTTAGTACATCAGAAGTTTTATCTTAGATAAAAATGATATCCTAATTCTTTTAAGACTTCAGTTATTTTTAGGAGAGAGAATGTAGATAATACATGGAAAGGAACAGAGAGTGTATCGTATGCCCATCTTCAAGAAATTAGTTTACGTTCCTCAGGAATCTTCTTTAATAAGAGATTTTTCTGTTAAGAAGAAAGTCAAATAAATATTGTTTAAGTAAACGGGAAGTTCTAAGACACATATCTTAGTTGGTCCTAGAACATTTAATTTAGGAGTTAGAGGTCGGACAGGCCAAGCAGAGAAGATAAGAGGCCTGACTAGGGAGAAGACCACTCTTCGAACATGACTGCCCCCCCGTGTCTGAGCGTGTCTGTGAATGCCTGTGTGTGAGTGTTTGTGAGTGTGTGCATGTCTGAGTGTGTCTGGGTTTGCCTGAGTGTGTCAGAGTGTGTCTGAATGTGTCAGGGTGTGTGCGAGTGTGTCTCAGTGTGTCTGAGCGTACCTGAGTGCGAGGGAATGTTTTAGGGTACGTGCGGGAATGTGTCTAAATGTGTCTGAGTGTCCAAGTGTGTTTGCAGTTTTGTCTGAGCGTGTGCGAGTGTCTGAGAATACCTGTGTGTGAGTGTTTGTGAGTGTGTCTCTGTCTGAGTGTGTCTGGGTGTGCGTGTGTGTGAGTGTGTGCGAGGGTGTCTGAGTTTTTCTGGGTTTGACTGAGTGTGTCTGGGTGTGTGTGAGTGTCTCAGTGTCCGTGAGTGTGCCTGAGCATATACTTATGGGTCTGATTGTTGGTCAGTTTTTCCAGGTGTTTCTGAGTTTATGCGATTGTGTCTAAGTGTTTCTGAATGAGTCTGAGTGTGTCTGAGAGTGTGAGAGTGTGTCAGAGTGTGTCTGAGCATGAGGGAATTTTTCTGTGTTTTTGCGACTGTGTCTAAGTGTGTCTGAGGGCGCCTCTGTGTTTACAGTTTTGTCTGACGGTGTGTGAGAGTGTCTGAGTGTTTCTGTCTGAGTGGGTCTGAATGTGTGCGAATGTTTCTATGTCTGGATGTGTGGGAGTGTACTTGAGTGTGTCTGAGTGTGCCTTAGTGTGTTTGAGTGTGCACAATTGTGTCTGAGTGTGTGCGTGTCTGTCTGTGCATCTCTCAGTGTGCCGTAGTGTGTCTGAGCGTGTCTGTGTGTGTGAGTGTGTGTGAGTGTGTACCAGTGTGTCTGTCTGGGTTTGCCTGAATGTGTCTGTGTCGGAGCATATCTGAATGTGCCTGGGTGTGGGCGAGTGTGCCTGTCTGAGCATATCTGAGTGTGAGGGAATGTGTTAGGGTGTTTTCAGGAATGTGTCTAAGTGTGTCTGTGTGTTCGAGTGTGTTTGCAGTTGTTTCTGAGTGTGTGCGAGTGTGTCCGAGTGTGTCTGATTGTGTCTGAATGTGTCTGTGTCTGGCTTTGTGAGAGTGTGTCTGAGTGTGTCTGAAAATATCTGTGTGTGTGCGAATGTGTCTGGGTGTCTGGAGTGTGTCTGAGTGTGTGTGAGTGTGTCTGAGAGTGTGTGAGTGTTTCTGAGTGTTTCTGAATGTGACTGGATGTGTGTGAGTGTGCCTGAGGGTTTCTGAGGGTGTCGGAGTGTATCTGAATGTGTCTCGGTGTGTCTGAGTGTGTCTCAGTGTGCGTGAGTGTGCCTGAGCATATAGTTATGGGTCTGATTCTTTGGCAGTGTTTGCAGGTGTGTCTAAGTGTATGCGATTGTTGCTGAGGGTGTCTAAATGTGTCTGGCTTTGTGAGAGTGTGTCTGAGTGTATCTGAGAATATCTATGTGTGTGCGAATGTCTCGGGGTCTGTGCCAGTGTGTCTGAGTGTGCCTGAGGGTGTCTGAAAGTATGTGAGTGTTTCTGAGTGTGTCTGAATGTGTGTGAATGTTTTTGAGTGTGTCTGGATTTGTGGGAGTGTGCTTGAGTGTGTTTGAGTGTGTCTGAGTGTGTTTGAGTGTGCTCAAATATATCTGAATGTGTGAGAGTGTGTCTGAACATCTCTCGGTGTACCTGAGTGTGTCTGAGTGTGTCTGTGTGTGTCTGGGTGTGTGGGACAGTGCTTGAGTATGTCTGAGTGTGTTTAAGTGTGTCTGGCTGTGTGCGAGTGTGTCTGAGTCTGCCTGAGTGTGTCTGAGTGTCTTTGAGTGTGCTCAAGTGTGTCTGAGTGTGTGCGAGTGTGTCTGAGCGTTTCTCAGTGTGTCTGAGTGTGTCTGAGTGTGTCTGAGTATATCTTAGTGTGAGCGAATGTGTCTGGGTGTGTGCGCGTGTGTCTAAGTGTGTCTGAGTGTGCGAGTGTGTTTGCAGTTGTGTCTGAGCGTGTGCGAGTGTGTCTCAGTGTTTTTGAGTGTGTCTGAGCATGTCTGAGTGTGTCTCAGTGTGTCTGAGTGTGTGTGAGTGTGTGCGAGTGTGTCTGAGCATGTCGGAGTGTATCTCAGTGTATCTGGGTGTGTGAGGGTGTGTCTCAGTGTGTGTGAGTGGGCCTGAGCATACATTTATGGGTCTGACTGTTTGACAGTGTTTGCAGGTGTGTCTGAGTGTATGTTATTGTGTCTAAGCGTGTCTGAGTGTGTCTGAGTGTTTCTGAGTGTGTCTGAGTGTGTTTAAGTGTGTCTGGCTTTGTGAGAGAGTGCCTGAGTGTGTCTGAAAATATCTGTGTATGTGCGTGTCGGAGTGTATCTCCGGCAGGAGTGACCTGTGAGTTTCTTGTCCCACTGCAGGCATTGCTGCTCAGATCCAGGGCTGCCTGGCAGCTCCCCCCAGACAGCCCTGAGCATTTCCTTTGCTTCATCTTGTCTTTTTCCTTTTTCTCTGCTCACAACTTACTGCCATTTACCATCCCTCTATCTCCCCCTGCAAAAAGCCCGTGTCTGTTTGCCCTTCCCTCCCTGGCCCCACTTGGCATCACAGGAACATGCACCTTGGGGAGCAAGATCATCCAACAAGCGCTTCATTAATAGTCTGTAGTGCCCTGCAGTGCCTCGGGCTGTTCCCTTGCCAGAGGCATCCCAGGCCAAGGTGAGCCCCCTGCACACACATATTGACAGCTGCCCCAGAGAGCCTCAGTGCTGGGAACTCCGAAAAACTCTGGGATTCGGCATATAGAAAGCTCCCAGGGCTTTACAGAGAAAAATGATCTGTCCTTTACTGGGCCGGAATGGCCCCAGAGCTGAGGGCACAGTGGGCTCTGCTCAGCCACCTGAGGAGCAGGACTGGGGTGTTATGAGGGAGGCCAGACAAACCAGAGGTGCTGCTGCCCTTGGATTAGAGTAGCTGCAACAGGGCCAGTGGAGCCACCCAAAGCACAGATTGTCACGCCCTAGACTCGGCTCTGCTGTGGCCACATCTGGTACTGGTGTGCCTGGGTGTGGGGTTCCCTATTCTGGAATAATGAGAAGGAACTGGAGAGGCCCTGGAGGACTGACAGGAAGGGGTTTGGGGCCTGTGTGGAGAAACTGAGAGACATGGGCTGCTGTACCTTTCGAAAAGGAGGCCCAGGGCTCTGCAGGAGTATCTGGTACTGCTGGAAGAGCAGTTTGAGAGATAATGGAGTTTTTATTGGTACTGGAAAGAGAAGGGAACCCACAAAGTACAATTTGGAATGTTCAGACTGAAAGTGATGAAAAAGAAGTATCACTCAAAAGGACAAGAGGTCACTCAGAGAAGAGTCAGGATAATCCCATGGTTTTGTGTTTCAGAGAACAACCAGGGATGGGTGCAAAGACATCAGTGAGGGTCTAGAAATGCTGCTGGGAGGGGGGTGGGAAAGCAGGAGGGAGGTGTGCAGCCTGCAAGGCCAGAGCAGCAGCAGGGACAGGGCAGGACAGCCTGCAGGAGAGATGGCCAAGGGCTCTGGCAGGGCTGCAAGGCCCAAAGGCACCCAGGCCTTTGTCCCCTTGCCTCTGTCAGCTGCCTCTGCCACTCAGGCCACCACAAGCAACTTTCCTTTGAGGTTCTGCACTTTGTTTCTGCCTGGTCCCTCCCTGAGGATCCTGGGAGGGGTTGCACAGGTTTTGACCTTTGTTGTTCCTCCTCCTCCCATCCCACTGCCCCCCAAGCATCCCTGAGCCACCCAGGAAGGACAGAATCTTCTGTACCAGGGCCTGGGGCTCAGGTCTTGGCCTTCCTGCTCCACAAAACCAAGGCAGGCTTTGCTCAGCATTGCAGGGGCCTGCCCAGAGCCTTGGTCTGCCTGCACTCCTAGTCTCCAAGGATGTGCTCTAAAGAGTCCCTGGGGAGGCTTTGTCAGTACCCGCCCTCAGTGGGGCCCATTGACACTTCAAGAGACTTGGAGTTTGGTTTCTGACTCCTCGAGCAGCTTCTTCAATACCTGGGGACCATGGACTCAGCCCCAAGTACACCATGGGGCTCCTTAGAATACAGAAAGCCCTCACAAGTTCTTTCTCCTCCTTTAATTATCTTCAAGTCTTTAAGACTTTTACAGCCGACTGGAGTCTGTCTGAAGTGTTGTTAAGGAGGAAGATTTCAAAGTGCATGTCACGAAATATATAATTTTTTTTAATGAAAGGGAATATTTTGTTACTTTTCAGTTTAGAGAGAGGTGATAGAAGCATTCTCCAAGTGATGTTGATACTATCTCCTCGGGAGGTCTGGACAGTCCCTTGAGGGGTTGACCCTGTTTGGACAACCTTCCTCCTCATCCCCCAACCTCTCCATTTCTGACATTGCCCACTTGGGACTGACATCACTGTTCTTGTATCAGACTTCTCCTGATCTCTACAGCTGGATGTTAACAGGCCCGTGGCACCATCTCCCACCTGCTCTCCTCAAAGATCTGCCCCCACACAGATCCAGCAGAGTTTTTTTGTAACAAAAGGAAATTAAGCATGAGAGGGTTTCATAAACACCAAAACACCCTCAGTAACCACATGCTCAGTACCAGCTGTCTCTAATGACGTCATCTTCCTGCAAGGGATGATCTTATCAGAAAGGTTTTAGATAGATAGATAGAAAAGATATATAGGAACATAAAAAAGAGCTGTCCGGGCAGACAGGTTCCCAAAGGACAGGAGAGCTTTTAACTGCTGGAATCTCAAGTGAGCAGCAGCTGGCAAGCTGAGAGGTGTCTGAAGGAACAAATCATGGTATTATAGAATATCTCAAATTGGTTAAACCGCTGTTTCCCTTTGTGAACCTGGGCTGACCGTGCCTGATGTTGACGTTGTCCTCCATGGTCCCTTTAATAGCACCCACTATCGCAGGATCATAGACTTTCTCAAATTGGAAGGACTCATAAGGATCCACGAGTCCCTGCTGCTTTCAGGACCACATAAAATGAAATCATAGGACTAAGAGTATCATCCATACACTCCTTGAGCTCTGGCAGGCCTGGTAACCACTTCTCTGGGGAGCCTGTTCCAGTGACTAACCACTTTCCAGGTGAAGAACCTTTTCCCAATGTCCTGTCTGAACTTCCTCTCATGCAACCTCATGCCATTTCCTTGAGTCCTGTCACTGGTGACAGAGAGAGACCAACCCCTCCATCCACTGCCCCCCTTGAGACAGTCGTAGATGGCAATGAGGTCACCCCCTCACCCTTCTCTTCTCCAGGCTGGACAAACCAAGTGACTGCAGCTTCACCTTGTAAGTTCTGCCCTCGAGGCCTTTCACCACCTTGGTTACTCTACTCTGGACACCCTTTGATGTCCTCCTTATATTGAGGTGCCCAGAACTGCCCCCAGGGCTCAAGGTGAGGCTGCCCCTGTGCAGTCCCAGAGATGCTGGACCAGATGGCCCTCAGGACACGGGGGGCCCTTTGGCTTCCAGGGCAAGCTGGTGATATATCTTGCCTTCCACCCAAACACCCAGATCTCTCTGTGGGGCAACTCTCCAGACTCTCATCCTCAGCTGTGTCTGTCAAACCAGAATCACCCCAGCCCAGGTGAAGGATCTGGCACTTGCTCTTAAGAGGCGTTTAGGACACAGTGTCCATCCAGTAACCAACCTGCAGGCTCTCAGGGCTCCCCAGTATCTGATCCAGGCATATGGTCTCTAGACTAACTAGATCTCAGGTCTCTTTTTATATTTAATGGGGGATGAGCCAAAGCTGGGATGAGGTGCCCTGTGCTGACCCTTTGTCAGTGCTGGTGCAAATGTCTGAGGGGTCAGCTCAGACCCACCTTGTCAGAGTCCTTGGAGAATGGCTCATAGTGGTAGGACTCTACCCAAAGCATCGTGCACACATGTGGGTGCTCCTCTTGGTTTGTATTTAAGCAAAGTCCTGTGTTTAATTCACTCCAAGGAGTGCACTAAAACCTCCCCCCAGTTTTGGCTTTCTGTATATGTCTGTGCTTCATTAAGAAATGCTCCGAAACAACCTCAGTCAGAAGCTCCCTGTATTCTGCGGGCAGAAAGATTAGGAAAACCAGAGAAATGCTTTCTTGTGCTTACTTTTTTTGATAAAATTTTGACTTTGACAGCACCCATGAAACTGCTCCAATCAACCACGTGAGAAATGAGGAAACAAACTCCAGAGCTGTGGTGTGTTTGGGCACTTTGCCTGTTCCTGCTCCCTGTGGTGCTGAATCCCTGAATTGCACCTTGGGAACAAATGTCCTGAGAAGTCAAAGTCAGCAACGACCCCCAAGACCCTGAGGGTGTTAACTGGCCCCACTGATGGTCATCACTGAAGAGACCACTGAGGTCCTGACTGGTAAGCTGACCATCCCTCGGAGGTGGTGAAGCAGGAAGTCAGAGGCAAGGGTTAGAGCTGGAAATGTGGGGGTGGAACAGTCCCAGACCCACCAAGGCCCTTGGTTGTCACTGCCCCAGGCTGTCCTACTCTCCCCTGTGCCTGTGCTGTTTCCCTGCACACTTTAACCACCCCTCGGCTTCCCAAACTCACTCTTACCCCAGGATGTGCCAAGATTTACTGATATCATTCTGTCCTCACTGGTTGCTGCTTTAAACACCAGTCTGTCATTACTTTAGGATTTCCCCATGCCTCTGAGTTTCCCATAGCCCATCCAGTTCTTTTAAAGCCCAATTCATGCTCCTCTATCATCCAGCGCATCCCAACCCCAAACTCAAGACCTCACTCCGCATCACAGCACTGAAATAAATTTTCTGTTTTCTCTCCCCTGTCCAGGTGATGAGGGGAGTGACAGAGTGTCTCTGGGGGAACCTGGCATCCAGCCAGGGTGTCCCCCCCCAAAGCCCCCACAGCTCCCAGGACCCTCTCAGCACAGCCATTCCCAACCCCCAGCTCAACCCCCATCCAACCTCCCTCCACCATGCCCCTCCCAATGGTGACAGGCAAGTCCCAGGTTCCTGGAGACCTCCAGTGATGGCCCCCCTCCCTCCCAGAACTGGATCCTAGATGCCTGGGCCCCCATCCCCCAGTTCTGTCTCCCATCCAGTTCTGGGTCTCCCCCAGTTCTCTCTCGCCCAGTTCTGCATCCTCCCAACCCAGTTCTGTCTCTTCCCCAGTTTGGGACCCCCTCCAATTCTGGTTTCACCCCCAAGGTCATCATCCCCAGCATCACCCACAGTTCTCTGCCTCCCCTAGTTCTGTCCCCACCCCTGTTCTGTCTCGCATTCAGTTCTGTCCCCCTCCAAATTCTGCTTCTCTCCAGTTCTGGGTCCCTCCCAGTTCCTTCCCCCTGCCCTAAAATCCTGTCTCCCCCCCAGTTCTGTCTCCTCCCGTTCTGGGTCGCAGATGCCCAGGGCCCCCTGGTTCTGTGTGGGAAGTTTGTCACCCTCCCACCACAGGAAGGAAATGCGGGGGTGGGTTGACACAGGGTGACAGTGACAGCATGGCGGCTGTGGGGCACAGTGGCATCATCAGCATTTTCTTCGGGGTGCTGTTGGCCAGTATGGGGGCACTTGGGGCCCTGACCCATGGGGGGATGGGGGTCTCTATCCCACAGCAGGGGAGGGGGGAAGCCTGACCCACTGTGGGGGGGGTGGGAGCAGCTAGATGCCCAGATCCTTCCCATGCTCGGGGGAAGGAAGTGAAGCCCCATGTTGGCGCCATGAGGCCTGATGATGGGTGGCCCCTGCTTATGGGGCTCAGCGACCTGGGACCCCCAGTTATGGTGCTCAGAGAGCTGGCTTCCCTCTATGTGCTCCTTTGGGGGGGCTGTGGGGGGTACGGGGTCTCCTCTCATGGTGGATGTGATGGAGAAGCTGCAGAACACCTCGATCCATATACGCCCCGGGTGGGTGTGGGCAGGGGTGGGAGTTCAGTGGGGTGATGTGCAGGGGGAAATGGCATGGTGTGGGGCCTACAGGGGCCAGTATAGGGGATGGGGGCCATAGGGGGCACTGTGGGTGATGGGATATATAGGGGGGACTATGGGGACTATGGAGGTACTGTGGGGGATGGGGGCCATAGGGGGCACTGGGGGGGATGGAGGTGGAGGCTATGGTGGCACTGTGGGGGCAGGAGCTATAGGGGGCACTACAGGGGGATTGGGGGATGGAGGCACTGTGGGAGGGGACTATAGGGGGCACTGTGGTGAGGGAGGCTATAAGAGGCAGTGTGGGGGATGGGGGCAATCGAGGGCATTATGGGGATGGGAGCTACAGGGGGTACTGTGGGGATGGGGTCCCTGGGGGCACTGTGGGGGCACCGGGGGCAATGGGGGACTATGGGGGGCTCTGGGCCCACGGTGGGCTGGACACTCAGAGCAGCCCCTGTGGGCAGTTCGGGGCGGTGCAGTTCTCGAACAGGGTCCAGACCGTGTTTACGCTGAAGGAATTCGCAGCCCGGCCACAGACCCAGGAGCTGCTGCAGGTGCTGGAACAGCGCGGGGGCCTCACCAACACCTTCGCTGCCATCGGCTTCGTCACGTGAGACATACCCTGCCCCGCAGCTGCCCCACTGCCCCCCGCTGCCCTCCACTGTCCCCCCTTGTCCTGGCCACCCCTTATGCCCCACACCATCCTCCACTCCCTCTCGCCACCCTTCAGCACTGCCCTCCTAATGCCATCTCTGTGCCCCACTGCCACCCCCACAGCAGGGCAGCACCCCCACTGCTGACCCCCAGAACCACCCTGATCCCCATTGCACCCCACTGCCACTCCCCACTCCCCCTTTGCCCCACTTCTGCCCCACCCCATTGCACCCCACTGACTGCTGCCCCTGTGCACCCCTGCACCCCACTGCCAACATCCAGCACCCGCCTGTGCTCCACTGCTGTCCCTTGGCTGCTCCCCACCACCCAGCACCCCATTGTCCCCCTACTGTCCCCCCACTGCCCCTCCTCTGCCTCACTACTGCTCCACTGTTGCCCCCCTGCTGCCCCTCCAGTGACACCTACCGAGCCCCAGTGTTCCCCCAGCTGAACACTGAGTGCCCCCAGCCCCCACTGCTGCCCAGAGCTGCCTTCCAACCCCCTCAGCACCCCCCTGTCCTCTGAATCTGCCCCATAACCACACCACAGCACCCTACTGCCAGCCCCAACCCCCAAACCCATAGTGACCCCCCAGCCCTCTCTGCACCCCCCACTCTGCCCCCAGCGCCCAATTACCCCCAGCTCCCACCACACCCCAAAATCCTCAATTACCCCCAGGCCCCACTATCCCCCAGCCCCTCAACTCCCCCCTATCCCCCAGTCCCCCTGCCCCCCAGAACCAGCCCCGGTGCCCCCCACCCACCCGGTGCTCCCCGCTGCAGCCCCATCAGTGCCCTGTGGCTGCAGGAAGGAGCTGTTCTCAGAGGAGGCGGGGGCGCGGCCAGGGGCACGGCGGGTCCTGGTGATGATCACTGATGGTGACGCCACCGACCACGACCCAAAGGCCCTGGACGCGGCCAAGGAGCATGGGATCCACTGCTGTGTCATCAGGGTGGGTGGGCAGGGGTGTGACCGTGGTGGGTGTGGCTGTGAGGCCGTGATGGAGCTTGACATGGTGGGCATGGTCAGGTGTTGGCGTGGTTATGGTGGGACTGGTAGTGGTGTGGGTATGGCCATTGTGTGGGAGTGGTCATTGTGTGGGTGTGGTCATTGTGTGGGCATAGCCATTGTGGGAATGGTCATGACTGGGTGTGTTATTGGGTGGGAGTGGTAAGTAGGTGTGTTTGGGGTGGGCGTGGTCACAGTGGGCAAGACCAGTGGTGGGTGCAGCAAGGAGTTGTGGTGGTGGGTGTGGCCGGGAGAGGGTTTGGTGGAGTTGAGCGTGGTGGGTGTAGTTGATATGGGTATGGTCATGAGTGGGCGTGGTCAGGTGCAGTTTAGGGGTGTGGCCCTTTGAGGGTGTGACAAAACAGATCACAAGTGGATGTGGTCATGTTGGGATTGGCAGAATGGTTCACGTGGGTGTGATCATAGTGGGTGTGGCCCTGGGTGGGCGTGGCTGTGGCTGCCCCATCCTGAGGTGCCGGGATAGGGAGGGTGGGAGGTGGGTGGAGGGGATGGGGAGGGTGGGAGGTGGGTGGAGGGGATGGACAACATCCACCCCCCACCCCAGCAACGCCCACCCCTCCCGGCACAGGTGGGGAACAACTTCAACAGTCCCGACACGAAGCGCTACCTGCAGCAATTCGCCTCCGGACCTGGCTTCATGAAGGTGCTCGAGAGTTTCAAGTGGCTCCGTGGCCTCTTCCAGGAGTTGCAGGCGCGGCTCTACGACATTGAGGGTACGCTGGCACCCCCCACTTCCCCAGTCAACACGTCCCCCTCCCCAGAAGCCCTACTGCAACATGGAAGAAACCCCAAAATTGGCTGGGGTTTGCACCCCACCTACCACCCTAATTAACCCCTTCTTTCCCAATTAGCCCTTCTCTCACCCCAATTAACACCTCCCCCACCCTCAAGTCTGGTACCCTCCAGTCCCCTCTCCCCCAGTTAACCTTCCCCCTCCCCTCCCCCCAGGTACCACCCAGCTGCACAGTTTCCACTTGGAGATGTGCTCCAGCGGGATCAGCGTTGATGTCATCCAGGTGGGTTGGGGAGAGAAGGGTTTCAGGGGAGGGGTGTCCTTGTGCTCACGTGACCCTCTCCCCCCTCCCCCCAGGGCCGATGGGTGACGGGGGCAGTAGGGGTTGATAACTGTGCGGGGGGGCTGCTGGAGCTACTAGAGCTGCAGGAGAATGAGACCTTCATTCCCAACCCCCACCCAAAGGAGAGCAGGCCCGAGGGGTACCTAGGTGAGAGGGGTTAATTAGAGGGGAGAGGTTGATTAGGGATGGGGGAGGGATTATATGGATGGAGGAGGGGTCAATAGGTGTGGGGAACGGGAGTTAATTGGGGGGAGAGGTTAATCAGGGGGATGGAGTGGGAGAGGGGTTGAATGTGTGGGACACGGGTTGAGAGAGTTGGGGGAGGGGCAATCTTGTGGGGGGGAGACCCTGGGCTGGAGGGTTCAGCATGGGTGGGAAGTGGGATCATGGAGGGGGTTCAGACCCAACCAGGAACCAGGTGATAATGGTGACCCTAACCCAGGGTGACCATTGGGACCCCACCCCAAAGCTCAGAGTGACCAGGTCATCACACCTTGATGACCATCCTGACCCTGGTGACCCCAGGCCAGGGAAACGTGGTGACCAAGGTGACCCCAACCCTGGGGACCAGCATGACCCTGGTGACCCTGGTGCCCCACTGCCCCCAAGCTACGCCTTGGCCAGGCTGCGCATCCCCGACCGGGTGCTGGTGGCTGCAAGTATCCCCCGTCACCTCTACGTGGGCAAGGTTGTCCTCTTTGAGGTCCCTGAAGCCACGGGGGACTGGAAGGTGCTGCAGACCCTCGAAGGGGAGCAGGTATGGGGGGACAGGGTACTCCTGGGTGTCCCCACTCACCCCTCGTGACAAAAGTGTCCCCTCACAGATGGGGTCCTAATTCAGGGCCGCCCTCTGTGCCATGGAGGAGGGCCCCATGGATGTCCCCACCCTCTCCCAGGTGACACGTGATCCCCATGGGTGCTCCCACCCCCCCATTGACACGTATGTTCCTCCACAGGTGGGGTCCTATTTCGGGGCCACCCTCTGTGCCCTGGACCAGGGCGGGGGGATGGTGGCACTGCTGGTGGGGGCCCCCAACCACTACGATGGGCGCTGGGGAGGATGAGTGCACCTGTACAGGTGGGAGGAGGTAAGGGGGGCACCCCCACCCTGGGGCCACCACCAACCCCCAGAAGTGGGGGGCACATGGCCGTGGGGGACACCAGCCCAGGGACGTTGGGTGACTGTGGTAACCCCAAGCCAAGCCCATGGGATGGGGGTGACCAGGAGGACCCTGACCCAGGGAGGGTGGAATGAAGGTGACCAGGGTAACCCCATCCTGAGGAACGTGGTACTAGAGTGATCGGGGGTAACAACAGCCAAGGGTGAGCAGGACCAGGGTGACCAGAGTCCTGGCAAGACTGGGGTGACCCCCAACCAGAGATGTAGGGTCACCACAGTGCCACCAGCTTGGCGACCATGGGGTAACCACAGTGACCCCCACCCAAGGTCCATGGGATTGGGGTTGGCCAAGGGGATCCCCATAATGTCCTTGTGCCCCCAGGATGCCCTACACCCCTCTGGGCAGCTTTATGGTGCTCCAGGTCACCCCTTGGGCTGTTTCGGGGCATCGCTGGGAGACCTGGACAGTGACAGTGACAACCTGCCAGAGGTGGCTGTGGGGGCCCCGCTGGAGGACAAGGAGCGTGGGGCTGTCTACATCTTTTGGGGGCATCCAGGGGGAGTGGAGTTCCACCCCCGCCAGGTAGGATCTGGGGACAAGGGGGAGCAGAGCCCCACCAGGGGAGGGGACATCAGGGGCTGAGGTGTCCT